>NC_135801.1:14913752-15257872 GCF_964213995.1 Mustelus asterias | reverse complement strand
AAGTCATAGCGGACATGCTGAATTTTCTTAGTCTTAACTGTAGTGTCGGCATAGGGGGACCAGGACAGGTTGTTTGGTGATCTGGACATCTAAAAACCTGAAGCTCTCGACCATTTCTACTTCATCCCCGTTGACATAGACAGGGGCATGTTCTCCACTACGCTTCCTGAAGTCTATGACAATCATCTTCGTTTTGTTGACATTGAGGGGGAGATTATTGTTGTCGCACCAGTTCACCAGATTCTCTATCTCTTTCCTGCACTCTGTCTCATCATTGTTTGAGATCCGACCCACTACAGAGGTGTCGTCAGCAAATTTGAAAATAGAGTTGGATGGGAATTTGGCCACACAGTCTTAAGGGTATAAGGAGTATAGGAGGGGACTGAGGACACAGCCTCGTGGGGCACTGGAGTGAAAAGATCACAGGGATATAGAGTCATAGAGGTTTACAGCATGGAAACAGGGCCTTCGGCCCAACTTGCCCATGCCACCCTTTTTATTTAAAAACCCCTAAGTTAATCCCAATTGCCCGCATTTGGCCCATATCCCTCTATACCCATCGTACCCATGTAACTATCTAAATGATTATTAAAATACAAAATTGTATCCGCCTCTACTACTATCCCTGGCAGTTTGTTCCAGACACTCACCACCCTCTGTGAGAAAAAATAGCCCTCTGGACACTTTTTTTATATCTCTCTCCCCTCTCATCTTAAACCTATGCCCTCTAGTTTTGGACTCCCCTACCTTTGGGAAAAGATACTGACTATCTACCTTGTCTATGCCCCTCATTATTTTATAGACCTCTATAAGATCACCCCTCAGCCTCCTACCCTCCAAAGAAAAAAGTCCCAGTCTATCCAGCCTCTCCTTCTAACTCAATCCATCAAGTCCTGGTAACATCCTAGTAAATCTTTTCTGCACTCTTTCTAGTTTAATATCCTTTCTATAATAGGGTGACCAGAATTACCCACAGTATTGCAAGTGTGGCCTTACCAATGTCTTGTACAACTTCAACAAGACATCCCAACTCCTGTATTCAATGTTCTGACTGATGAAACCAAGCATGCCGAATGCCTTCTTCACCGCTCTGTCCACCTGTGACTCCACTTTCAAGGAGCTATGAACATGTACCCCTAGATCTCTTTGTTCTGTAACTCTCCCCAATGCCCTACCATTAACTGAGTAAGTCCTGCCCTGGTTCAATCTACCAAAATGCATCACCTCGCATTTGTCTAAATTAAATTCCATCTGCCATTCATCAGCCCACTGACCCAATTGATCAAGATCCCGTTGCAATTGGAGATAACTTTCTTCACAGTCCACTATGCCACCAATCTAGGCGTCATCTGCAAACTAACTAACCATGCCTCCTATATTCTCATCCAAATCATTAATATAAATGACAAATAACAGTGGACCCAGCACTGATCCCTGAGGCACATCGCTGGTCACAGGCCTCCAGTTTGAAAAACAACCCTCTACAACTACCCTCTGGTTTCTATAATACAATTAACTGTTGACTTAGGCTTTGAGGTAAACTGTTGCTCCTGATCAATTATTAGATTGATTGATTGTGTCCTGCGATGATCGTGTCTTGAATAAGAAGCCTTGTGGCGCAGTGGGTAGTGCCCCTACCTTGGACCAGCAGCTCCAGGTTCAAGTCCAACAGCAGCACTTGTTGACAAAGGAAGGAGCGGATCAATGAACTGATAATCAGCTTGGGAATCCTTTCACCACTTCCCCCAGTATTCCTCAAAGGGAAAAGCTGTGTGTGTACGTGCGCGAATTACTAAATATATCCAAAGATGTGCAGGTTAGGTTGATTGGCCATGCTAAATTGACCCTCGTGTCAGGGGGTCGAGCAGGGTAAATGTATGAGGTTACGGGAATAGGCCCTGGGTGGGATGTGGTCGGTGCAGACTCGATGGGCCGAATGTACTGTAGTGATTCTATATATGTGATTACATTGCTGGCAGCCATGGTCGTAATCTGCAAGGGGATAAAATGATGCTATTTTCATAAATGACCTGGATGAGGAAGTGGAGGGATGGGTTGGTAAGTTTGCCGACGACACGAAGGTTGGTGGTGTTGTGGATAGGATGGAGGGATGTCAGAAGCTGCAGCGTGACATAGATAGGATGCAAGACTAGGTGGAGAAGTGGAAGATGGACTTCAACCCGGATAAATGTGTAGTGGTCCATTTTGGCAGGTCAAATGGGATGAAGGAGTATAATATCAAGGGTAGGACTCTTAGCAGTGTAGAGGATCAGAAGGACCTTGGGGTCTGGGTCCATAGGACTCTTAAATCGGCCTCGTAGGTAGAGGAGGTGGTTAAGAAGGCGTATGGTGTGCTGGCCTTCATCAATTGAGGGATTGAGTTTAGGAGTCGGGAGATAATGATGCAGCTTTATAAGACCCTCATCAGACCCCACTTGGAGTACTGTGCTCAGTTCTGGTCGCCTCATTACAGGAGGGATGTGGAAATGATTGAAAGGGTGCAGAGAAGATTTACAAAGATGTTGCCTGGATTGGTTGGCATGCCTTATGAGGATAGGTTGAGGGAGCTCGGTCTTTTCTCCTTGGAGAGACGAAGGATGAGAGGTGACCTGATAGAGGTGTACAAGATGTTGAGAGGTATAGATCGGGTGGATTCTCGGAGGCTTTTTCCCAGGGCTGAAATGGCTGCTACGCGAGGACACAGGTTTAAGGTGCTGGGGATTAGGTACAGAGGAGATGTCAGGGGTACGTTTTTCACTCAGAGGGTGGTGGGTGAGTGGAATTGGCTGCCGTCAGTGGTGGTGGAGGCAAACTCGATAGGGTCTTTTTAAGAGACTTCTGGATGAGTACATGGGACTTAATAGGATTGAGGGTTATAGGTAAGCCTATATATAAGCCTAGCTAGGTAGAGACATGACCGGCGCAACTTGTGGGCCGAAGGGCCTGTTTGTGCTGTATTTTTTCTATGTTCTATGAAATGTGAGAATTAAGGTCTAAGAATTTAGAAGATCAAATCTGCCTTTTGCATCCTCCTGAAATGCTTCACAAAAGGTGACTATTGTTTTGTAAGAACGATGGAGACCAAAGGTTACAGAGTAAACTCCCTCAAACAGCAGTTGAGATAAGTCTGTTTGGGCAAAGTGAGTTGAGTTGTAACTTGGGCAGGAGCACGAGGTGAACTTCCAACTGCTCTTCTTTGCAAACTGCTTTGGGAGTTTCAGTTTCATCTGAAGAGGCAAGTGCGCCATTGGTTTAATGCCCCAGCAAACTGCAGCACTCCTTCACTACTACACTGGAGCGTCAGCCTGGACCTCGCGCTCGGGTCTCTGGAATGGGTCTCGAAAACATAACCTTTGGCTCAGGTGAGAGTGGAAAACTGAGCCAAGCTGCCACTCGCCAATCTCTCAGAAATTATTGCATTGTGCCACCATCAATCCGAAGATGTGTGGGTTAGGTTGATTGGCCATGGTAAGTTGCCCCTTAGTGTCAGGGGGATTCGCAGGGTAAATACCCGGGGTTACAGGGATAGGGCCAGGGTGGGATTGTTGTTGGTGCAGTCTCGATGGGCTGAATGGCCTCTTTCTGCACTGTAGGGATTCCATGATTCTATATCTTGTCTCTCTAATCCCTCGCCCCTCGATCCTTTTCGCCTCCATTCCCTCAGCCTGTCACCTCCTCAATCCCATCGCTCATATACCCCTCATCCATCCCCAACCTCCCTCATCTCTCCCATGCCACTCATCCCCATATCCCCCTCAACACCATATCATTCCCCATATTGCATCATATTCTATGATCACCCCTCAGAAGTAGACACCTGTTTGTTCTCCACCGACGCTGCCCGACTTTGCTGAGCATTTCCAGCGCTTTCTGAAAGAGGTTGAAGTGAGAACAGCTACTGTGACTTGGGTCACCTAAAGGGTTAACTGCATCCACTTGCCTGCTGAATCGGTGACTCCGCAATCAGCATGTCAAGTCTGTGGGTAGCAGGCTGGCAAAAGCCAGCTCCGTTGTTTTTGTTTTAGCAGCAGTAACAGAGACCGGTGCTGGGAAGGCAGCTGTGAACAGCCCCTCGTACTAACGTGGCATCTGGTCAGGGCAAGGGGCAGGCAGGCCTGTCACTGTTCCCATTTTAGCAGCTGCAACACGTGGACAGTGGCAACTTCACACACACACACAACACAACACTACTGAGTTGTCAGCCCCAACCAGCAAGTGTGCACTGACTGCTGAACGGCACTGCTGGCATTACTGAAGCTTCCTTGCTCTGCTGGAATTTGAGGCTGAAGGGCGGGGGAGGGGAGTTGCCTCTTGTAGTTTTTTTTAAAAAAAGCCTAAAGTTACAGAGATGATGGGAGGTGCAGAGCCACGCAGGATTGTGGGAGCAGCCTTTTGCCTATCTGATGTGCAGCAGCTGGATTGTAATCCCCCTCTGAAGAAGCTGCAGGTTCTGCTTTAAAGCAATGACAGGCGTATTCCAGTGACCGTTATGGGTTGTGGTTTCTTACTTAAGGTAATGTTTCTGTTCTCAAAATGCAGTTAGAACAGGGCGGAACTGATTTGAGTCTGGAGAATTACATTTGGTCATTGCAGTTTGAAAGTGTTAACTTTTTTCTCTCTCTCTCATTTATCTTGGATTCACAGCTAACTCACTCTTTTTGACTCAAACTCATGCCTTTGACCCGTTGTAAAAATTGAGAAAGCGAATGAGAGCCGTGAATGTAGTTTACCGAGAGCTGTACTTCTGTCAGAAGCGAGGAGGACTTCTTGTTTTGACCGGTTCATGTGGAATTCTGGCAATGGTTTTTTAACAGGCAAGGGGCGTTCTTTTTAATTCTGTGCTGTTAAGGGTCATGTGGGTGGCGATTCAGTCCCCCTTCGTTTATTCTGGATGAGCATGAATTGGAGTCCAGGAGGCTAAGTTTGAATAAGCTGTCAGACTGGTTCTGCGAATGTGATGAATGTACATTTCAAAGTGCAAAAAGAACCAAGGGTAAAGTATCGGATTTTATTCTATTTTTTGAAATTCCTGCAGGCATGTAATTTGAAAAAAACGTCTATGCACTTGGTTGCCTGTTCTGTAACTTGATGCTGCCTTTAGCCCTCTCTGTTTCCTTGGCTGTTTGGTGGGTGTAGTTTTCTTTCGGGTCGGATCGGTATGTGCTGTGTATTTTCTCTGCACTTTTGTCATATCCTAAGGGATTTCATTGTGGTTGTTCAAGCTCCATCCCAATTCCTACCACCCAGAGTTACACGGTTGTTTGGTCCTCATTCAAGAAAAGAAGTAGCAGTTATAATTTTTGTTCCTGCTGCTGTCTCACACCCATTCAGCGAATTCGAGGTGTCCAGAGTTGTAAATTCAGCCACAGTTTAATGACGTCTTTTTCATAGAATCCCTACAGTGCCGAAAGAGGCTGTTCGGCCCATCCAGTCTGTACTGACTCACTGGCAGGGCATCTTATCCAGGTCCATCCCATTCCCGCAACCCCCACTAATCCCTCTAACCTACACATCTTGGGACACTAAGGGGGCAATTCAGCATAGCCAATCCACCTAACCTGTACATCTTTGGACTAAGGGAGGAAACTGGAGCACCCGGGGGAAACCCACGCAGACACGGGGAGAATGTGCAGACTCCGCAGAGATAGTCACTCGAGATTGGAATTGAACCCGGGTCCTTGGCGCTGAGAGACAGCAGTGCTAACCACTGTGCTGCCCATAACACGGATTTTATTTCCATGCTGTGGATTCTAAAAGCAAGCTTTTCATTCCCTTGATTACAGTATGCCTGCTCACCCTCCAGCACCACGTTAGCCAAACAGCTGCTTCTCACATCTGTCCCTGCGTACTGAGTGCGTGTGCTATTGGTCCTCGGGATGCTTCGGCACCGAGCCAGCTCTTGTTGGTGTCCAGTAGGGGCGCACAATCCAAGCAGGGATCGCAACTGGGTAACGTTCAGGCATAGGTGCCCCCATTCGCCTCTGCTTCCACCCTCGACTGAAGATCTTTGAGTCTTGGGGAGTGGTTATTGAACCTATGACTTCATGGTGTGACTGGGGACCTGGTTGCATCTTGGTTTTTGCTTGTACTACAGTCATGGCTACAGAGCATGATCTCCGAAATGTGGACGAGAGTTTGTGGTGGGGTGGGGGGAGCGGGTTAATGGGATGTTGGAGAGTTATTGTCACTCTGTTTTCATTTAATCAAATGTTTGTTCTCCTGCTTGGGTGTAAAAGCTTTGCACCTGTTGCGTGATAAGTCTGCTTTGGGTGTAAATAATGATCATACAACACAGGAGGCCATTCAGCCCATCGTTCATTGGGCTGAATTTTATGCCTCCCCGCAGTGGGTCTGAAGGCAGGGCAGGTGCTCGTGTGGCCTGCCTGTCATTGACCCAGCCGCCCTGACCTGTCTCCAACTTGACTGGAGCCGGACGGAGACATCAGATGGCCGTCCACCCTTGCTTGGCCCTATTGAGGCCCTTAACTGGCCAATTAATGGCCACCTAAGGGCCCCATCTTGCCTCCACTGCTCTTTTTGCCCATGTCAAATGGGTAACCCAATGGTGTTAATTGTTCAGTCTGGTGTTGGGCAAGGTGGAGGGGAGGTATCCCCTCATACCCTCTCCCTCCTGCTCTCAAGGGATCTCAAATCCATTCCCCCATCATTCTTTGTGGGGCCCACCAACCTATTCCTAGTGGTCCCCGAACTCGCCTGATGTCTGGATTCCATGAGCTCCTTGTCTTTACAGACAACCTGCAGTCCCAGCAATGGCCACTGCTCAAACCTGGCACTGCTGCTGGGGCGATAGAGCCTGGCCAGCTGCTCTCCGAGGTGGGACTTACTCCTCAGATGGGGATGGAACACTTGCCTTGAGACAATTAACACCACTGTGTCAAATTGCTGGGGGGGCTTAATTGTGATTGGGAGACATGTACCCTGTAAACTCCAGCTATTCTGTGCTGGCTGTTTGAAAAAAGTTGGCTAATTAGCCCTATTTCCCTCCTCCATAGCCCTGAACAATTCTCCCCTTCAGGCAAATCATAGAATCCTGCAGTGCAGAAGGAGGTCATTTTGGCCCATCGAGTCTGAATAGACCACAATCCCACCCAGACCCTATCCCCACAACCCCATGTATTTACCCTAGTTAGTCCCCCTGACACTAAGGGCAATTTAGCATGGCCAATCCACCTAACCCGCACATCTTTGGACTGTGGGAGGAAACCGGAGCACCCGGAGGAAACCCACGCCGACACGGGGAGAACATGCAAACACCGCACAGACAGTGACCCGAGGCCGGAATTGAACCCGGGTCCCTGGCGTTGTGAGCAGCAGTGCTAACCACTGTGCCACCGTGCCAATTTCAATGTGAAAGTTACTGTTTCGATCATCCCTTCAGGTAGTGCACTCCCGATTATAACAAAACAGCCGCTGTTCAAAACATTATTCTCCTTGACCTGAATTCTCCGGCTGTTCACGCCGGCCGGATCCTTTGGTCTCGCCCGCTGATGATGCACCTCTGCCGTGGGCTTCCCAGTCTGTGGGGTGGAATTAATGGGAAATCCCATTGACTGGAGCAGAAAATCCTGCCAATGGCACACCACCTCCTGTCGTGAGAACCACACTGCGGGAGATCAGAGAACCCCCCCCCCCCGTACAGTATTCTGCAACTTGATTTTGTGTCTGTTTGCACTGTTTGAGAGCACATTTCCACTCCATCTGACGAAGGAGCAGTGCTCCGAAAGCTTATGGTATTTGCTACCAAATAAACCTGTTGGACTTTAACCTGGTGTTGTGAGACTTCTTACTGTGTTCACCCCAGTCCAACACCGGCATCTCCACATCATAATTGTGTACAGTCAGCTTTTTTTATAGGACACAACTTCTAGTAAAGATAATTGTTTCCGGTCATGCACACCAATAAATTATTTACATATGATACAAAGAGGTAGGCCCGAGACAATAGCTGTTTAATCATTTCCCATCAGTAACATCATAATATTTTTTGCTAGATGGATGGAATGTCTGTTCAGACAATGGTCACTTAATCATTTATTACAGTTTTGGTGCTGTTAGCAAGGACATTCCGCTGCGTGCTGTTGATAGATATAATGAAACATCCTCTTTGTCTGCGCTGACTATTTCATGTATATGCAGAGACAGCCAGTCTGCAATGAGGGTGCTGCTGCTGATGTGCTAATTTTCCTGGTCACCTAGCCAGCCCCCTGCTGAGCTCAGTTCTCCTCTCCCACATTAAGGAGAATAATCCCACTTTCTCTTGTCCCTCTGCATAACTAAAGTCCCTCGTCAGTGGTACTACTCTTGTAAGTCCCTTTTATACCCTCCTCAAGACCTTCGTCATGTGTGGTGCTCACAAAGGTTTGGCTGGGAAGACCTGCCAGCTGTCTGATAGCACATTTTGTATTGCAGTTGTTGCTCTGAGGTCATTAGCTGCAACGTGGGCTGATTCCGACGGGAATTATCCGAGCTCTTCTTTCCCAGCAGAGAAAGTCCGCAGCATTTACAGACTTCCAGCGTGAGGAACTCTCAAAATAGAATGATACTGCACAAAGGGAGGCCTTTCGGCCCACTGTGTCTGTGCTGGCTCTTCTGGCAGAGCTATCCAATTAGTACCACTCCCCTGCTCCCACCACACAGCCTTATAAAATGTTCCCCTTCAAATATTTATCCACTGTTCTTTTTGAAAGTTATCGTTGAATCAACTTCCCTTTTAGACAGTGCATTCCTGACCTCAGTAACCCACTGTTTTAAAAATGTTTTCTCATTCCTTCACCGGCTCACTTGTCAATCCACTTAAATCTGTGTCCCCTGGTTTACTGAGTAAACCAGTTACTAGCAAAGTCCTTCATGATTTCTCCTTTTTAATATTCTTCATTCTAAGGAGAGCAACCCCCGGCTCCTCGACAGAATCGAAACATTTCATCCCTGGTATTGTTCTACTAAATCTCTCTACACTCTCTATAAAGCCTTGACATCCTGAAGTGTGGTGCCAGAATTGGAAGGCAATACTCCAGCTGGGACCTAACCAGCGTGTTATGAAGGTTTAGCATAACCCTCTTGCTTTTGTGCGCTCTGCTTCTAACAGTAAAGCCAAGAATCCCAAATCTCTTTCTCAACCCACTCAGCTTGTCCTGTCTGCCACCTCCAGATTTGTGTGTGTACATCGTCTCTCTTTTCCTGAATGCCTTTTTAACACTCGATCGTTTGCTCTGTTTTACCTCTCATCATTCTTACTACCAGAATACATCACTTCTCTGTGTAAAATTGTGTAGTGTGTCTTCCCATTCCTTTGTGCTCTTGAAATCTGACACTATCCTCTTTGTTGTTCGCTGTGCTTTCAAGTTTGGTGTCCATGGGAGGGAAGTTTTTAATCGGGGTGGGTGGGAGGGGAGGGTTACGGTGGTGGAGGAGAGACAGTGGGGAGAGGGGATGAGGGATTTCCATTGATATTAAAGTCTTTCATGAGCTCAGGATGGCCTCAGGACTTTACAGCCCGAGTAAATACCTTTGATATGAATGTACAGTGTGCAGCAGCCACATTGCAAAATCTCACAAACAACGATGAGGTAATAACCTGGTCGCCTGTTTTTAATATTGGCTGATGGATAAAAAAGTGATAAGGGAGAGAGCTCCCCTGCTCCTTTTCAGATAATGCTGCAGGATCTTTGACATCTACCTGAGGGAGCAACTTGGTACAATGCCTCATCTGGGAAAATGGCACCTTCAACAGTTCAGCACTCCCTTTGTGCTGCATTAAGTTGTCAACTGAATCCTGTGCTCCAGTCTCTGGGCTGGGACTTGAATTCCCAATCTCCTGGCCTTTGCAGACAGCTGATCCTATAAAGGGAAAGCAAAATCGGAAATTCTTTTTTTAGGCCTGGGTATTTAGTTGGTTGTAAAGCATTTCTGAAATGCTGTGAGGTTCAGAAAAACACTCCTCTTTTCAAAGCTCCTCAGTATTTAAGGCACGGTGGCACAGTGGTTAGCACTGTTGCTTCACGGCGCCAGGGACCCAGGTTCAATTCCCAGCTTGGATCACTGTCTGTGTGGAGTTTGCTCATTCTCCCCGTGACTGCATGGGTTTCCTCCGGGTGCTCCGGTTTCTCCCACAGTCCAAAGATATGCAGGTTGGGTGGATTGGCTATGCTAAATTTCTCTTAGAATCATGGAATCCCTACAGTACCAAAGGAGCTCATTCGGCCCATCGAGTCTGCACCAACCACAACCCCACCTCACACACCACCCTGCTAATCCCCCTGACACTAGGGTCAACTTAGCATGGCCAATCAACCTAACCCGCGCATCTGTATCCCTTGAACCCTTTAGCCCCGATTGAGTTTCATTTTTTGGACTGTGGGAGGAAACTGGAACACCAGGAGGAAACCCACACAAACACAGGGAGAAAATGCAAACTCCACACAAACAGTGACCCGAGGCCAGAATTGAACCTGGGTCCCTGGCACTATGAGGGTGCAGTGCTGACCACTGTGCCACCATGCTGCCCAGTGTCAGGAGGCTAGCAGGGTAAATATGTGGGGTTACAGGGACAAGGCCTGAGTGGGATAGTTGCCAGTGCAAACTTGATGGGCCGAATGACCTTCTTTTGCATTGTATAGATTCTATGACTTTCCTCCTTGGGTGCGGTTTCCAGTGATCAGTGGCTCACTGTTGGTTGCAGTTATTGTGCTTGCAGCTCTCCCCATGTTGCGTGTGAGCATTGACGTGAGGGAAACGGGTCAAACTTCTGTTGGGGTCACGGCGGTAAAGTGCCCATTGTTAACCTCACTGACTCCAGCCCACTATTGCCCCGGCTGGGACCATCTAATGCAGAGATCAAATGTGTATCTGGTCACCAACACACAATCCCTTCATCCACTGAACACACTGCTGATAAACCACTTGAGTAACCATTTCACGCAAACTCTTTCATGGAGTTATAAGCAGATCATCAAAATCAAATTCTAAATTGACATGCTCAAGTACAGAAAATGAACATCTGACGTGACATGTCTTAATATCTAAATATTTTAACCAATTTATGTAGCGTACTTGACAATTGAATAATGATGTATTTAGTGCTGTGTCCCACTAATGTTCATTGTTGCGCTTTAGGTTCATAGAGTCATAGAATCCCCACAGTGCAGAAGGAGGCCATTTGGCCCATCAAGTCTGCACTGACTACAAATCCACCCAGGCCCTAACCCCATAATCCCATGCATTTACCCTAACTAGTCCCCCTGACACTAAGGGGCAATTTAGCATGGCCAATCCACCTAACCAGCACATCTTTGGAGTGTGGGAGGAAACCGGAGCACCCGGAGGAAACCCACGATTGGGAGGTGGGGGAAGGCAGGGGGGGGGTGGATTGGTGTGGGGGGGGTTGGTGAGGGGGGCAGTGGTGGTGAGTGGAGAGAAAGAAGAAAGACAAGTAAAAAGTACAGTACAGCACAGGAACAGGCCCTTCGGCCCTCCAAGCCTGCCGATCATGATGCCCTAAGTAAGTTTAAAAAATAAACCTTCTGCCCTTACTCGGTTCGTAACCCTCTATTCCCTCCCTATTCATGAACCCATCCAGATGCTTCTTAAATGTTGCTAATGTGCCTGCTTCCACCACCTCCTCTGGCAGCGCTGTCCATGCACCCACCACTCTCTGCGTGGAAAACCTCCCCCGCATATCTCCCTTAAACTTTCCCCCTCTCACTTTGAACCTGTGCCCCCTTGCAAGTGACACTTCCACCCTGGGAAAAAGCCTCTGATTATCCATCCTGTCTATGCCCGTCATAATTTTGTAGACCTCTATCAGGTCTCCCCCTCAGCCTCCATTTTTTCCAATGAAAACAATCTTGGAAGGAGGGAGATTGCTTTTGTCTTGCACGCAGAGCATTTAAAAGATCCCATGACAATATCCGATGGAACCTAGGGGAGTTCTCACGGGCATCCTTAACGTTTTTCCCTCAAAACAACATCAACAAAACAGCTATCTGGTCATTGCTGTTTGTGAGAGCTTGCGTGTGTAAATTGGCTGTTGTGTTTTATCTGTTGCAACAGTGATGACATCTTAAAAGTACATGGCTTGTTGTAAATCACTTTCACATGTCTTGAGATCGTGTAGGACAGTATATAATTGCAATTCTTTTTCCTTTCATGAATCTCCTAACAGGCATCAAGTTATAATTTTTTTTAAGGCACTCGTTCTTGGGTCGGGGTGTCACTTGCAAGGCTGGCATTTGTTGCCCATTGCTGGTTACCCTGAACGTACGGTGGGCTTTCTTTTTGAATAGCTGATAACTGAGTGGCTTTCTAAGCCACTTTAAGAGTCAATGGGGAGTTGTGTCGCTGGGCTAGTAATCCAGAGGCCCAGGTTAATGCTCCGGGGGCACGGGTTCAGATCCCACCATGGCAGCTGGTGGAATTTAAATTCAATTCGTCAAGCTGAATTGAAAGTGAGCTAGTCCCATGAAACTGTAACAGATTGTCAGAGGAACCAACCTGGTTCACTGATGTCCTTGAGGTCTGGCTAGCATTTTGCTCCAGACTTTTAACTGCCCTCTGAAATGGCCGGGCACGGTGGCACAGTGGTTAGTGCTGCTGCCTCACAGCGCCAGGGACCAGAGTTCAATTCTGGCCTTGGGTCACTGTTTGTACAGAGCCTGCACCCTATGTCTGTGAGGGTTTCCTCTGGGTGCTCCGGTTTCCAAAGATGTGCAGGTTGGATGGACTGGCCATGGTAAATTGTGATGTGGAGATGCTGGCGTTGGACTGGGGTAAACACAGTAAGAGTTTTAACAACACCAGGTTAAAGTCCAATAGGTTTATTTGGTAGCAAATACCATTAATACCAAATAGCTAATGGTATTTGCTACCAAATAAACCTGTTGGACTTTAACCTGGTGTTGTTAAAACTCTTGCATGGTAAATTGTCCCATGGCGTCCAAGGAAACATAGGTTGGGTGGATTGGCCATGATCAATGTACGGGGTTGCGTGGGTTGAAAAGGGCCTGGATTGGGTGCTCTTTCAGAGGGCCGGTGCAGACTCAATGGGTTGAATGGCCTCCTTCTGCACTGTAGGCATTTTATGAAATTCTATTGGGGCTAAAGGGTTCAAGGGGTACAGGGGCAAGGTGGGATCAGGATATTGAATTTGATGATCAGACATGATCAAAATGAATAGCAGAGCAGGCCGGAAGGGCCGAACGGCCTACTTCTGCTTCTATTTTCTGTGACATTCAGTTATACCGAACTGCTATGAGTCAGAAGGACTGCAGCAGTTCCAGAAGCCGATACACCACCATCTTCCTAAGGGGGATGGGCAATAAATGCTGGCCTGGGCAATAAATGCTGGCCTAGCCAATGAAGCTCGCATCACATGAAAGAATATTTAAAAAATGATGAGAGACTAGAGCCCACGTGGATCAGATTGAGTAAGGTTTCCTCCCCTAAAGGACATCAGTGAATGGATTTGAGTTAATGATGATCCAACAAGCCGTGGTCATTTAAACTGATGCCAGCTCTTGCACTCCACATTTTCTTTAAACTGAATTCAAATCCTCAAAACACAGTGATGGGATTTGAACTTGTGTTCTGTGGGCTATTGATCCAGTGCTCTGAGAACGTGCAGACTCCACACAGACAGTAACTCGAGGCCGGAAATGAACCTGGGCCCCTGGCGCTGCGAGGCAGCAGTGCTAACCACTGTGTCACCATGCCACCCCAGTTATCATAGAATTCCTGCAGTGCAGAAATAGACCATACGGTCTATCAAGCCTGCATCAACAACATTTCTGCTCGGGGTCCTATCCCTGTAACCCCATGTTATTTGCCCTGCTAATCCCCCTAACACTAAGGGGCAATTTAGCATGGCCAATCAACCTAACCCGCGCATCTTTGGAATGTGGGAGGAAACTGGAGCACCCCAGAAGAAATCCCTACAGACACAGGTGATCCTGAGGTGTGTTGACAGAGTAGGTGTGAAAGGATGACTTCTCTTGAAGGGGAATCGAAACTAGGAATTACCATGTTAAAAATAAGACTTTGCCCATTTGAGACAGAGATGAGAAGAAATTCTTTCTCTCAGATGGTCATGAGTCTTTGGAACTCTCCCCAAACAATGGTGGAGGAAGTGTCTTTGAATATTTTTAAGGCAGAGCTCGATAGATTCTAGATGAGCAAGTGGGTGAAAGGTTATCGCGGGGGGGGGGGGGGGGGGGGGGGTGGTGTAGGCGGGAATGTGGAGTTGAGGATACAATCAAATCATCCATGATCTTATTAAATGGCAAAGCAGGCTCATTGGGCTGAGTGGCCTACTTCTACTCCTAAATTATACGTTTGTAATCCTTCTGGAAAGTTCCAAATTAGGTTATAATTGGCAGGGGTCTTCATTGGATGGAGATGCCAAAAAGCATTCTTCTGTAGACCACATGACTGCAAACCTTGCTTCATTATGAAAGGCTATAATTTGCTTTCTGCCATGCTCCAATGACCATTCATCATGTGATTGAAACTGTCCTCTAATTTTTCAAATCCTTTTATCCAAAAGCAGAGAGGGACTGGGTAGTCTGCAGAACACCAGTAGCACCATCACAGCTGCAAAGAAAAGGCTGTGACATCCCCCCCCCCCCCCTTTTCAAGAGCTGCGAGGCTTGAAGGCCGGGATTTTATGACTTCGTTCGGGCGAGGCTCGTAAAATCCCACCTGAGGCCAACAGAGAATTCCGTTCTGCGAGCCGCCTCCGCCCTGGAATCGGTAAAATTCCAGCCAAAATCTTTAGAAGCCTCTTCCAACTAGAATCTCTACAATACAGAAGGAAGCCATTTGGTCCATCGAGTCTGCACCGACAACAATCCCACCCTATCCCTATAACCCCATCTATTTACCCTGCTAATCCCGCTGACACTAAGGGGCAATTCAGCATGGTCAATCAAGCTAACCCACACATCTTTGGACTGTGGGAGGAAACCGGAGCCCCCGGAGGAAACCCACACAGATACGTTGAGAAGGTGCAGTCTCCACACAGACAGTTACCCGAGGTTGGAATTGAACCGGGTCCCTGGCGCTGTGAGGCAGCAGTGCTAACCACTGTGCCGCCCAGCTCCAAGTTTGTCTGTAGGAAGTTGAACCTTCGGTTACAGCAGTCACCTGGACCTTACTACACAACCTGCTGAACACTGCAGTTAATCTGGGTTTGACTCCAACCATCTGAACTTCAATGTCAGAGTGGGAAAATCTCCTCTTTCACTGGATTCGATAATACATGTGAACTGCTAATTATTCTGTTTGGTTTTAATATTTGCAGAAGTGCACGGCAGTCTTTAATTATATCTTGCAAGTATGTGTTGTGTAATTGATGCAGCCGTGGACCTTTCTAGAGCTGATTGTGTGGATAAATAATAATGGGGAGGCAGTGGCGAACTGGTAATGTCGCTGACCTAGTAATCCCGTGGCCCAGGCTAATGGCCTGGAGACATCGGTTCAAATCCCACCACGGCAACTGATGAAACTTAAATTCCATTAATCTGGAATATAAAGCATGGGTCAATAATAGTGAACATGGAACTATCGTCGATTGTCATAGAAAAAAAACATCTGGTTCACTAATGTCCTTCAGGGAAGGAAATTGGCCGTTCTTACTCAGTCTGACATACAGGCGACCCCAGATTCACAGTGGTTGACTCTTAACAACCCTCTGAAATGCCCGGGCAAGCCACTTGGCTCAAGGATGAGTCAGGATGGGCAACAAATACTGGGTTTCGCCAGCGATCCTCACATCCCATGAAAGGGAAAAAAACAACTTGTTTAAATCCGTGGAAATTTGCCATCAGCGACTTTTAAATTGACCGCCCAAGAACTGGGGGTTTGGGAACACCCATCAGCCTTGCCAAGATTAAACTATAGTAACTACGGAGAGAGAAGAATGGTGGCTTTCAGCCCATCTTCCTCCCCTGTCCGTAACCGTTGTTAAATACTCCTCATGCGCAAGTGTACTGGATATTTTTGCACTCTGACATATTATGCAATGAGTAAAGTTGGAGCAGAGTGATGATGAGGTGAAGTTTGCACCCCCTTTTTTTCATTAGCAAAAAAGACAGTGTCATTATTTGTCATGTGTGGTTTTCTGGGGTGTCAGATTGCCAGTTTCTGTATTGATCTCAGTAGCAGCGATGTTGCTGATTGTACCAAAGAACAGGATGTGAAGCCATTAACCAGAAGTGGCAGAGAAGGCTGCAACATATAGGACACAAATCAACATCTTTTATTAAAAAAAAGCACAGCTCCTAAAATGAGTTTCTCAGTACTGTGTGGCTTTGTGGAAGTTAGTAGTGCTGTTTAGAATTTGGAACAATGGATTATCATGGGAAATTCAGCAGTGGATTCTGTGTATTTAAAAAAAAAAGTGAAAATCCAATCCTTGGGCCAGATGTGCTCTGACTTATCGCATTCTTCAAATCGTTGAATCATTTGTATAGGAGGCCAACTGCACTCTGTTGGGTCAGGCAAAGAGATGACGCCCTTTTTTTCTGTAACAAATATCATTGACCTGTGCCTTGCATCTCCAACTTAAGCCTGATCCCTCATTGGCCCCCACCCCGTCATGTTTCCCTCATCCAATTCCATCCAGAGGCAGTGTAATAGCAAAGATTCCTAAATCCTTAGAATCCCTACAGTGCAGAAGGGAGGCCATTCGGCCCATTGAGCCTGCCCTGACAACAATCCCGCCCAGGCCCTATCCCCATAACCCCACCTATTTACCCTGCTAATCCCCCTGACACTAAGGAGCAATTTAACGTGGCCAATCCACCTAATCTGCACATTTTTGGACTGTGGGAGGAAACCGGAGCACCCGGAGGAAACCCACGCAGACACGGGGAGAACGTGCAAACTCCACTCAGACAGGGACCCGAGGCCGGAATTTAACCCGGGTCCCTGGCACTGTGAGGCAGCAGTGTTAACCCACTGTGCCACCGTGCCGCCCCTATAAAGGGCAGCAAGATCCCTGAACTTTTTACTGATGCAGAAGTGGTCTGCACCTGCCCAAGGCTTGTCTAAGCCTCGAGCCTCCGTGACAGTTGTGGTGAGCTGCAAGTGCTTGTTGGAGATCTGGGGACAATGTCCCAAGTGGGGCTGGCTGCTCTGCCAGCATAGGGAGGGTGGCGGGTTTGGGGTGGGACGTGGTGGGAAAAGTCGGGAATGTGAAGCAGGTGAGCAGGGAACCATCAGTAGTGAAACCAGGATGTGCACCTAATAAGCTGAGTGGAGCAGCTCCCTGACTCATGCTGCTGAACTCAGTACCAGCCCAGACCTGGATCCAGATCAGGTCTCCAGCTCCTTATCACAAATGTTGGGGGGTGCGTGTAGCTGTGTGATAGAGTTCTGGGGCGTGGTCTGTTCTGGGTTAAGACTCACATCATTACCTATAGTCTATGCTTTCACGGTGCTCACCAGTGTAGTTTTTAAAATATATTTCAATTGTTTTTTTAGGGTATCTGAGGGGCTGCGGCTCACTGAGAGGAAGCAGCATCTGTGTGTTTTCCACCTTCCTGCTATGTGTGTTTGTGGTCACTTGTGAGGTGCTAAATAAAATAATAAATTGCAGTTAAGCCAGAGCTCTTTGTGTGTGTGTGTGTTTTTTACATTAATGCAATGATTCTCTGCGTGTGCGTGCGTGCGTGTCATTAATGCAATGATTCTGTGTGTGTGTAATGAAACCAACTTGTATCTCTTTATATGACATAGCAATTTATTCTCTTCCCTCTACTTCCCCATGTGCATGAACACCCTTCCTCCCTCTTGCTCCCCCTCTCCCCTCCTCTTTCCCCTTCTCCTCTCTCTCTCTCTCTCCTCCTTCTGTGGCTCTCCCCATCTGCTCGCTCGCTCGCTCTCTCTCTCTCTCTCCCCACCCATGCTTTCTTTCTCTTTTCTCTCTCTCTCACTCTCTTCCTTATTTCCCTCACCCCCCCCCCACCTACACTTTCTCTCCCCCCCCCCACCCCCAACCCATGTGCGTGCACTCTCACTCTTTCCCACCCCCCGCCACCCATGCTCGCTCTCTCTCTCCACACTCTCCCCTCTTTCACGCTTTGTTCTCCTCTTTTGCTAATTATCATTTTTGATTAGCAATGCCTATATTCCTGTAACTCCTGCTGTGCCTATTGATCAAGCACGGAACAGAGGCAACTGTTCCAATCCCGTAGTGCTATCTTGCAAAACCCAAGGACTCCAGAAATATGCCATCCCTGTGGTGAGCTGTATTCTTGAACTGCTGCAACCCATAGGATGTAGGTACACCCACAGTGAAGTTAGAGAGTGACCTATGTTAATAAGGGCTCTAACGCTGTTTGGGACCCAGCCCCCAGTGGTTGGTCAGTATTGAGCCAGGCATGGGTCAGGCCTGCTTTGCTGTAGTTTTTCGGTGCTTCTCCTGTCTCCATTACTGTGGATTGCTGATCACGTGGGCTGACCTATTTCATGTTGTCTTCTTTCTGCAACCCCCCGCCCCCTGGGATTGAACTGAGGACTGTGCAGGTAGAGTAGGTGATACAAGTTGGAGCACTGCCTCCAGAGGCCCGAAAAGCACCTCCAGCTCACCTGGTGAGGAGCCTGAAGGCCTTGTCTCAAATCAGCCTCAGGCATGCGCTAACCATTCTGCATCTAGAGAAGGCCAAGAACTGCTTCACAGCTCCAGGGTCCCGGGTTCGATTCCTGGCTCGGGTCACTGTCTGTGTGGAGTTTGCACATTCTCCTCGTGTCTGCGTGGGTTTCCTCCGGGTGCTCCGGTTTCCTCCCACAGTCCAAAGATGTGCGGGTTAGGTTGATTGGCCAGGTTAAAAAAAAAAAATTGCCCCTTAGAGTCCTGGGATGCGTAGGTCAGAGGGATTAGCGGGTAAAATATGTGGGGGTAGGGCCTGGGTGGGATTGTGGTCGGTGCAGACTCAATGGGCCGAATGGCCTCCTTCTGCACTGTAGGGTTTCTATGATTTTCTATGATTCTATGAACTGATCCCTTAGTGTTTTTGTTTGAACAGTGTGGCAGCACCTCTGGGTAGAAGTGGGCAAGCAAAAAAAACAGCATCAAAAGTTGGGTGCCGACCCACTGAGAGCACATTTTGAAGTTAAGGGTCAAAGATTTGATTTATTATTGTCACACATATTGGTACACAGTGAAAAGTATTGTTCCTTGCGCACTATACAGACAAAGCATGCAGTTCATAGAGTACATAGGGGAAAAGGAAAGGAGAGGGTGTAGAGAAAAATCAGCTAAATATAAGGTAGATCCATTTAAAAGTCTGATGGCAGCAGGGAAGAGACTATTCTTGAGTTGGTTGGTACATGTTTTCAGACTTTTGTACCTTTTTCCTGATGGAAGAAAGTGGAAGAGAGAATGTCCGGGGTGCGTGGGTTCCTTCATTATGCTGGCTGCTTTTCCGAGGCAACAAAGTGCAGACAGAGTCAATGGATGGGAGACTGGTTTGCGTGATGGACTGGGCTACATTCACAGCCCTTTGTGAGACTGACCTTTCCAATCACCAGATATCTCGATGCGTTACAGAAAATGATGCACTCTTGAAGTGGAGTCACCGTTGTAGGAAATGGGACAGCTCACATGTTTTGGGATACAGTGAAAAATATTGTTTCTTGCGCACTGTACAGACAAAGCATACTGTTCATAGAGAAGGAAACGAGAGAGTGCAGAATGTAGTATCACAGTCATAGCTAGGGTGTAGAGAAAGATCAACTTAATGTAAGATGGGTCCATTCAAAAGTCTGACGGCAGCAGCAAGAAGCTATTCTTGAGTATGTGATCTCAGACTTTTGTATTTTTTTCCCGACGGAAGAGAGAATGTCCGGGGTGCGTGGGGTCCTTGGTTATGCTGGCTGCTTTTCTGAGGCAGCGGGAAGTGTAGACAGAGTCAATGGTTGGGAGGCTGGTTTGAGAGATGAACTGGGATTTGGAGAATGCAATCAGCTTAATAAGCTGCACAGTCGGAGCATGTTCAGGCCTGGGTTTTCCTAGTTTTATGCACAATCCTCAGACGCATATTTAAAGTAAAAGTGTAGGTTTGTATCCAGCGTGCTGCACCCTCCTCTGCTGCCACTAGTTAATAATCGGTACACCCCACCCACTGTGTGTCAGGGCAATCAGCTGGATCACTTTGTTACTGGCCTCAGTCCTGTTTCTGTACATTGTATCAAAAATGGCAATCTGACATCTATCTATCTTCCACCCAAGAAAGCCGCAGCTCACTGAGTAATGTCTTCGCTATCTTTGTTTTTTGGAAACAGGGAGAGCAAACATCACTCTCCCTTCCGTCCTTTTCCACTCCCAAGTCTACCCATAATGGCAAAATTGAAAAAAGAATAAGGAGTGCTTGAATGGTTTATACCATTATAAAAATAACTTACTGAGGGATCAAGCTTCGTTCTCAAGATACAAAACTCTGAGATCACGTACCAACCGACTCAAGTACAGCTTCTTCCCTGCTGCCATCAGACTTTTGAATGGACCGACTTCGCATTAAGTTGATCTTTCTCTACACCCCAGCAATGTCTGTAACACTACATTCTGCACCCTCTCCTTCTCAATGTACAATGTGCTTTGTATAGCGCACAAGAAACAATACTTTTCACTGTATACCGATACATGTGACAATATCAAATCAAGTTTACAAAACAACTTGCATCTTTATAGCGCCTTCAGTAAAACATTCAGTCGTTCTTCAGTAGGGGCTGGAGTTGAACACTGAGCCACGTTAGGACACGAGACAACTGCTTTGTCCCAGAGTTGGGCTTTGAGGAGTGCCTTAAGAAAGGAGAGATGTCGAGGCTTGGGGAGGGAACGGAGACAGCTGCAGCAAGAGAAGGCAGATTATATTGTCAATAATGTCATTCTTTCAGCAGCTGTGATACTGGAAGGATTTGTTGGAACTTTCGCTTCATTTTTGAAACCTTAGCTTGAGTCGGTTAAGGGGATAGAACCATCCTTCCTCTGTTCAGATCCACTAGGGAAATGAGCCTTCACCTCGAAGCAGTCCAGCTCAAAAGAGGTGACTCATTTTGGGAGATGTGAAACATGCTTCTGGTGAAGGTTGTGTCCTGAGGTTAGAACAGAGATGAAGCTTGATTGTTCCCAGACTACCAGCTCTGTTACTCTCTCCGGCAGCAGCCTGAGGTTAAGCCTGTTTGCAACCATGGTGTCAATTTGATTCTGAGATGAGCTGCTGGCCTTGTGTTTGTGCCACCACCAAGCTGGTCTATTTTCACCTCTGTTACTTGACCTAACCCCTGTTTCAGCTTATCTGCTGGTGAGATCCCATCATGTCTGTTTTCCCTTCAAGACTTGACTATTCCGGCTCACTCTGGGCTAGTCTCCCACATTCTGCACTCCGTAAACTTGAGATCATTTAAACCTTTGCCACCTGGGTCTTTATTTGCAGCATGTCCCATTCCCCTCGCATCCCCGTGCTCGCTGGCTTGCATTGGTTTCAAATCCTCAAAATGCAGCGCTATAGTCACAACCTGGACTACGTGCTTTACAGCCCGGTTTCATTGAAGCCAACAAGCTGAAAGGTGCTGAGCACAAGATGGCCCCTTTTTATGCTGTCACGTCCGTGTAGCTGAGAAAAAGCATTTGAAGATCCAGCACCCTTAAACGAGTCGGCTGTGCATTCCCAAAAATAATAGAGGGGAATCATAGAACCCCTACAGTGCAGAAGAAGGCCATTCGGCCTGTTGAGTCTGCACTGACCATAGTCCCACCCAGCCCCTATCCCCGTATCCCCACATATTTACCCTGCCAGTCCCCCTGACACTAAGGGGAAATTTAGCATGACCAATCAACCTGACCCGCACATCGCACTGTGGGAGGAAACTGGAGCACCTGAGGAAACCCACGCAGACACGGGGAGAATGTGCAGACTCCACACAGACAGTGACCCAAGTCGGGAATCGAACCCAGGTCCATGGCGCTGAGAGGCAGCAGTGCTTGCCCTGTGCCGCCTGGAATAGAATGCAATGTTACTCTTTGGTACAGCATGAAAGAGTTTAGTATTCTCGACTGCTATTGCCTCTCTGCATATTGAACAATTTTAAGTCCGAGATGGATAGATTCCGGATTAACAAGGGTGTCAAAAGTTATCAGGGATATGCAGAATGTGGAAATGAAGCCACAATCAGATCAACCATGAATGGTGGAGCAGGCTTGAATGGCCTACTCCTCATAATGTGTGCCTCTGTATGCACGTTGGCATCCTCCCTGCTTTGATATTGCTATGATTTTAATCTGATTTCCTGTTTGATTCTTACTCGTTACCCCGTCTGCAAAATTATTAGCGCATTAAATAATTCCAAGAGTTTCATTTTGCTTGTAATTTCCTTTTCTGTGCTATTTTAATATTTTGAAAATGTCAGGTAGGGTTCCTGCTTTGGATACAATCAGTAACGTGGGTGCACAACATGTAACATTCATGTCACACAAGTGCCAGGCAATGACTATCTCCAATAAGAGAGAAGCGAGCCATCTCCCTCTTGACATTCAATGGCATTGCCAACACTGAACTTCCTTCACCAACCCTGGGGGTTTGCCATTAACCCGAAACTTAACTGGACCAGCCGCATCAGTGCAATTTTGCAATTTATGTATTTTCTTTCTGAAGAGAAAGGATAGTTCGATTGATTGATTGCTCAAGCTTACTTGCATTATCACAAAATGTAAAGTCTTCAGTGAAGCAGCACTATCGAGCTTTTTTTCTGGTACATTATTTTATGCTGCTTGCAGTAAAACGTACACCTTGATATGTTTAAGAGCGGTAACCTGTTGCACTTCATGCAATGAAATTGAGTTCATCACATAAGATTACGCCATTAGCCTGATTTTAAATAACTACAAGTAACTTTTGAAGAACGTACCAAATCAATCGCTGGTTTTATTCGCATATACTTTGAATTTCTTAGGAAATTTGAATCTTTACAAGGGCAATAAGACATGGGCCGCAAATGCTGGATTTGCCTTGCCAATGATGCCCTCATCTCATGAACAAATAATAAAGCATTTTAATACTTACTTTCTAAGGGTAGTTAATCGTGCTTCTGTTTAAAAGGAAACTTTAATTTGGAGGGGACTTCTAGGAAATGGTGGAACCTTGCTGTGCTAGGGGAGGCACGGTGGCATAGTGGTTACCACTGCTTCCTCAGTGTCAGGGACCCGGGTATGATTCCTGGCTTGGGTCACTGTCTGTGTGGAGTCTGCACGTTCATAGAAACCCTACAGTGCAGAAAGAGGCCATTCGGCCCATCAAGTCTGCACCGACCACAATCCCACCCAGGCCCTACCCCCATATCCCTACATATTTACCCACTAAGGACACTAAGGGCAATTTTTAGCATAGCCAATCAACATAACCCGCACATCTTTGGACTGTGGGAGGAAATCGGAGCACCCGGAGGAAACCCACGCAGACACGAGGAGAATGTGCAAACTCCACACAGACAGTGACCCAAGCCGGGAATCGAACCCAGGTCCCTGGAGCTGTGAAGCAGCAGTGCTAACCACTGTGCTACCGTGCCGCCCCGTGTCCTCCGGGTGCTCCGGTTTCCTTCCACAGTCCGAAAGACGTGCTGGTTAGATGCATTGGCCATGCTAAATTCTCCCTCAGTGTACCTGAACAGGTGCCAGAGTGTGGCAACTCGGGGATTTTCACAGTAACTTCAATGCAGTGTTAATGTAAGCCTACTTGTGACACTAATAAATAAAGTTTAAACAATTCTGAAATGACTACAAGCTTTAAGGTGATTCGGTGTATCTCCTCCCACAGTCCAAAGATGTGCGGGTTAGGTGGATTGGCCATGCTAAATTTCTCCTTGGTGTCAGGGGGATTAGCTAGGGTAAATTCATGGGGTTATGGGCATAGGGCCTGGATGGGATTGTGGTCGGTGCAGACTTGATGGGCCAAATGGCCTCCTCCTGCATTGTAGGATTCTATAATGCTTCTGAATCAAATCGGGACTGTGGCCAGTTTTGTTAGTGGGGCCAGCATCCAACACAATGTCTTTACAAACAAGTACGAAAGACATTGAACTCTATATGGACTGGATGTAAATTGAACAAGCTGCTGAGCCTCTGGATTACTGATCTGGTGAAATTACCACTACATCAGCATCTCCCCTGTGATTTCAACAAGGCAAACAAACTCTCCACCTCACACAAGCAATGGGCCAAGAACCCAAGTACATGTAGCCTCAACTGGTTAAAAAGCTTTAGACCGACAGCAGAGAAGTTTCCTTTCACAAATAATGATGACCATGTGGAATAGGTTCCTAGATACAGGAGTGAAAGTATAAACTCTGGAAGCAACTAAGAAACTTTCAGAATCTGTAATAATAGAGAAAGGGGAAAGTTCCTTCTCGATGAATGAAAGAAAGTGGACCACATGAACTTCCTCATGTAAAAATATCTTGTGGCCTTGCGTGTTGGTCAGATATTTAACTGAATGGTGGGAATTAAGTGTTAAAAATGTCAGGATGAATGGAATAAATAAACTGCATGCTTTCAAATAATAATCAAAAGTTTCTGCTTTCGTAACCTTATCACAAACAACTGGACAGTCATTCGAAAAGGATTAGGAGCCTGGTGCTTTGACAGCAAATTTTGAAAGAGGGGACAGGTCAGTGTCATAGAGGTTTACAGCATGGAAACAGGCCCTTCGGCCCAACTTGTCCATGCCGCCCTTTTTTTAAAAAAAACCCTAAATTAATCCCAGTTTCCCGCATTTGGCCCATATCCCTCTATACCCATCTTACCCATGTAACTATCTAAATGCTTTTTAAAAGACAAAATTGTACCCGCCTCTACTACTACCTCTGGCAGCTTGTTCCAGACACTCTCCACCCTCTGTGTGAAAAAAAATGTCCCTCTGGACCCTTTAGTATCTCTCTCCTCTCACCTTAAACCTTTGTCCTCTAGTTTTAGACTCCCTACCTTTGGGAAAAGATATTGACTATCTAGCTGATCTGTGCCCCTCATTATTTTATAGACCTCTATAAGATCACCCCTCAGCCTCCTATGCTCCAGAGTGACATGAATTAATTGAACAGAACTGGTATCCCATGGAACAGAGGGGCAATATTCAGACAACCCATTAGCAATCTGGTTAAAAACTCAATGACAGCAGTTCTGAATGTACTGATATATTTGTGCATCATTCCTGTCCCATATTTTAACATAAGAGTCATTCCTTGTTCAAGACTACACCAAGCAATTCCATACAAATGGGTAATGTCAACTGCCAAAGGGATTAATTTCTGAGCATTACGGCCTGGCAAATGAAAATGGTGTAGGGTTACTTGGAGTAGAGTTGGGTAGAGCTTCCATCTGAGTTTGTCCAGGAGGACTATGACTGTCGGGTCCAACAAGCTGAAGAGGCTGATATCAGCCTCTCAACTGAACTCCTGATCCATGTTGCCTTCACTGTTGGGCTTGCATTTTCAAAGGGGAGGGTGGTAAAATGTGGACGCGACCAGTACTGGTCCAAACTAGAGTTCAATTTTAAGGTATGCAAGACCAGTTTGGACCAGCACCCATCAATTTCCCAGGTTTTACTGGATTTTCCTTCTTATCAGCTCAGTTTGCATGAGGTAGAGGCTTGTTCAATTTACATCCAGTCCATATAGAGTTCAATGTCTTTCGTACTTGTTTGTAAAGACATTGTGTTGGATGCTAGCCCCACTAACAAAACTGGCCACAGTCCTGATTTGATTCAGAAGCATTATAGAACCCTACAGTGCAGAAGGAGGCCATTTGGCCCATCAAGTCTGCACCGACCACAATCCCACCCAGGCCCTATGCCCATAACCCCATGAATTTACCCTAGCTAGTCCCCCTGACACTAAGGAGAAATTTAGCATGGCCAATCCACCTAACCCGCACATCTTTGGACTGTGGGAGGAGATGCACCGAATCACCTTAAAGCTTGTAGTCATTTCAGAATTGTTTAAAGTTTATTTATCAGTGTCACAAGTAGGCTTACATTAACACTGCATTGAGGTTACTGTGAAAATCCCCAAGTTGCCACACTCTGGCACCTGTTCGGGTACACTGAGGGAGAATTTAGCATGGCCAATGCATCTAACCAGCACGTCTTTCGGACTGTGGGAGGAAACCAGAGCACCCGGAGGAAACCCACGCAGACACGGGGAGAACGGGGGGCTGGAGATGATTACAGAGATAGGGAGCACTCTGCCAGGTACCTTTGCTTTTTCTCAAGATTGTTTACTAAAGTTTTACAGCTGCAGTTTAATCTTCATGACATTGTCGTCACAGTGGCTGCTCCATTTGGCCCTATTATTCAATGGTGGTGGATAGAATTGGACATCCTTGCTGCTGGACAGAAATTGCAAATTGAGGGGAGGAATTCAAGACTGCTAGGCCTGGATGGCTGAAACAATGTCCGCCAATGGTGGAACCACGGAAGTAGAGCATGCACAATGGCATTTAGTTTTTATTGTTCTTGTGTACGGCATATTCATTTGTGTGTTCTTTAAGTCTTGTTTCACGACAACTTAAAGGGGCTAACTCATGCTCCGCTTGCGTGGGATCGCCGGGTTGTGGCATAACAGCACAAATTTAACAAATGTAGCACGAGGCCGGTTTTGGAGGAAAGTATGCTTTGACAAAGGGTCTTCTGGACTCGAAACATCAGCTCTTTTTTATCCTTGCAGATGCTGCCAGATCTGCTGAGATTTTCCAGCATTTTCTCTTTTGGTTGCCGAAAAGTATGTTCCTTAAAGGATCAGAGAACTAGACACAGAGATAGTGGGGGACAAAGCCATGAAGGGCATTAAATATAAAGATGAGAACTTCAAATATGAGCCAATTTAAATCAGTGAGTGGGGAGATGATGGATTGGTTGCGAGCTTGGATATGGACAGCAGAGCTTTGGATGCACCAGTGTTTATGGAGGATGGAAGATTAGAAACTGACCAGTAAAGCATTGGAGTAATCAAATATTCAAAATTAGCAGTGACAGCGGCTCAAGGTTTTGACAACAGTTGGACTTGAAGCAGTGGGTGATGTGGGTGGAGGTAGGCAGGCTTTGTGATGGAGCGGAATTGGAACCATTGCGATATAATTCACTTAGCAACGTGGAATGAGGAATTATTGCATTATTCATTGAACCTCAATGAATGACCTGCTGTGACATCACCAAATGTCAACAATGAATAACCTGGAGTTTTACTACAAGAAGTACAGTAAATGTGTAGGATTGTGTTTAAGGCGAACTTTCCCAATCCATCGAAGAGTTCAGAATGGAAAACACGAGGACACAAGTTGTATGGGAGGAGATACTGGGGTGTCACTGACAACATTTAATGAGTAAGTGCATGTTCCAGTGGACTTTGTTAATGCTAATCATGATATTGTTGATAGTCATGACACCGGTGATCATTGTCATTTTCCCAGCTGTCTAACCAGCATTAAAGTTTATAGTTCACGGCAATGCTATTTTCCACTGTACTGGAGAAATTCACATTTTTCTCTAAGTTTCTCTGACTCATCACTTACCGTAGGAGATTAAATCTTTTTGATCAGTGATGGGCGGCACGGTAGCACAGTGGTTAGCACTGCTGCTTCACAGCCCCAGGGACCTGGGTTCGATTCCCGACTTGGGTCACTGTCTGTGTGGAGTTTGCACATTCTCCTCGCGACTGCGTGGGTTTCCTCCGGGTGCTCCGGTTTCCTCCCACAGTCCAAAGATGTGCGGGTTAGGTTGATTGGCCATGCTAAAATTGCCCCTTAGTGTCCTGAGATGCGTAGGTTAGAGGGGTCAGCAGGTAATATGTGTAGGGGTATGGGAGTAGGGCCTGGGTGGGATTGTGGTCGGTGCAGGCTTGATGGGCCGAATGGCCTGTTTCTGCACTGTACGGTTTCTATGATTTCTATGAAAGATGTCCAATTTCTTGAAGGGGACATGGCCTCAATGAGCCAAACGTCTTTCTACATAAGACTTACTCAACGAATAAAGACCAAGGTCCATCTGGTTTGCTCTTTTACCAATGGAGCTGTCATTAATTATAGCAGCTAAATGCCATTGATTGGAAATACCAGCCATGTGTGGCTACAAGAGCCGGGACAGAAGCTGGGAATTCTGTGGAGAGTAACTCACCTCCTGACTCTGCAATGCCACTCAATGATGTGGAGATGCCAGCGTTGGTCTGGGGTGGGCACAATAAGAAGTCTCAACACCAGGTTAAAGTCCAACAGGTTTATTTGGTATCACGAGCTCCTTTGAGCAGCGCTCCGAAAGCTCGTGATACCAAATAAACCTATTGGACTTTAACCTGGTGTTGTGAGACTTCTTACTGTACCAATATACAGTAGCAGCAGTGTATAGCAGAGATGTATTGCAGCAACTTGTCAAAGAACCCCCCATCCTAACAACACCATGGATGCGACACTTAGAGTGGATGGACTGCAGTGGTTCAAGATGATGGCTCAGAATCAACCTCTCGAGTAGTTAGTGCTGGGTAATGAATACTGGTCCAGCATACTGCGAAAGAACAAAAAAATGTAATCTAATTCTGTCTGCCCAGTTGTGCTCCATGCCATAACACTTCATATTCTGAGTTGTTTTATCAGCTACTGTTGTACAGCGTCCAGTAAGTATTTTGTGTGGATGCAACTTCCTGGCTTAATGGCTTTAAATTGCTCTTTGAATTGACATGTTGTTGCAAGAACACTTAAGCATTCAAGCAAACGAGTAAAGTACTGCAGATGCTGGAAATCTGAAATAAAATCAGAAAATGCTGGAAATACTCAGCAGGTTCAGCAGCATCAGTGGAGAGGGAAACAGAGTTAATGTTTCAAGTCCATGTGACGACTTCAGAGCTTATTCTTTGGAACCTGCTTTGTTAATCTAATATTGAGTCATGAGGTGGAGATGCCGGCGTTGGACTGGGATGGGCACAGTAAGAAGTCTCACAACACCAGGTTATTTGGAATCACACGCTGGCGGAGCGCTGCTCCTTCTTTAGGTGAGTGAAGGAGCAGCGCTCCGAAAGCTCGTGATTCCAAATAAACCTGTTGGGGCTTTAACCTGGTGTTGTGAGACTTCTTATTGTAATATCTAGTCAGCGGTGTTTTTTTGTTGTCTGAAGGAGTTGAAGTTAGCTGTTTTTGATCATCAATCCAGATCAATGGCTACATGGATAGGCTACAAGGGGAGACCCCTAACCCGTATTCTTGTTGCTTCATGTTGAGGTTGAGTTCTGCCATCAATATTTAAATGAACAAACTCGTGTCCAGTTTTCCAATCCAACCTTCAGCATTTCAAAGTGCTGGATCATGCTCCCTTAATCTCTGTCCCAGCAAAAGTAAGTTCAATTCTGTGAATTTTGATGAATGGACATTGACCTGATTTGAGTGTGATTTTAACTTAAACTCACCATCTTGTGTGATTGGGTTCAGTGCCAGTTTCAACCCCTGTCTGATTTTCGTCTTTATATTCTATTCATTCATGGGATGTGGGCACCTCTGGCTAGATCAGCATTTATTGCCCATTCTCTAACTGCCCTTGAGAAGATGGCAGAGAGTCTACTTTTTGATCCTCTGCAGTGCATTTGGTGTAGGACATTCAAGGTGCTGTTAGGGAGGACGTTTCAGGGTTTTGACCCAGTGACAATGAAAGGACGGCTATACGCTTCCAAGTCATGATGGTGCGTGATATGGAGGGGAACTGGCAGGTGGTGCTGTTCCCATGGTTCTGCAGCCAGTTGTTTGGTTCTGAGCCACCATCTTGAACCACTGCAGCCCATCTGGTGTAGATGTAGCAGCCATGATGTTGTTAGGATGGGACTTCCTTGACAAGATGCTGCAGTGCATCTCGTGGATGGTACGCACTGCTGCCACTGTATGTTGGAGGGAGTGGGGCACCAATCAAGCCTGCTGCTTTGTCCTCGATAGCATTGAGTTTCTTGAGTGGCATTGCAGAGTCAGGAGGTGAGTTACTGTCCACAGAATTCTCAGCTTCTGTCCCCGCTCTTGTAGCCAATCAATGGTTTTCAGCTGCCATAATTAATGACAACTCCATTGGTAAAAGAGCAAACCAGATGGGCCATGGTTGTCCTTCAAGGTTGTGGAGGTCACAGGTTTGTATGATGCCGTTGAAGGAATTTTTATGCATTAGAACATAAGATGTAGGAGCAGAAGGAGGCCATTCAGCCCATCGGGCCTGCTCCACCATTCAATGAGATCATGACTGATCTGATATGATAATCTTCAACTCCACTTTCCTGCTTTATCCCCATAACCCTTTATTCACTGACTGATTAAAAATCTATCTCAACCTTGTACATACTTGATGACATAGTGATTCAGAATTCCACAGATCGACTACCCTCAGAGAATAAATTCCTCCTCATCTATCTTAAATGGGCGATGTCTTATTCTGGGATTATGCCATCAAGGCAGCATGTTTGGGCAGCACGGTGGCCCAGTGGTTAGCACTGTTGCTTCACAGCGCCAGGGACCGAGATTCGATTCCCGAATTGGGTCACTGTCTGTGTGGAGTCTGCACTTTCTCCCCGGATCTCTGTGGGCTTCCTCCGCGTGCTCCGGTTTCCTCCCACAGTCCAAAAGACGTGTTGGTTAGGTGCATTGGCCATGCTAAATTCTCCCTCCCTGTACCTGAACAGGCACCGGAGTGTGGCGACTAGGGGATTTTCACAGTAACTTCATTGCAGTGTTAATGTAAGCCGACTTGTGACACTCAGTAATAAACTTTTAAAACTCTAGTCCAAGACTCTCCCACAAGGGGTTGTTGCAGTGTGGCTTGTACATACTGCACACAGAGCATCAATGGTAGGGAGCATGAATGTTGAAGGTGGTTGTTGGTGTGCCAATCAGTCTTGCTGTCTTTACCTGGATGCTGTTGAGCTTCGAGTGTTTTTGGAACTGAACTGATCCAGGCAAGCGGAGGGTATACCATCACATTCCTGACTTTGTGCTTTTTAGATGATGGGCAGATTTTGGGAAGTGATGGGAATAGTTAGTTACCACAGAATTCCCAACCTCTGACCAGCTCTTGTAGACACCCTGTTCATGTGACTGGTCCTTTGTTTTAGGCTGGCATCACGGTGGCACAGTGGTTAGCATTGCTTCCTCACTCAGCACCAGGTTTGATTCTGGTCTTAATAGAAGCAAATTACTGCGGATGCTGGAATCTGAAACCAAAAGAGAAAATGCTGGAAAATTTCAACAAGTCTGGCAGCATCTGTACGGAGAGAAAAGAGCTGCCATTTTGAGTCCAGATGACCCTTTATCAAAGCTAAAAGGCATAAAAAGTGGGAGATCCCTGAGTCCAAAGATGTGCCGGTTAGGTGGATTGGCCACTCTGAATTACCCCTTAGTGTCCCAAGATATGTAGGAATGTTGGTTTAGCCATGGTAAATGCGCAGGTTTGTGGGGATAGGGCAGGGGGTTGGGCCTGGGTAAGATGCTCTTTCGGCGAGTCGGTATAAACACAACAGGCCAAATGGCCTCCCTCTGCACTGTTAGGGATTCAGTGAGTCTATGGTCCAATATGTTTCTGGTAAATGATAAGTAACCCTCAGGATGTTGATGGGAGGGGAGAAGGATAGACTCTCTCTTGCTGGATATGTAATTTCCCAGCACGTGTGACATGATTTTTTAATTCATTCTTGGAACTTGGGTGACGCTGGCTGGGCCAACATTTATTGCCAATCCCTAATTGCCTTTGAACTGAGTGGGTTTGCTAGGCCATTTCGGAGGGCAGTTGAGAGTCAACCACATTGCTGTGGCTCTGGAGTCACATGTAGGCTGGACCAGGTAAGGGCAGCAGATTTCCTTCCCGAAAGGACATTAGTGAACCAGATGGGTTTTTCCAACAATGGTCATCAGTAGATTCCTTAATTCCAAATATTTATTATTGAATTCAAATTCCACCATCTGCCGTGGCGGGATTCGAATCCAGGTCCCCAGAACATTCGCTGAGTTTCTGGATTAATAGTCTAGCAATAATACCACTAGGTCATTGCCTCCCCTGAGATTATTGTGCGCCATTTGCCAGCTCTAGCCTGCATGCTCAGATATTGCTTGATCCTGGTATAAACTGCTCCATTGCCTGATGTTTAGTCCTACTGAGTATCCCCATTTCTGACCTTATGATGGAGGGATGGTGATTGATGAAGTAGTTGAAGATGTATCAAAGAGCTCAGTGCCAGAGGTGAGGTGAGAGTGACTGCCCTTGACATCAAGACAGCATTTGACCAAGTATGGCATCAAGAAGGTGGCTCACCACCTCCTCCTCTAGGGTAACAATGGGTGGGCTATAAATGTTGCTCTGGCCAGTGACGCCCACATCCTGTAAAATAATTTAAAAAAATACTTGGGTCTAAGACGCTTCCCTGAGGAACTCCTGTGATGATGTCTTGGGGCTGAGTTGATTGACCGCAACCATCTGCTGTTTTGCTCAATATGATTCCAGCCAGTAGAGAGATCCCTCCCTGATTCCCATTGACATTGACCTTACTGGGGCTGATGGCACCTCACACACTGCAACCTCTCTCAACTATTTCATTGTTGCTAAATTATCAGAATGCTTATCTGACGCACACCACTGGATGAGCAGAAATTTGCTCTAAATACCATTACCTAACTGTTGACTGCATCCCCCTCCATGTAAACTGAGACTAAGCCAGTCTGTTTGCAAACTAGTTATATAGAATCATAGAATCCTACAGTGCAGAAGGAGGCCATTCGGCCCGTTGAGTCTGCACTGACCACCGTCCTACTCAGCCCCTAGTATTTACCCCAGTTAGTCCCCCTGACACTAAGTGGTAATTTAGCATGGCCAGTCAACCTAACCCGCACATCTTTGGACTGTGGGGAGAAACCAGAGCACCTGGAGGAAACACGCAGACACGGGGAGAACATGCAGACTCCACACACAGTGACCCAAGCCGGGAATCGAACCCAAGTCCCTGGCGCCGTGAGGCAGCAGTGCTAACCGCTGTGCCACCGTGTCATTTTTGAACCTGAGGTTTTCTTCCAACCGAATGTTTGCAGCATCACTAAGACGACCGGTTTCCACCTCCATAACATTACCTGACTTTGGGCCTGTTTCAGCTCATTTGCTGATAGAACCTCTGTTCATGCCTTAGCTGCCTCTAGACTTGACTATCTGAACACATTCCTGCCTGGTCTCTCACATTCTACCCTCCGTAAATTTGAGACCATCCAAACTCTTGCTTGTATCTTAACTCGCATCACATCACATCAATCTATTGCCCTTGTTGCACGCTGACTTCCATCAGCTCCCATTCAAGCAGCGTCTTGACTTTAAGACTCTAATCTTTGTTTTTAGATCCCTCCATCACCTCGTCCTTCCCGATCTCTGTGACCTCCAGCAGCCTCTCAGCTCTCCGAGATATCTGTGCTCTTCTTTCTGACCCCTCGAGCGTCCCAGATTTTAATCGCTTCACCGTTGGTGACCGTGCTTCAGCATCCTGTGCCCAAGCCCCTCAAATTCCTTCCCCACATCTCTCTCTGCCTCTCCGCCTCACTTACCATCCTTTAATACACAGCTAAAAACCAAGGTTTTGATCATCGGACCTAATATTGCCTATGTGACTCAGTATCAAATTTAATTTCATAATGCTCCTGGGACGCGCCTTGGTGCATCTTATTCCATTAATGGCGTCAACAAATAGCGATGTTGTTTTTGGGTTCCTTCATGCCATACTCAGTCAAAATGTCTTGGTATCAAGGACAGTCACACTCGCCTCACCTCTTAACTTCAGTGGAGAATAACATGAGACAACGAGTTGTATGACAGCTGACCAATCTGCTACCGTCCGTTTTCTAACAAGGTCTTGAAGCAGATAATATGGCCCTTTGTCAACTGTTTTACTCATTGTGGATGCTGGGGTGGCAGGGTGGCACAGTGGTTAGCACTGCTGCCTCACAGCGCCAGAGACCTGGGTTCGATTCCCGATTTGAGTCACTGTCTGTGTGGGGTTTGCACGCTCTTCCTGTATCTGCGTGGGTTTCCTCCCACAGTCCAAAGATGTGCTGGTTAGGCGCATTGGCCATGCTAAATTCTCCCTCGGTGTACCTGAACAGGCGCCAGAGTATGGCGACTAGGAGATTTTCACAGTAACTTCATTGTAGTGTTAAAGTAAGTCTACTTGCGACTAATAATTTTTTTAAAAAACTGTCTGACTTTCTTGGGTGTTTCCAGCATTTTCTGCTTTTACCTCAGTACCACAGGCCTGTCCTCACCGCTTTCCCATTGTTTAGTCCATAGTGTGTCCCTGTTTTGTGGTGTTTAAACCGTCGATGATTCCAGAAGTAAGTGTATTCGCCTCCCCTCACCTCCGCCCTCTCTTTTTTCTTATCACAGCGAGCGTGGCCTGAAGGAAATGTTTCCAGATGGGGATCTTGAAGTGGAAAGCATGGAGCAGCTGGAACTCCACAGCAGCACTGATGTGGTGACCAATGGCAACAAGAGCGACCTGGAGGCGGCCAGGAGGCTAGCCAAGCGGCTGTACAATCTCGAAGGGTTCAGGCAATCTGACGTTGCACGACACTTGGGGAAAAAGTAAGTCTTGGGTGTCTGTCGGTTGAGCACTCTGCCCAGGAAGCCTTTGCTGATATGAATTTGATTGATTCGCTATGTACAAGTTATGGGGAGATGATGGCCTAGTGGTATTATCGCTAGATGTTAATCCAGAAACTCAGTTCATGTTCTGGGGACCCAGGATCAAATCCCGCCATGGCAGATGGTGGAATTTGAAATCAATAAAAAATATCTGGAATTTACTGATGGCGATGAAACCATTGTCGATTGTGAGAAAAATCCATCTGGTTCACTAATGTCCTTTTTAGGGAAGGAAATCTGCCGTCCTTACCCAGTCTGGCCTACATGTGACTCCACACACAGAAATGTAGTTGACTCTCAACTGCCCTCCAAGGGCAACTAGGGATGGGCAATAAATGCTGGTCAGCCAGCAACACACATGTCCCATGAATTGAAAAATAAAGTTGCAATATCCCTTGACTGTTGGAAGATTAACAGGTGATCTAATTGTGGCGTTTGAGATGATTAAAGGGGATCATTCAGTCAGAGAATCCCTGCAGTGCAGATGGGGGCCATTCAGCCCATTGAGCCTGCACCACCAACCATCCCACCCAGGCCCTATCCCCGTAATCCGCTGTATTTACCCTATTAATCCCCCTCACACTAAGGGGCAATTTAGCATGCCTCTCCTTCTCCCTTGTGTAGTCTCTGAATGGAATGTTTTATCTGATAGTGCGCAAGAAACAATACTTTTCATTGTATCCCAATACATGTGACAATAAATCAAGCTTGAAGCAGAGCAGGGGTTTATTCCTGGTATTCTGTTAAATATTTATCCCTTAACCATCATCACTAAGAAAGATTTATTTGGTCATTATGTCTCATTGTTATTTGTGGGAGGTTGCTGTGCGCAAGTTGGCTCCTGCATCGCAACAGTGACAGCAACTCATCAGTACCCAGTAAGCTGTGAAGGATTCATCGGGATGTGCTGCGGTCTGGAAAGATGCTTGATAAATATAACTGACTTTTTCCATTCTTTTCTCATCCCTTGCCCTTTGCCCTTTCTTCTTTCATAACATAATGATCATCATTCTGGGAACAAAACTCCCAATGACGAAAGGATATATTCATTTTCAATTCTTAACTTAAGAGTAGGTTTGAAGCCAAGCATTGTATGAAGAGAGTCTGGGAACATGGTTCATAGAAGCATAGAATCCCTATAGTGCAGAAGGAGGCCATTTGGCCCATCGAGTCTGCACTGACCACAATCCCACCCAGGCCCCATCCCCATAACCCCATGCATTTACCCACCAAGACTGCACCAGCAACAATCCCACCCTATCCCTATAACTTCATGTATTTACCCTCTGACACCAAGGGGCAATTTAGCATGGCCAATCCACCTAATCCACACACCTTTGGACTGTGGGAGGAAACTGGAGAACCCGGAAGAAACCCACACAGACACAGGGAGAACGTGCAAACTCCACACAGACAGTGACCCAAGCCGGGAATTGAACCTGGTTTCCTGGCGCTGTGAGGCAGCAGTGCTAACCACTGTGCCACCCCTAAGTTGTTCACTTATAAAGGCTTGCACAACTCGTTCACTATTGCGTGACTTGAGTTGTTCACGTGAGAAAAGCAGTGGATTGGTGATTGCTTTTCCCCTCCTATATCCTCTGCACACTATCTGTGATCAAGACCCAGACTTGCTATGATGTAAAAGACAATCATAGTTTATTTCCTCCTTTGACACTCCCAAGCCATAGTGCTTCCTGTTTCGAGAAGGCCTGTTATAACTCACTGTCACTTAGGAGTCAACCTTCATAGATCAGGGCTAAAATTGTAAAGGCTTTCTTGGTTACCAATGATTATGCATGCTTTCCTTTTGATACCTATTTATTTGTAATGACAGCTACTAATATTTGATCTCCACCGTCTCCTTAATTGGAACCAGGGCAATCCTAGTAGAAAAGATGACATTATTGCATTGAAAAGTCAAACAGAGAGGTTCAGTCCTTTTGATTTAAATCGACTCATGTTTTTAATTGAAAAACATATGTCATACATTATTAGGTCAGCAGGATGGTTTGCATAATTATCTCACATGGAACAATTGCTGCGCGGTTGTAAGCTGTGCACAGTAATTACTGGCATGAGTTTTGGGTTTATTATGTTAGAAGTAGATTATAGATGCTTAGCAAAACAAGAGTTTTGCTGCAAGTGTGTTGACTGGGAAGAGAATGGGAATGAAGGGTCTGTGTTTTAAAGCAGCGTAGCACAGTGGTTAACACTGCTGCCTCAGCGCCAGGGACTCCGCTTCGATTCCAGCCTTGGGTCACTGTATGGAGTTTGCATGTTCTTCCCGTGTCTGCATGGGTTTCCTCTGGGTGCTCTGGTTTCCTTCCGCACTCCAAAGATATGCAGGTTCGGTGGATTGGCCATGGTATATTGCCCCAAGACGTTAGGGAGATTAACCATGGGGAAATGGGCAGCATTACAGGGATGGGGTGGGGTAGAGGGCTTGAGTAAGATAATCGACAGAGTCCATACAGACTTGATGGGCCAAATGGTCTGTTCTGCACTGTAGGATTCTATGGCCGGAATTTTACTGGCACGCCTGCCCCACGAGGCTTGGAGAACGGCATTCTCCATTGGCCTTGGGCGAGATTGTACGAACCTTGGGCAGTCATGCTGATAAAATTCTGCCCTATGATTCTATGTGGGGCTGTGCAGACACATGGAGGATCAGATTGTACATTTGCTCCAGTGGTTCACTACACTGCTCTCACCGTGCTACACTGCTCTCACCGTGCTACACTGCTCTCACCGTGCTACACTGCTCTCACCGTGCTACACTGCTCTCACCGTGCTACACTGCTCTCACCGTGCTACACTGCTCTCACCGTGCTACACTGCTCTCACTGTGCTACACTGCTCTCACTGTGCTACACTGCTCTCACTGTGCTACACTGCTCTCACTGTGCTACACTGCTCTCACCGTGCTACACTGCTCTCACCGTGCTACACTGCTCTCACCGTGCTACACTGCTCTCACCGTGCTACACTGCTCTCACCGTGCTACACTGCTCTCACCGTGCTACACTGCTCTCACTGTGCTACACTGCTCTCACTGTGCTACACTGCTCTCACTGTGCTACACTGCTCTCACTGTGCTACACTGCTCTCACTGTGCTACACTGCTCTCACTGTGCTACACTGCTCTCACCGTGCTACATGTTCTCACTGTGTTACTCATTACCTGATGTCACCCATATGGAGGCCCATCATTCCGTTGGTTAATGAAGACAGAAACTGAATATCCTTCACACATCTTCCCCGTCCCAGCCACTACCACCCTAAAAAGCTGTTGAGGTTGGAGGATGGCGGGGGGAGGGGAAGGCAGGGGGTGCGAGGGCACCTTTGAAACTTTCAAAACTGAGATTGATAGATTTTTGTATGGTAAGCATAAGAAGGATTGTAGCATAAAGCTGGAGTTGAGTTTCCCATCAGCCAGAAGTCCATAAGATATGGGAGCAGAATTAGGCCATTCGGCCCATCGAGTCCGCTCCGCCATTCGATCATGGCTGATATGCTCCTCAGCCCCATTTTCCTGCCTTCTCCCCATAACGCTTCAACCCATTACCAATTAAAACTCTGTCTAACTCCTCCTTAAACTTACTCCCTGTCCCAGCATCCACTGCACTTTGGGGTAGCAAATTCCACAGATTCACAACCCTTTGGGAGAAGTAGTTTCTCCTCAACTCTGTTTTAAATTTGTTACCCCTTATCCTAAGACTTTGACCTCTTGTCCCAGAGTGCCCTACCAGCAAAAGCATCTGCTCCACGTCTACTTTATCCATACCTTTTATCATCTTGAATACCTCAATTTTTTCTCCCCTCATTTTTCTAAATTCCAGAGAGTATCGGCCTAAACTGTTCAATCTCTCTTCATACGACAAACCCCTCATCTCTGGAATCAGTCTAGTGAACCTCCTCTGAACTGCCTCCAATGTCACTACATCTTTCCTCAAATACAGGGACCAAAACTGTGCACAAAACTCCAGGTGCCGACTCACCAATGCCTTGTATACTTGCAACAAGACTTCCTTACCTTTATTTTCTATTCCTTTTAGCTATAAATACCAACATTCCATTTGCTTTCTTTTATTATCTGCTGTACCTGCATGCTAGTTATGATCTGAGTGGCAGAGCAGGATCGGAGGGCTGAAAGGCCCACCCCTAAATCCTATGCCTTAGTTGGTCAGGGGAAGTAGGGAGCGGTGTGGAGGGGGACGGGGGGATAGGCACAGTTCTCTGCAGCTGAGAGCATGAGTTTAGAAGGCTGTGTTGCCTGCCCGGTGCCAGGGTTTGGTAACATCTGCTCAGGGATGATGAGGAACTTGCAGTGGAAGGGGAGGGATCCAGTTGTCACAGTCCCAGTAGGTGCAAACAATATAGGTAGGACTAGCAAAGCGTTTTTGCTCGGAGATTATGAGTAGCTCGGGGCTAAATTGAAAAGCAGAACCACAAAGGTGGTAATCTGAATTACTGCCTGAGCTACAAGCGAATTGGCTTTGGGTAAATAAGATTCGCGAATTGAATGCGTGGCTCAGAGATTGGTGTGGGAAAAATGGGTTTCAGTTCATTTACTGGGGAAAGTTGGGGCTGTGATGTTGGGATGGTCTTCATCTGAACTGTGCTGGGACCATTGTTCTGCTGAGTCAGATCACAAGGGTGATAGCAAGGGCTTTAAACTGAATAGTGGGGGGAGGAGATGGGATGAGGGGAGGTGTGGTAAATGAAAGAGAAATGATGAGGCAATGGAGCAGGATAAGGGCAATGAAAAGACAGAGCTTAGAAACTTCAAAGTCCTTCAACAGATGAGGCCAGTGTTTGCAAGACTGAATGAAGTGCTCTGTATCTGAATGCGTGCAGCATTTGTTACAAATTTGATGAATTGATGGCACAAATAGAAATAAAAATGTACAACTAGATAACCATTTCACAAGATGTAGAATCACCGAAGAATGATAGAATCATTTTGATTTATTATTGCCACATGTAATAGTATACAGTGAAAAATATTGCCTCTTGCTTGCTATACAAAGGATACTGTACTTAGAGAAGGAAAGGAGAGAGTGCAGAATGTAGTGTTACAGTCATAGCTAAGGTGTAGAGAAAGATCAACTTAATGCGAGGTAGGCCTGATGGCAGCAGGGAAGAAGCTGTTCTTGAGTCGGATTGTACGTGAGCTCGGACTTCTGTATCTTTTTCCCGGTGGAAGAGAGTATGTTCAGGGTGCGTGGGGTTCTCGATTATGCTGGCTGCTTTTCCGAGGCAGCGGGGAGTGTAGATAGAGTCACTGTATGGAAGGCTGGTTTGCGAGATGGACTGAACTTCGTTCATGACCCTTTGTAGTTTCTTGCGGTCTTGGGCAGAGCAGGAGCCATACCAAGCTGTGATACAACCTGAAAGGATGCTTTCTATAGTTAGTGGACTTCCGTAACTATAGCATCAGCGTGGAGGGAGCAGGACAGGTTGTTGATGATCTGGACATCTAGCAACTTGAAGCTCTTGACCACTTCCACTTCATCCCCGTTGATGTAGACGGCCGTGTCCTCCACTACGCTTCCTGAAGTTGTTGTCTATCTCCTTTATTTTGTTGACATTGAGGGAGAGATTATTGACAGTTCACCAGATGCTCCATCTCTTTCCTGTACTCCGCCTCGTCACTGTTTGAGATCTGACCCACTACAGTGGTATCATCAACAAACTTGAAAATCGAGTTAGAGTGGAAGTTGGCCACACGGTCAAAGTTGTATAAGGTGTATAGTAAGGGGTTGAGGACACAGCCTTGTGGGGCACCAGGATTGAGGATGGTCGTGGAGGAGGTGTTATCACCTATCTTTACTGATTGTGGCCAATGGGTTAGGAAGTTAGGATCCAATCGCAGAGAAAGGAGCCGAGGCCCAGGCCACGGAGTTTGGAGATGAGTTTCGTAGAACTAATGGTGTTGAAGGCTGAGCTGTAGTCAATAAATAGAAGTTCGACATGAGTGTCTTTATTATCTAAGTGTTCCAGGGTTGAGTGTTGGGCCAGGGAGATGGCGCCTGCTGTGGACCTGTTGCAGCGATAGGAGAACTGTAATGGATCTAGGCAGTCTGGGAGGCTGGAATTGATTTGTGCCATGACTAACCTTTCGAAGCTCTTCATAATGATAAATGTCAGAGCCACCGGACGTCATTAAGACACACTGCCTGGCTTTTCTTTGGTACCAGGCTGGCTGATGGTTGTCTTCTCGAAGCAGATAGGGACGTCAGATTGGAGTAAAGAGAGTTAAAGATGTCTGTGAATACCCACACCAGCTGGTCCACGCTGGTTCAGCAAAAATCCCTACAGTGCACAAGGAGGCCTCACAGCCAATCGAGCCTACACCGACAACACTCCCACCCAGGCCCTATCCCCGTACCCCCATATATTTGCCCTGCCAGTCCCCCTAATGCTAATGGGGAATTTAGCATGGCCAATCAACCTAACCCACACATATTTGGACTGTGGGGGGGAAACCACACAGACACGGGGAGAACGTGCAAGCTCCACATGTGCTTGCAAGGTGACCAGGGCTGGAATTTAAATGTAAAAGGTTATTTGATATTTTGGAAGAAAGCTAGGAAAAGGTGCTGGGATGGTTGCGTTTATTAGCGCGAGTGACCTTAGTTCATAAGATAAAAATGTATAACCAGTTTGGATAGAAATAAGAAATAGCAAATGTTAAGAGTTCACTTGTGGGAATCATTCATAGCCCTACATACTAACTGTAGGATAAAGTATGCAGGAATAAAATAATGGGGGCTCAGAAGAAAGGTATGGCAATATTCATTGGTCATTTTTCATTTTTGTATAAATTGGATGAATCAGACTGGCGAAGGTAGCCTGGGAGGTGAGTTCCTTGACTGTATTTGGGACAATTTGTTAGAGCAGTGTGTTCTAGTGACAAGTAGGGAGCAGTTTATTTTAGACCTGGTGATATGTAATGAGACAGGATTAAGCTTAAGTTTATTAGTGTCACAAGCAGGCTTACATTAACACTGCAATGAAGTTACTGTGAAAATAACTGAGTCGCCACACTCTGGCATCTGTTCGGGTACACTGAGGGAGAATTAAGCATGGCCCATGCATCTAACCAGCGTGTCTTTCGGACTGTGGGAGGAAACCCATGCAGACATGGGGAGAACATGTAGACTCCACACACTGACCCAAGCCGGGAATCAAACCTAGATCCCTGGTGCTGGGAGGCACCGTGCCGATTAATTAATGACCTCATAGTAATGGAGCCTTCATGCAACAGTGATTATAACATGATAGAATTTCACATTTGGCTTGAGGGTGAGAAATGTGGTGTAAAGTCTAGTATCTTAAAGTTAAATAAAGTCAGCGTAAGCAGAGTTGGCGGAAGTGAAAATAGGTTAAAAGTTTGGACAGTGGAGAAGCAGTAGCAGACATTAAAGGAGACATTTTGTTAACTGTCAGAAAAGTTTTTTAAAAAACTCTAGGAGAAGGTTGCACCATCCGTGGCTAACTAATGAATTTGAGATTATATCAAATTTTTTAAAAAGCATACAATAGGGCAAAGATTAATGGAAGGTCAGAAGATTGGACAGAATTTAGAAATTAAGAAAAGGGTGGGGAAGAGAAAGTTAGTTAGAAATATTTTTAAAAACACATTGTAAGAGCTTTTACAGAGTAACTAAAGTGAGCTTTAGTCCCTTAGAGTGTGAGACTGGGGATTGATTGATGGGAAACAAGGAAGTGGCAAAAAGTGTTGAACTCTTATTTATTTTGTGTAAAAACAAATGGCTGCAGGGATAGAAGATGCATTAGTTGTGGACTTCTAAAACTCCCAGATTTTCACAGTAACTTCATTGCAGTGTTAATGTAAGCCTACTAGTGACATTAATAAATAAACTTTTGGGTCCCAGCAGTCTAGAAAATCGCAAATGTGACACCTCTATTCAAGAAAGGAGGGAGACAGAAAGCAGGAAGCTTATAGGCTAGTTAGTCTACCATTTGTCATAGAGAAAATGGCAGAATCCATCATTAAGGAGGTAATAGCAGGACATTTAGAAAATCACAATGTAATGAGGTCAACTAACATGGTTTTGTGACAGGGAAATCAGGTTTGACTCATTTATTAGAGTTCTTTGAGGAATTAACAAGCAAGGTGGATAAGGGGAATCTATGGATGTGGTGTACTTGGATTTCCAAAAGGCATGGTTAAAGGCAGAGGCCTCAAAGGTTACTACACAAAATAAGAGCTCTTGGTATAAGTGGTGGCAAATTAGCATGGATAAAGGATTGGTTAGCTAATAGGAAGCAGAGAGTTGGGATTAACGGATCATTTTTGGGTTGGCAAGCTGTAATTATTATTAGGGATCAGTGTTGGGTCCTCAATCCTTTACAATCTATATCAATTCTATATCAATAACTTGGATAAAGGGACTGAATGTATGGTTGCTAAATTTGTTGCTGAAACTGTTATGATCCATGCTGATGCTACTGAAGAAGTCAGATCCCAGGGTGGAACCTTGCTTAATAAATCCGAACGTTTAACAAACGTGGATTGCTGCTAATGAACAGAGTCGCAGGAATCTGCTGATGCACTTTTAACAAAATAATAAGCATTTATTTAACAAGAAAAGATGAACTATATTACAATACTCCTTCACATAGATTTGTAAGGATAATGTGATTTTCAAAGCCTATCTTATGCTCTTAATGATCACAGTTAGTTGAGTATATATAAACCTATAGAGAAACCTGTGTTCAGACACACCACACTCTGAAACCAAGTGACAGATGCTACACAAAGCAACTTCTGCAAATTTCTCATCAACTCTGCTCAGACATTTGTCACACTGTGAGCCAAACTGGTCGCGCTGTCTTTCACACAAGGGTTTACTATCTCCACTCTCGAAGAACACGCTCTGGAATGTCCTCCCAACCTACATTTTCACTTGGGCATCTTAAACAAGGATCCACCTCTCCCTCTGATGTTCCGATTGCCATGTGAATACAAGTTTCACCTTCCGAGCACACACTCAGATACTCAGTCAAACCAACAGAGCACCACTGCTTCACAGGCCGTAGTAAGGAGTCACCAAAGTTTGGCTGTCTGTTCTGATCCTCTGGCTTCTCGGCAGGATCCCTGGGACTTAACCTTTCCAGTAGTCCTGGGACTTAGTTCCAGGCAGACCACTGCAGTACTGCTTCTGGCCAAACATCTCTTTAACCTGTGCTTAATGCTCCCTCCACCGACATTGTCTGTATCTTTAAGATCTGGCTGGTTGTAGGGATTCGCATTCTAATCAGTATTCTGTAACTTGATTTTTGTGTCTCTGTGCCCTGGTTGAGGGCACATTTCCACTCCATCTGACAAAGGAGCAGCGCTCCGAAAGCTAATGGTATTAGCTACCAAATAAACCTGTTGGACTTTAACCTGGTGTTGTTAAAACTCTTACTGTGTTCACCCCAGTCCAACGCCGGCATCTCCACATCATTGTGGCTTGGCCAGAGCCAAAGAGCCAATCCAATTGGCCAACAGCTCTCATGGGGAGGACTTACTTCCTTTCAAGGGCAGACGGAAGTCCTGCCCACTGCCAGTCAACACTCAAGTGAGCGCTATGTGGCGGTGGGCTTCTGAGAGTCGACAGTAATGCATTACGTGCGAACTCTCGATGTTAAATGTTGATCACTCACCAAACTTAAAATTCTACCCTATGGTACAGAGGGATATGGGTGTCCGAGTACATGAACAGCAAAAATTTAGTGTGCAGGTACAGCAAGTGATTAAGAAGGTGGTTAGAATGTTGGCACTTATTGGAAGGGGGATTGAGTATAAAATAGGGAATCTGTACAGGGCCTTAGTGAGACCGCATCGGGACTGCTATGAACTGTTCTGGCCTCCTTATTTAAGAAAGGATATTATTGTTTTGGAAGCAGTTCAGCAAAGGTTCACTTGATTGAAGAGGTTTTCCTATGAAGAGCGATTGATCAGCTGGGGCCTAGAACCACTCTAATTTAGAAGAATGATGAATGATCTGATTGAAGCATGTAAGATTCTGAGGGAACTTGACTCAGTGGATGTTGAGAGAATATCTCCCGTGTGGGGAAGTCTGAAACTAGGTTTAAAAATGAAGGGAGATGAAGGGAGATGAGCAGAAATTTTTCCTGTCAGAGGATTGTAAATCTGTCCAGTTTTCTTCCCCAGAGAGCTGTGGAGGCAAGACCATTGAATATATTGAAGACTGAGTTAGGTAGATGTCTGATCAACAAAGACATTCCAAGGGTTACGGAGAACAAACAGGAAAGTGGAGTTAAGGCCACAATCGGACCAGCCATGATCTTATCGATTGGTAGACCAGACTCAATGGGCCGTATGGCCTACTCCTCCTAATTTTGAGTTGTTGTGTTCCTGTGTCAGAGCTGTAGGGTCCATAGAGTCAGAGGTTTACAGCATGGAAACAGGCCCTTTGGCCTAACTTGTCCATGCTGCCCTTTTTTTTTTAAAACCCCTAAGCTAATCCCAATTGCCCGCATTTGGCCCATATCCCTCTATACCCATCTTACCCATGTAACTATCTAAATGCTTTTTAAAAGACAAAATTGTACCCGCCTCTACTACTACCTCTGGCAGCTTGTTCCAGACACTCACCACCCTCTGTGTGAAAAAAATTGTCCCTCTGGACCCTTTAGTATCTCTCTCCTCTCACCTTAAACCTTTGTCCTCTAGTTTTAGACTCCCTACCTTTGGGAAAAGATATTGACTATCTAGCTAATCTGTGCCCCTCATTATTTTATAGACCTCTATAAGATCACCTCTCAGCCTCCTACCCTCCAGAGAAAAAAGTCCCAGTCTATCCAGCCTCTCCTTATAACTCAAACCATCCAGTCCCGGTAGCATCCCTAGTAAATCTTTTCTGCACTCTTTTTCTAGTTTAATAATATCCTTTCTGTAATAGGGTGACCAGAATTGCACACAGTATTCCAAGTGTGGCCTTACCAATGTCTTGTACAACTTCAGCAAGACATTCCAACTCCTGTATTCAGTGTTCTGACCAATGAAACCAAGCATGCCGAATGCCTTCTTCACCGTTCTGTCCACCTGTGACTCCACTTTCAAGGAGCTATGAACCTATACCCCTAGATCTCTTTGTTCTGTAACTCTCCTCAATGCCCTACTATTAACTGAGTAAGTCCTGCCCTGGTTCAATCGACCAAAATGCATCACCTCAGATTTGTCTAAATTAAACTCCATCTACCATTCATCAGCCCACTGGCCCAATTGATCAAGATCCCGTTGCAATCGGAGTTAACTTTCTTCACTGTCCACTATGCCACCAATCTTGACGTCATCTGAAAACTTACTAACCATCCAAATCTCATCCAAATCATTAATATAAATGATAAATAACTGCGGACCCAGCACTGATCCCTGAGGCACACCGCTGGTCACAGGCCTCCAGTTTGAAAAACAACCCTCTACAACCACCCTCTGGCTTCTGTCAAGAAGCCAATTTTGTATCCATTTAGATACCTCACCCTGGATCCCGTGAGATTTAACCTTATGCAACAACCTACCATGCAGTACCATGTCAAAGGCCTTGCTAAAGTCCATGTAGACAACATCAACTGCACTGCCCTCATCTACCTTCTTGGTTACCCCTTCAAAAAACTCAATCAAATTTATGAGACATGATTTTCCACTCACAAAACCATGCTGACTGTCCCTAATCAGTCCTTGTGTCTCTAAATGCCTGTCGATCCTGTCTCTCAAAATACTTTCCAACAACTTATCCACCACAGATGTGAGGCTCACTGGCCTGTAGTTCCCAGGCTTTTCCCTGCAGCCCTTTTTAAACAAAGGCACAACATTTGCCACTTTCCAATCTTCAGGCACCTCACCCGTGACTATCGATGATTCAAGTATCTCGGCTAGGGGACCCACAATTTCCTCCCTAGCCTCCCGCAATTTCCTCCCTAGCCTCCCACAATGTCCTGGGATACACTTCATCAGGTCCCGGGGATTTATCTACCTTGACACGCTTTGAGACTTCCAGCACCTCTTTCTCTGTAATATGTACACTCCTCAGACATCACTATTTATTTCCCCAAGTTCCCTAACATCCATGCTTTTCTCAACAGTAAATACTGATGAGAAATATTCATTTAGGATCTCGCCCATCCCTTGTGGATCCGCACGTAGATGACCTTGTTGATCCTTAAGAGGCCCTACTCTCTCCCTTGTTACTCTTTTGCCCTTTATGTATTTGTAGAAGCTCTTTGGATTCTCCTTTGCCTTATTTGCCAAAACAATCTTGTGTCCCCTTTATGCCTCCTGATTTCTCTCTCAACTCTATTCCTACACCCCTATACTCTTCAAGGGATTCGCTTGATCCCAGCTGCCTATGCATGTCATGTGCCTCTTTCTTCTTGTTGACCAGAGCCTCAATATCCCGAGTCATCCAGGGTTCTCTACTTCTTTGCCCTTCACTCTGAGGAATGTGCTTACCCTGAACCCTGTTTGTCCCAGGTCCTAGGCTTGCTGAGCTTTTTTATTTCCGGCTAACAGTGACAATTCATAAAGATGGGTTAATGATCTTGGTGTTGCTGCTGTTTAGGAAGAAATGGCACTTGGGTTTTCTGCTGCTGACCTTCCCTGTAAGTGGTACAAACGTGGATATTGGACAAGGATGATTTTGGGCTGGACATCTGGCCAACAATGATAGTCTAGACTCGCAGATGAATGGATGCTTTAGTGAGGTATCAGAACTTGATCAGTGTTAGCGAAACTGTATTCTTGAGTGGGGCAATAGCTTATCACAAACAAGTTGGCAAAGAACATAACTTTTCTTAAACCAATGTGAAAATTATTTGGTATTTAGTCACAAGTCTCAAGTTCAGGAATCCATTGTTGTTTGAAGAGGATGGAGTCGCATTCTGACCATTACTGATTGTGTCTCTCTCTGTCTCTCCCTTTCACAGTAATGACTTCAGCAAATTAGTGGCTGAAGAATACCTCAGATTTTTTGACTTCACCGGTTTGACTTTGGACCAATCCCTAAGGTAAGCTGGAGGTTATATTGCACCTGGTTTTGTCCTGATAATTGACTGATGTTTGCATTTCATAGAATCATAGAATCCTACAGTGCAGAAGGAGGCCATTCGATCCATTGAGTCTGCACTGACCACAATCCCGCCCAGGCCCTATTCCCATAACCCCATGCATTTACCCTAGCTAGTCCCCCTGACACTAAGGGGGCAATTTAGCATGGCCAATCCACCTAACCTGCACATGTTTGGACTGGGAGAAAACCAGAGCACCCAGAGGAAACCCATGCAGACACGGGGAGAATGTACAAACTCCACATAGACAGTGACCCAAGCCGGGAATCGAACCCTGGTTCCTGGCACTGAGGCAGCAGTGTTAACCACTGTGCCAACCTGGGAAAGCTCCCTATCCCACCTACCCCCACAACATAGGGAAGTGGCTTCAAGACCGACCGTGGAGTCCTGCATTTATTTAGCACCTTTCACAACCTCCGTATATCCTCAAGTGCTATACAACCGATGAAATCCTGTTTTAAGCTGTGGTCACTTTTGCGATGAAGGCAATTCTTCCCCTTGGAGCCCACCCAGAGATCTGTTTGAAACACAGTGGAACTGAATTCTAGCCCTTATTTCTGGATCATTTCAAGTGGTGATATTGAGTTAACCCTCTTTCACACACAGGAATTTCAGAGTTCCAGGGTTGAAGCAAGGCAGGCCAGCACAACAGAAGGTTTTCATAAGTGACGATGGGAATGATATCACTCAGAGTTGATTATACACCATTTCCCTACCCATCAACCGCCCACCTCCAGAAACTTCTCACCTGTCCCACACCATCTACCACTTCACTCACCAGACAGGAAACAAACAGTCCTCCGTTGAAGAGGCAACATCTTCCTTTCTTCTTCCTGTGGTTTGACTGAGCATTCTGAAAGCTCATGAAAGCATGCTGTTGCCTCCAACTCGTGCAGAGAATCAGTTTGCTGTCAGAACAGAGAACAAAAAACAGTACAGCACAGGAACAGGCCCTTCGGCCCTCCAAGCCTGCGCTGATCACATTGCCTATCAAGACCAACTGCCTGTATCCCTCTATTCCCCATCTGTTCATGTGTCTATCCAGATAAGTCTTAAATGTCGCTAATGTATCTGCCTCAACCACCTCACTTGGCGCAGTGCATTCCAGGTCTCCACCACTCTCTGTGTAAAAAAAAAACCTTCCCCGCACATCTCCACTGAATCTTTCCCCCCTTATCTTGAACTTCTGCCCCCTTGTAATTGTCATTTGTGCCCTGGGAAAAAGTTCCAACAGTTCACCCTATCAATGCCCCTCATAATTTTATAAAATTATATCAGGTCGCCTCTCAGCCTCCGTCTTTCCAGGGACAACAATCCTAGTTTATTCAATCTCTCCTCATAGCTAATACCCTCCATACCAGGCAACATCCTGCTAAGCCTTTTCTTTACTTTCTCCAAAGCCTCCATGTTCTTCTGATAGTGTGGTGACCAGAATTGGACACAGTATTCCAAATGTGGCCTAACCAACGTTTTATAAAACTGTAACATAATTTGCCAACTTTTATACGTGCAGCTCTGTTAGTGAGCTTGAGGTGTAATGTCTGGGAGATGTTGACAGTAACGGCCATTGGGTAACATGTCAATACTGCATCCACCTTTTATGCTTTAGTACACCAACAAGCTGTCCCATCCCAATCGTTCAGATTCGTTTTTGGATCTGATTGGATGTCAGCTCATTCTTGCAGCTATTTTGCCGTCCTCCTTTGGTGAAGAGGTTTGACTCTTGACATCTCTGAAGGGACATAGCAAAACAACCACATTCCTGCAAAAAGGGACGGTTTGTACAGGGGCAGAAGTGTACTGAAATTAATGACCTCTCTCCACAATGTCCTTTGTTACTGGGTCACTTCATCAACCGTACGCAGGTGAATGGAGTGTATCTGTCATCCAACTGCTACTCAGCAGCCAAGTGATTTATTTTTACTTCAGTAATAGTGACTGGTTCTATTATAGGCGGCACAGTGGTTAGCACTGCTGCTTCACAGTGCCAGGGGCCCGGGTTCAATTCCTAGCTTGGGTCACTGTCTGTGCGGAATCTGCACATTCTCCCCGTGCCTGCATGGGTTTCCTCCGGGTGCTCCGGTTTCCTCCCACATTCCAAAGATGTGCAGGTTAGGTGAATTGGCCATGATAAATTGACGTGAGTGTCAGGGGATTAACAGGGTAAATTTGTGGGATTACGGGAATAGGGCCTGGGTGGGGTTGTGCAGACTCAATGGGCTGAATGGCTTCCTTCTGTACTGTAGGGATTCTATGTATGACATATCCTGGTAAACCCATAGTACTACAGGCGCCGGAGTGTGGTGACGAGGGGATTTTCACAGCAACTCCATTGCAGTGTTAATGTAAGCCTACTTGTGACATTAATAAATTAAACTTTCAAAGCTTTAAACTATAAAGGAATTGTGAAAGATGTCTTGCACTGTTTCACGCAATCGTGCTTTATATTGATAGCTAAGAACGATGTCTGCAACGCAGATTCTCAGCAGTAATGAGCTGGAATTTGAATGTAGCACGGCTTCCTGAGATGGTTTTATGCAATAAAAGAAACACATTTGAGATTTGATCTTTGTAACCTGCACAAAAGCAATACAACTTCCTCTGTTAGAGTTGACTTCAATTTTACTGAATGCTAACTAATCTGGATGCCTGGCACCAGTGAATGAGGTACTGGAGCTCAGATTGAGGGCAAATACTGTGAACCTAATGCAGACAGCCCCTGATTACCTCGGGGTAAAAACTCCTACCAGAATAAGCTTTGAGAAATAGCCTCTGGGATTTGAAGATTGTACCATTGTACTTTGGGGAATCTGCCTATGTTTAGTTTTAAAAGCTAGATCGCACGATTAGTTTGTCTAGTCTCTGGTGTTAAAGTTGCACATCAAATATTTATCGCGGTGTGTATCGATGCTTGTTCCTTTTAATGTTTTTTTTTAATTGTTCCGTTGCAGATTTTTCTTGAAAGCATTTGCACTAATGGGGGAGACTCAGGAGCGAGAGCGGGTTTTAATCCACTTCTCCGAAAGATACTATCAGTGTAACATGGGCACTATTCCTTCTCAAGGTAGGCCCTCAGACTGGTGGGATGTGCAGTCGCGGGTCTGTGTTAGCACTCAGGAGTGGGGACAATCAACAAGGGATCACAGCAGCCACGCAAGCATTAGGCAGATACATGGTTAGTGAATTGGCCATGCTAAATTCTCCCTCAGTGTAGCCGAACAGAGTGTGGCGACTAGGGGATTTTCACAGTAGCTTCATTGCATTGTTAATGTAAGCCTACTTGTGACACTAATAAATAAACTTCAAACTTTAAAAAAACTTTTCAGTCCAGTTGGTCAATCCAGCCTGTTGTGTTTCAAAATAGCACAACCGACTCGCCCCATCCCACATCGCCTCTGTGTCTGTGGGACCTATCCCATACCCAACTGGATGTATCAGCCAATGGTGAACATTATAATGCCTCATTGTTTAAACACATCTGGGGTAAGTATTATGCACAACAGCGCCCTCTTCTGTTTGAAGAGGTCTAATTCTATCCAGGTCCACGTGCAAATCAATTTTTACATGCTAACTTTTAAATGATCAATAGCTTCAGCATCATATGAAGTAATGAAGAATTGTGCCACACAGCCATTTAAAAGCTCAGTCATAACTCTGTTCTGATATCCGCTACAGAATGCGACAGTGACTTTCTGTTCTTCGATGCCTCTGGCTTCTGACACTGCAATGCATATCTCTCAGCCTCTTCTCTATCTCCCTTTTGTCAATCTGACAGCAGGACACATTGCTAAATCTAAATGAAGCTTTTACGTTAGAGAGTTGATAATCTTGCACTGATTAAAAATAGTTTCCCACAGTGGCACAGCGGTTGGCACTGCTGCCTCACAGCGCCGGGGGCCCGGGTTCAATTTGGTCACTGTCTATGCGGAGTCTGTACATTCTCCCCGTATCTGCATGGGTGTCCTCTGGGTGCTCCAGTTTCCTCCCACAGTCTGAAAGATGTGCAGGTTAGATCAATTGACCATGCTAAACTGCCCCTTAGTGTCCAAAGATGTGTAGGTTAGGTAAATTAGCCATGGCAAATGTATGGGATAACAGAGAAAGAGCAAGGGTGGATTGGGTAAGAAACTCTGTCAGAGAGTTGGTGCAGACCTTGGTGTCCAAAGATGTGTAGGTTAGGAGGATAAGCGTAGTAAATGGGATGGCACGGTGGCATAGTGGTTAGCATTGCTGCTTCACAACACCAGGGACTCTGGTTCAATTCCTGGCTTGGGTCACTGTCTGTGTGGAGTTTGCACGTTCTCCCCGTGTCTGCATGGGTTTCCTCCGGATGCTCCGGTATCCTCCCACATTCCAAAGATGTGCGGGTTAGGTGGATTGGTCATGCTAAATTGCCCCTTAGTGTTAGAGGAGCTAGCTAGGGTAAATGCCATGGGGTTGTGGGTATAGGGCCTGGGTGAGATTGTAGTCTGTGCAGATTCGAAGGGCTGAATGGCCTCTTTCTGCACTGTAGGTTTATATGATTCTAAATGGGCTGGGTTATGGGGATAGGGTGAGCCTGGGTAAGATGCTCTGAAGGAGAGATGGTGCAGACATGATGGGCCGAATGGCCTCCTCCTGCACTGTAGGGATTCTAGAGTTCTATAGTATGTTTGATCTATCTTGGGAGACACGTCTCGCTGTTTTGGTTTTGTTTTGCCCTTTCTTGCAACCCTAGCGACATTTCATGAATTCTATCTGTAAAAGAATAGTTCTGAAAGTATCCCATTTTTCATCTAACCCGCAGTCAGCATTACCCAAATGATCTGCCATTCCGCACACTTAAACTGGTACAGATATCAGACTCTCTGCAGCCTTGGTTTAACTGATCCAGTTGAATCTAATAATATTGTCCAAGCGTCGCTTCTCGGCCTTTTGGCTAAGATCAAGTGTGGTCTGCTGATGCTGCGCTTGGTTGAGGTCATTGGGTTGCATTTAAGCTTCATTTTCATATGAAGCAATTTTTAAAAGCGGCATCTCGGCCTTTTGGCTAAGATGCAAATGAGATCAAGCCTTGGAGGAGGAAACCTCCGCCTACTCCAATCAGCTTGGCTCATGTAGATCAGGCCCAAGATAGGGTAGGGGTTGCAGACCCTGTCTTGTCAGCTTGGATCGGAAATGTCTCCACTTGTTGAGACTCTGAATTGGACTTGATTTGATTGAATTGGAAAAGTATAAAAACAAAAAATATTGTCCAAGCCTTACCCAGCAAGCCTGGACCTCTGAATTACCAGCCAAGTGATATTCCCTCTGCTCCACCAATTTCCTCACTTAATGGCATGACAAAGGTGGTTTAAAAGTTTCTTTTCCAATATTATACGTTTGAATGCTCCTCAATTTAAAGAAAAATCATAATTAGATATCTCTACATTGCATATTTAACAATGTAAATCTCAGTTTTAACTCTGGGCCTCTGCTAATGGTAGAAAATTCATGAAAGCATTGCTGACAAAGAAAAAAACAATTTTTTTAAAAGTTTATTAGTCACAAATAAGGCTTACATGAACACTGCAATGAAGTTATTGTGAAAATCCCCTAGTCGCCACAGTCCAGCGCCTGTTCGGATCAATACACCAAACCAGCACGTCTTTCAGAATGTGGGAGGAAACCGGAGCACCCGGAGGAAACCCACGCAGACACAGGGAGAACGTGCAAACTCCACACAGACAGTGACCCAAGCCAGGAATTGAACCCAGGTTCCTGGCGCTGTGAAGCAGCAGTGCTAACCACTGTACCACCGTGCCGCCCCTGCATACTTAAACTGGTACAGATAGCACATTCTCTGTAGCCTTGGTTTAACTGATCCAGTTTACTCTAATGATATTGTCCAAGTATCACCCAGCAAGGATAAGGGTGGTTTAAAAGCTTATTTTCCAATATTGTATGTTTGAATGCCCTCAATTTAAAGAAAAATCATAATTAAATATCTCTATATCGCATATTTAACAGATGTAAATCTCAGTTTTAACTCTGGGCATTAACTTTATTTATATTTACATATATTTACCAGGTATTCTCAACAATTCAATGTTAGTATTTTGCTTTGTGTTTTCCATGGGATGTGGCTTTGCCATATTAGTTGCCCATCTCTAATTACCCTTGAACTGAAAGGCTTACTCGGTCATTTCGACTAACTCAGTCAAGAATCAAGCAAATTGCTGTGGATCTGGAGCCTCATGCAGGCCAGATCAGGGAAGGACAGCAGATTTCCTCCCCAAAAGGCATTAATGAGTCATTTGGGTTTTTACAACAATCGACTATGTGGTCATCATCACTGAGACCAGCTTTCAATTCCAGATTTTATTAAATTTATTGAATCTAAATTCCACCACCTGACATGGTGTGATTTGAATCTGTGTCCCCAGAGCATTAGCCTGGACCTCTGAATTACCAGCCAAGTGATATTCCCTCTGCTCCACCAATTTCCCCACTTAATGGCATGACTAAGGATATTCGAGACTATCTTAAACAGTTATGCTTGCGTCCACACATGGACTAGATGCTGGAGGGCTATTGCTTAGCATTAGGTTAACTATTCATTCCAGGGTTGAGCACTTGACAACAAGATAATATTTGGAAATGTTGCATGAATAATTTGAGATGTAATGAATGCCAAATGAGTGTTGCATGCTCGGGAAGGATAACCTATGATTCAAAGAATCTCGACAGAAATCATAGAATCCCTGCAGTGCAGAAGCAGACCATTTGGCCCATCGAGTCTGCACCAACTCCCACCCAGATCCTATCCCCGTAACTCCACATATTTACCCTGCTAATCCCTCAACCCTGCACATCTTGGGACACTAAGGGCCAATCAACCAGAGGAGGAAACCAGAGCACCCGGAGGAAACCCACACAGACCAAATATGTGGGGGTTAAGTTGATTGGCCATGCTAAATTGACCCTAGTGTTGGGGGTTTGGCAGGGTAAATGTGTGGGGTTATGGGGATAGGGCCTGGGTGGATTTGTGATCGGTGCAGACCTGATGGGCTAAGTGGCCTCCTTCTACGCTGTAGAGATTCCATGATTCACGGGGAGTACGTGCAAACTCCACACAGTCAGGCAAGCCTGGAATCGAACCCAGTCCCGGGTGCTGCAGTGCTAACCACTGTGCCACCCTTCCCAAAGTTCTCGCCCACTGTGGTTTTTTTTCCCTTGCCGCTCATCTGGGTCTATGGTATACCAGTTGATAGAGAGTAACTCATGGTGCTGTTTACCATTTTACCATCTCATGTCACTCACAGGATGATAGAATGGCATTCTTTGTGTCTGGCAAATTCCTTTGTTCCTATTTAGAAAGGTAACCTGCTCTCAGTTTTTAATCTGCTCCCAAGGGACACAAGAAATTAGGTTAGTGATCATTCCCTCTTCAAGACCTTCTCTCCCCTGTGCACATTGTGGCCTGCCGTTGGGCACTTTCCCACAATGAGGTTTAGCCTTTTTCACAATTTGTTACCTGACAGCTGTTTTATCCTGGAAGTGATGAAATTGAAACAGGAAAATGAACCGTCTGCTGGTCTCATAACTTTATTTATAGGACGGCACAGTGGTTAGCATTGCTGCTTCACAGCGCCAGGGACCCGGGTTCGATTCCCGGCTTGTGTCATTGTCTGTGTGGAGTCTGCACATTCTCCCAGTGTCTGTGTGGGTTTCCTCCGGGTGCTGCGGTTCCCTCCCACAGTCCGAAAGACGTGCTGGTTAGGTGTGTTGGCCATACTAAATTCTCCCTCAGTGTACCCGAACAGGCGCCAGAGTGTGGCGACTAGGGGATTTTCACAGTAACTTCATTGCAGAGTTAATGTAAGCCTACTTGTGAGACTAATAAATGAACTAAAAAGAAAAACTAGATAACTATTGCCTTCTCATTATTTCTGATTGCTATACAGCGATTAATTTCTATCCGAAATAAATCATACTGAAGTTCTGTGGCTATTACAGGATGAGTTCGATGACTCTATTAATGGGATCTTTTACTCTGTAGATTTCACAGCTAATCTCCTGGTGTTGAAAATTGGAAAGCATGCTTATTTTCTCAAGTGAGTGTCAGCTTAGTTGGGAAAATGCATCTTGGAGGAAATGGATTGAAGTCAAGTTGACATTGAGTGGTTTGATTGGAATTTGGGATTGTTCCATTGAGGTTTGTTTTCCCTCGTTGTGGTTCCAAACTTTTTACCAGCGGCTGTCTGGGAGCTGAATGCTTTCAGTCTGAGATATTCCATTGTCATCCTTGCCTGGTCTTCCCTGAGTTGGGCAGAGAGGGGGAAAAGGGTGCAAAGACTTGAATAAATCTATTGATGCATCAGGAATTTTGATTGAGCAATGTGAATGCAGGGCGATTGGTCCATAAACAGTCGCTCATCTCTTCAGCATCAGGTTGTCATGGCCAGTTAAGGCTGACTTGTCAGATTGGGCAATTTGGATGGCTTTGACGCTGAACACTGGAATAAGCCTTTCTATCCTTTTGCAGATGGAGTTCATTGCCTTACTTGTGCACTGATGTTGTTGAATACAGATCTTCATGGCCATGTGAGTAAAGGAACTCTTTTTGAAGAACAAACTAACTTCTTAAATTGAACACACAACATTTAACGTTGCGGGCATAATTTTGTATATTAAAGTTGTCTCACTTGATCGAATAGGAATGTGTAAGATAACTTGTTCCTCATAGTGATAGGCCTGATTTGGTTCACTAATGCATTCTCTTTTGGCATTTCAGTTCTTTATTTGTCAATTCAACTCAATTGATTAAAATTAGTTTGCAAACCTCTGCCATAATTTTTCCCCAATATTTCTAGCTCGGCTAACAGTTTATATTCTGAAGACTGTCAATAATGCACTTGTTCATTCATATTGGGCAGACCCATCAGAATGGTTACCTGAGGATATTATTAATGATATTCATTTGCCTTCTGGTTCACTGATTCCGACTGAAAGTCATTGCTGTCAACCTAGACAGGTGTGAGCTTGATTTGTAAACCTTTAGAAAATATCATTTCATTGGAGTTATTTTCATTCCGGAATCATGTTCCTTGGTCATATAACTCTGCATACGTTAGCAGAACGTTTCCCCTTCTCCATCCTCGCGTTATTAATCACAGTGTCATTGTTGATGAGGGACAAAGTTACCCTGTGCATGCAGCAAGAATGTATAGAGTCATAGAGGTTTACAGCATGGAAACAAGCCCTTCAGCCCAACTTGTCCATGCCGCCCTTTTTTTTTTAACCACTAAGCTAGTCCCAATTGCCCGGGTTTGGCTCATATCCCTCTATATCCATCTTACCCATGTAACTGCCTAAATGCTTTTTAAAAGACAAAAGTGTACCCGCCTCTAATACTGCCTCTGGCAGCTTGTTCCAGACACTCACCACCCTCTGAGTAAAAAAGTTGCCCCTCTGGATCCTTTTGTATCTCTCCCCTCTCGCCTTAAACCTAGTTAACTGGAGTATTTTCTCTACTACCCCACCATCTCCTACCTCTTTTTGAAGACATTAAGTCTTAGGAAGGATCAAACTCCTTGTACCTTCTAAAGCATTTGATGCTTTAAGATGTGTTGCAACTAAAATATAACTGGGTGATACAGATGCACCAAATTTGCTAGAACGTGGCATATCAAGCATTTGGTGTGGCACACCACCATGGGGGAATATCACAGAATACTACAGTGCAGAAGAGGTCCTTTGGCCCATCGAGTCTGCACCGACACATGAAATGCCCTGACCTGCCCACCTAATCCCACTTGCCAGCATTTGACCCATAGCCTTGAATGTTATGGCATGCCAAGTACTTCTTAAAGGATGTGAGGCATCCCACCTCCACCACCCTTCCAGGTAGTGCATTCCAGACCAAATGCAGAGAAAGCCAGAATATGAAGGGAGAGTGTAGAATGTACTAAGCAAATTTCTTTGAAGGCATCCTTCAAGCGCGGGTTGATAAACTTTGCCCTCGTTGAGTAACTTCAATGCTCTGACCTCAGGTCTCGTATGAACAGGACCATCAGTTGCCTTAGAGACAATTCTACAAATCTACAGTTTTGGGTTCCATTTGCTCATTTGGGTTGTGAATCAAAGGTTGCTTCAGCCTTGGTTTGAGCAGCACACCGCATGACCAGGAGAGATCTTGGCCATGAAGTCAATAGGCACAGTTGGAGCATTTTAAGATGCATCTCTGTTGCAATGTTCAAGGCTGGGCTCTGATACACAATACAGATGCATTTCAAGAACACAATCAGGTTAAATGTGATGGAGGGGCTCTGTCCCCTTGTACTTCAGTGATCACTACTAACAGAATCTTGTTGGACACAGTAATCTTTACCCTTCTAAGAATGCCTCAAGTGCAGGTAGACGGGGATGGAGGTGCCTTGCATTTTATGCCAGTTCCTTGCCAGAGCGGTGGACTGGAGTTGCCCCTGAAAGAAAGCAAGAAATCCTCTGGAGTTGGGGCAGTGACTACTGAAGTCCATAGTCGACTTCTCACCAAATCTGCACTTAACGCAATCCATTATGTGGGAGTGACAAAGTGAAATACTAGAGTGTCTTAGTGACCAGGTAGACAGGATAGTTAGTAGCTGAGGGCAGCACGGTGGCACAGTGATTAGCACTGCTGCCTCACAGCGCCAAGGACCCGGGTTCGATTCTGGCCTCAGGTCACTGTCTGTGTGGAGTTTGCACATTCTCCCCGTGTCTGCATGGGTTTCCTCCGGGTGCTCCGGCTTTCTCCCACAGTCCAAAGATGTGCGGGTTAGGTTGATTGGCCATGCTAAATTGACCCGAGTGTCAGGGGATTAACAGGGTAAATGTGTAGGGTTACGGGAGTAGGGCCTGGGTGGGATCGTGTAGACCCGATGGGCCAAATGACCTCCTTCTATACTGTAGGGATTCTATGTATGACGTATCCTGGTAAACCCATAGTATTACTAGGAGGTCTTACTATTACACCAGCTGTAGTGTTATTCCTTTATAAAAATCATTCCTCAGGATTTGAGGGTGGCTGGCAAGGTAAGCACTTCCCAGCATCCAGGAATTGGATCAGGAATTGGCTAGCGGATAGGAAACAGAGGGTGGTGGTTGATAGTAAATATTCATCATGGAGTGCGGTTACAAGTGGTGTACCTCAGGGATCTGTTTTGGGGCCACTGCTGTTTGTAATATTTATTAATGATCTGGATGAGGGTATAGTTGGGTGGATTAGCAAATTTGCTGATGACACCAAAGTCGGTGGTGTGGTAGACAGTGAGGAAGGGTGTCGTAGTTTGCAGGAAGACTTAGACAGGTTGCAAAGTTGGGCCGAGAGGTGGCGGATGGAGTTTAATGCGGAGAAGTGTGAGGTAATTCACTTTGGTAGGAATAACAGATGTGTTGAGTATAGGGCTAACGGGAGGACTTTGAATAGTGTGGAGGAGCAGAGGGATCTAGGTGTATGTGTGCATAGATCCCTGAAAGTTGGGAATCAAGTAGATAAGGTTGTTAAGAAGGCATATGGTGTCTTGGCGTTTATTGGTAGGGGGATTGAATTTAGGAGTCGTAGCGTTATGTTGCAACTGTACACAACTCTGGTGCGGCCGCACTTGGAGTACTGTGTGCAGTTCTGGTCCCCACATTACAGGAAGGATGTGGAGGCTTTGGAGAGGGTGCAGAGGAGGTTTACCAGGATGTTGCCTGGTATGGAGGGGAGATCCTATGAGGAGAGGCTGAGGGATTTGGGATTGTTTTCGCTGGAAAGGCGGCGGCTAAGAGGGGATCTTATTGAAACATATAAGATGATTAGAGGTTTAGATAGGGTGGATAGTGATAGCCTTTTTCCTCTGATGGAGAAATCCAGCACGAGGGGGCATGGCTTTAAATTGAGGGGGGGTAGTTATAGAACCGATGTCAGGGGTAGGTTCTTTACCCAGAGGGTGGTGAGGGATTGGAATGCCCTGCCAGCATCAGTAGTAAATGCGCCTAGTTTGGGGGCGTTTAAGAGATCCGTAGATAGGTTCATGGACGAAAAGAAATTGGTTTAGGTTGGAGGGTCACAGTTTTTTTTTTAACTGGTCGGTGCAACATCGTGGGCCGAAGAGCCTGTTCTGCGCTGTAATGTTCTATGTTCTATGTTCTAAAAGGGCAAATTCCCTCTAGGATGTTTCGTTAAGATCATCTTTCATTCTACTAAACTCCCAATGGGTATGGGTTCAACCTGTTCAACCGCTTCTCACATCAGGAATCAATCAAATGAACCTTCAAAATGGAATGCAAGCATTGAAGTTGACACATGGGGGTGGGGTTTTCCGACCACACTTGCCCCAAAACCAGAAAATCCTGCCCGAGGACAACAGACATGTGCATGGTACACTCCCCACCCGGCCCCCCGACCCGTCTGCTACGTCTGATACGGCACGGTAGCACAGTGGTTAGCACTGCTGCTTCACAGCTCCAGGGTCCCGGGTTCGATTCCCGGCTCGGGTCACTGTCTGTGTGGAGTTTGCACATTCTCCTCGTGTCTGCGTGGGTTTCCTCCGGGTGCTCCGGTTTCCTCCCACAGTCCAAAGATGTGCGGGTTAGGTTGATTGGCCAGGTTATAAATTGCCCCTTAGAGTCCCGGGATGCGTAGGTTAGAGGGATTAGCGGGTAAATATGTGGGGGTAGGGCCTGGGTGGGATTGTGGTCGGTGCAGACTCGATGGGCCAAATGGCCTCCTTCTGCACTGTAGGGTTTCTATGATCTATGATTCCCGTGGCAAACGAGATGGGAAAACTTCCCCCAAGGAGTCTACAGAGGGATATAGACAGGTTAGGTGAGTGGGCAAGAACTTGGCAGATGGAATATAATGTAGGAAAATGTGAAGTCATGCACTTTGATAGGAGCTGAATATAATTTAAATGGAGAAAGACTGCAGAAAGCTGCAACACAGAGAGATTTGGGGGGTCCTCGTGCAAAAGCTAGCATGCAAATTCAACAGGTAATTGGGAAAGTAAATGGAATATTGGCCTTTAGTTCAAAGAGAATGGAGTATAAAAATAGCGATGTCTTACTAAAACTAAACAAGGCACTAGTTAGACCACACCTGGAGTACCGTGACTTTCTGATACACCAGCGAGTTCACATTGGGGAGAGACTATTCACCTTCTCCATGTGTGGGAAGAAATTCTCCCGGTAATCCCGCATTACTGTACACCAACTGGTCCACTCTGATCAGAGACCTTTGAAATGTTCTGACTGTGAGAAGAGCTTCAATAGCATGCGTGAGAAGCTGGCACACCAACGTACGCACGGTGGGGAGCGACTGTTCACCTGCTCCCACTGTGGAAAAGAATTCGTCCAACCTCCTCATACACCTCTCACTCTGGGGAGAGGCTGTCCACTTGCTCTGAGTGTGGGAAAGGATTCATTCAATCATCCCATCTGGTGAGACACCAGCGAGCGCACGAGTGATTACAGGATTTGGATTCTGCTGTTATTGCTGCTGTTAATCAGATCCAGAACTGAACCGTATTTGCTTGGACAGTTAACAGTTGTTTCTGCTGATAATACCTGGACTGAAGTTTACTATTGTGGTCCTATGTCAAATAAATCAGATATGACGGCATGGTGGCACAGTGGTTAGCTCTGCTGCCTCGCAGCACCAGGGCGAGTTAAATGAAACCTTTCGCTGATTATAGATAATCAACTCCTTTGGTATTTATTACGGGGCATATTCAATATTGTATTACTCTTTCGATAAATTTGTTTCGCTTCAACTTAATGTACTTTTAAGTCTGCTTGTGTGAGTAGCAGAATTTGCAACCAACTCTAACTAGGCCTTTGTTTTTAGAGATCAAATAAACATTGGATGGCACAGTGGTTAGCACTGCTGCCTCAGTGTCAGAGACCCGGGTTCGATTCCCGAATTGGGCCACTGTCTCTGCCGTCTCCACGTTCTCCCCGTGTCTGTGTGGGTTTCCCCCGGGTGCTCCACCTCCCTCCCACGATCTGAAAGACGTGCTGGTTAGGTGCATTGGCCGTGCTAAATTCTCCCTCAGTGTACCCGAACAGGCGCTGGAGTGTGGCAACTAGGAGATTTTCATAGTAACTTTTTTGCACTGTTAATGTAAGCCTACTTGTGACTAATAAGTAAAACTTTAAATTTGTTTCCATTCTTGAAAAAAATCCAGCTCATTTCTTCAAAGATAAATTGGTTTTGTTCCAATCAGCTGACAAAATAAGCAGCAGAAAGTGCAGTTGATCACAAGTGCCTGCAGATGGCACAACACTCCGCATCTTAGAAATGGGTTTATGAAGCTGGATGTTTCCATAGCTTGTTGAGTATAATTGTTAACCTCACGCACATGGTGCAGGAGGGACCCTATGTGGCACAACATATTCCTATACCCCTGTGCAGCACCATGAAGTACTACACTATTGTCAATGAGTGGGAGAGATAGTTGGCTTGTGTTGTTCTTGTGCCTTTCCTGACAGCAGGTACAACATTAGAATTAGTGAAAGTTCTGTAGAAGGTTGATCATTAGGAAGGTGGGAGCAGGAATAGGCCATTTGGCCCACATGATCTCCGTATCCCTTGATATCATTAGAACATCGAAATCATAGAATCCCTGCAGTGCAGAAGGAAGCCATTCGGCCCATCGAGCCTGCACCGATGACAATCCCACCCATCTAGAAATTTATCGCTTTCTGTCTCCAAAATGTTCAGTGAATGGGCTACCACAGCCTCCTGGGATAGAGAATTCCAAAGGTTCTTCACCCTCTGAGTGAATCAATTCCTCCTCATCTCCGTCTTAGCTGGTATACCTCTTATTCTGAGACTGTGTCCTTTGATTCTGCACTCACCAGCCTGGAGAAACATCCTATCCATTTCCACCCTGCTGAGCCCTGTAAGAATTTTGTATATTTCAATGAGGTCACTGCAGTAGCTGGCTCCTTTCAAGGGGTGTACAGCGGGGGGATCATGTGACCCAGTTGCCAATGGAAAGCGAGCCCGGCGGTCTTGGTGCAGAGTGCTGACTTTTGCTGCCAGAACAGACCCTAGAGGTAGAAGTGTTAGCTTCGTGGAAGTACTCTGTAAATATATTAGTTGCTTGTGAATGAACTGTTTTAGTTCATTACACTAACTGGTGGTCGCCAATTTTTATTCGTTCATGGGACATGTGTCGCTGGCTGGCCAGCATTTATTACCCATCCCTAGTTGCCCGAGGGCAGTTGAGAGTCAACCACATGGCTGTGGATCTGGAGCCACATGTAGGCCAGACCAGGTAAGGGTGGCAGATTTCCTTCCCTAAAGGACATTAGTGAACCAGATGGGTTTTTCCAATAATTGGCAATGGTTTCACGGTCATCAGTCGATTCATAATTCCAGATAACTTTTATTGAATTCAAATTCTACCACCTGCTTTAACGGGATTCTCACAATTACTACATTCACCTGCCATTCTTCAAAACTCTAGAGAATACAGGCCCAGTCTTCCCAATCTCTCCTTGTAAAACAATCCTGCCATCCCAGGGATTAGTCAGGTGAGCATCCAATGCATTCCCTCTCTGGGAAGTATACCGTCCCTTTGGGTAAGGAGATCAAAACTGTACACAATATTGTCATTCTTTGTGATTTGGGGGCCACTGGCCAGGTCGACACTTTCAGCTGATCCCTAATAGTCGTTCAGAAGGTAGCAGATCTCTGCCTTGGAGTCTGTGTGCTGATGGCACAATCACTTTGCTGTTAGGTCTGGAGTTCTAGGATTTTGACTCAGCACCATCAGAGAAAGGGCGATGTGCATCCATGTCTGGATGGTGTGTGATGTAAAGGCAATGATGTTCCCATGCACCTACTGCCCTTATTCTATTAGATGGTTGAAATGGCAGCTACAGGAGGTGCCGCCATTCTGTAGTGCATCCTGTCGACGCTATCACTAAAGACATGTGGTGATCAGAGGAAGGAGAACAACATCGTTGTCTGATCTTGAAACCCATACTCCTTTTGAGTAAGTATTAATTTACAAGATCTGTGTGTCACTGGCAAGACCAGCGTTTATTGCCCATTGCTATACAGTTCCGTTGCTTGCTCGGCCACTTCAACAGGGGTCATTTAATAGGCCAAACCAGGTTAGGATTTCTTGCCCTAAAGGACATTAATGAACCAGATGGGTTCATACAACATTCCAGTTGTTTCATGGCCGCCATGACTGATACCAGTTTGTTTGATTAATTCAACTTAAAATTCCCAGCTGCCATGGTGGGATTAGAACTCGTGCGTCTGAATAATTGGTCCAGGCCTCTGGTTTACTCCTATGCTGAACCGGCAATGCAGTTATAGGTTTCACAGCTTTTACACTTAGTGAAAAAATCTGGGGCTACAGTGCTGATTCCTGCTGTATCACTTATCAATGTCCCACTTATCCCAATGCTTTGACTCCAACTCTTATTGATCCACGGACCTCGGACATTTTCCTTCCATCCAAATGGCAATTTAATTAATGTGTCTGAGATTAACTTTGGTCGGATCTTTTGCAATTTTTGTTTCAACCTTTTGGCTAAAGGTTCCTCCCACATTCCCCCACCAATGGTGGTTGGATGAGATTGGCCAGTTCCAAGGCGTTCACTGGGATCCATTGGAGTACGTGAGAGAGTTTGCTGCTGTTGATTAGGAATTGAAGTCTGATTCTCCTTTAGGATGCTGTGATACACATGAATATGTAACAGCATTGATAATTCTATCTATACCCTGTATGTCTGTGCAAACCCGTTTGTCCATAATGGTTCCATGTCAATAATGGTTCAATAGCTTGTTGGATAGATGCATGCAGTGGTTATTTATACAGTTAGCCTTTTGGAAACCATGTGGTCATGCAGGTCCAAGATGATGATGGGCATTTTGAACATAAACCAATAAAATGCAGGCACTTGGGGTGGAATTTTCCCTTCCCGCCTACCATGGGAATCGGAGCAGGTAGGGGTGGACCATGCAAAGGTCCATTGACCTTTGGCAGGAATTTCTGGCTTGGGACGATTTGGGGAAAATCCTATCCTTGGTGTCAACAGCATTTGAAGTCTTTATGGTGGGAAGAGTACTTTCTTTCACTTGGAAAGAGAAACCTTGCCCAATGATCTCCCTGTAGCTCTTGCTCAATCAATAGTCTTTTACATTAGTGGTTGGTGACTTAATTTGTTTGCTCTTTGTATTCCTCATCAATGCCATGTTTTGCAATAAAGAGACATGCTACCAAAGTTTTCCATCTTACACTCATCAGGACAGCACGCGCGAGTCAACCTGCCAGCTTGCATTTGAACAAAGCTGAGCAGTTAAGTCTTCTATGCTGCATTCTCCAAGGCAACGCTTCCACCAGTCAGCATCCACATGTCGACCAATCAGCACTGTCTTCTCCTACAGTATAAATTGTTGTTTCCCCCTTTACTGTTGGTAATTCCTTGTGAATTTCTTGTCCTGTGAAGTGCAAGAGGAAAAGCTTTGGTAGCATGTCCTTTATTTCAGCAATACTCGAGCCCTGTCCGATCGAATGACTATTTGAATAGCATGGCTGTTTTCTGCAGACTCTCTGGGCCTTGAATGAATTGGTGGGACAGAAGGAGGCCATTCAGCCCCTTTAAAACCACTTCCATCATTTAATTAGATCATGACTGATCTGCATTTTAACTCCATCTTTCCTCAATCCCCTGGCCTGATTTAAAAAAAACCTCTGTCACAGTTAAAAAATTCTCAACTGACCCAGTCCCAGCAGTTTTTAGGGAGAGATTTCCAGATTGTTACCACACTTTGTATGAAGATATCTCTTCCTAATGGCCTAGATCTCCATTTAAGGCTGGTTCCTTGTTCTGGATTATAGAATAGATCATAGAATCCCAACAGTGCAGAAGGAGGCCTTTTGGCCCATCAAGTCTGCACCGACCACAATTCCACCCAGGCCCTATCCCCTTAATCCCATGTATTCTGGTGGGAGACACAGTGGTTAGCACTGCTGCCTTACAGCGCCAGGGAACCAGATTTGATTCATGGCTTGGGTCACTTTATGTGTGGAGTTTGCACATTCTCCCCGTGTCTGCGTGGGTTTCCTCCAGGTGCTCCGGTTTCCTCCCACACTCCAAAGATGTGCAGGTTGGGTAAACAGGCCAAGCTAAATTCTCCTTCAGTTTACCCAACAGATGCTGGAGCGTGGCGACTAGGGGATTTTCACAGTAACTTCATTGCAGTGTTAATGTAAGCCTACTTGTGACCAATAAATAAACTTTTACTTTATTTACCCTGCTAGTCCCCCTGACACTAAGGGGCAATTTACCATGGCCAATCAACCTAACCCGCACATCTTTAGACTACAGGAGGAAACCAGAGCACCTGGAGGAAATCCATGCAGAATAGGGGAGAACGTGCAAACCCCACACAGTGAGCTGAGGCCGGATTCGAACCCCCGGTCCCTGGTGCTGTGAGGCAGCAGTGCTAGCCACTGTGCCACCGTGCCACCCCACCAGAAATATGAAATACCTATCTTATGAAATCCTCCAATCATTTTAAACATTTCAATTAGATCACCCCTTAATCTTCAATACAAGCATGCAGTTTGAAAGGCTGGAGAAACTATATACTGATTACAAATCCTCCTCCATTTGCTGTGAAGATGTGAAATGAGAACATTGGGCAGATGGGGCTACCAGATAAGGACAGCACTGCTAACTCTCAAACTCCAATTAGTGAGTCCAGAAGCCCAAATGTAAGTTCAAGGCATCTTAAAATAATGGCCTACTCAGAACTGAAACTGACCTAGGCAAAGTGGTGAAATTACTGCCCTCGACCTTGTGTGGTGTTCTGGTAATTTTCCGACGTGTGACCTATCCTATTGTCCACAACACCTGACCGGGTGGACAGTAACAGATTGCTCATTTAACTCTGATCTACTTACAATGGGTTGAGATTGCAGTGACTACTGCAGATAACCATGTTTAAGTTGCTTATGTTCTGACTTGGTTGTTCTCAAATGCATGGCTTATTCAAAGGGAATTCTGCCACACATACACGTTCTGTTGCATGTTCTGTGCCTGTTGGAATGAAGCAAGGTAACTGCATGAAGTACTAACTAAATTTTGTACCTGTTTTCCACTCCCTCTTCACCCCCCCCCCCCCGCCCCATCCCCCTCCTCTCTCTGGACTTCCTGCCTGCCTGCTTGTTTGCCTGGCTTGTTAGGCGGTAAGTTTTGCTTTAATCACGCTCTTTGATTGCATCCAAATTAACCTCCATTTCTTTTGCCTTGCTGCGGTTGTGTTTGTGTCGACTTGTGTGCCTTATGTCAGTGTTGCCAGCCCCTAACTCTTGTGCCCTGTGCAGAGTGTGGGAAACTTGCTGGATTGGATGATGACATTGAAGAAAGCGTGCTGAATTTGGTTTGGAAAAAAACACGTGGATGGGAGAGAAACGGGGGATCTTTTTTAAAAGCCAGGTCACCAAATTAACCGACCGAGCAAGTTTGCTATTGAAGCTGGCTGCAGGAGACCAGTTATCAGAAGTTGGGCCTGTAGCAATGGGAAACCAATTAGGGTTGAGTTGGGGGCTATAAAGCTGCAGTTGTACCGCGACATGGGCAGAGGTTGAGGGGTGACCTGATAGAAGTCTACAAGATTATGAGGGGCATGGTCAGAGTGGATAGTCAGAAGCTTTTTCCCAGGGTGGAAGAGTCAATTACTAGGGGGCATGGGTTTAAGGTGCGAGGGGCAAGGTTTAAAGGAGATGTATGAGGCATGTTTTTTTACACAGAGGGTGGTGAGTGCTTGGAACTCGCTGCCGGGGGAGGTAGTGGAAGCAGATACAATAGTGAGTTTTAAGGGGCGTCTTGTCAAATACATGAACGGGATGGGAATAAAGGGGTATGTTCTCTGGAAGGGGTGGGGGCTTTTAGTTCAGTCGGGCAGCATGGTCAGTGCACGCTTGGAGAGTGAAGGGCCTGTTCCTGTGCTGTAATTTTCTTTGTTCCTTTGTTTGCCTCTGAATCTGAAGTTAGTATGCTTGACCTGCTGTTGGCCAGATTCACTGACCACAGTGGAGTTACCAGGATTTAAGTTGTGTTTGATCTCGGTACAAAACAAGGAAGAACAGGAAAAGACCCTTTGGCCCATCTGGTCTGTCTCACATAATGATGATGCTTTGTGCCACATGGTCTCCTGGAAGGGGCACTAAACCAGATGAACCAAGCTGGCAACAGAAGTTAGTCATGGAGATCCTTCCAGCTCCACGTAATGTTGTTTTTAGTACCTATGTTTTATAGAGGCTAACTTCTGCCCCACCGCAAACAGCCCCGCACTTGCTTATAAGTGCAAGTGGGGCGGCACGGTGGCACAGTGGTTAGCACTGCTGCCTCACAGTGCCAAGGACCCGGGTTCGATTCCTAGCTTGGGACACTGTCTGTGGGGAGCCTGCACATTCTCCCCGTGTCTGCGTGGGTTTCCTCTGGGCACACCAGTTTCCTCCGGGCACACCAGTTTTCCTCCCACAGTCCAAAGATGTGCGGGTTAGGTGGATTGGCCAGGCTAAATTGCCCCTTTGTGTCAGGGGGACTAGCTAAGGTAAATGCATGGGGTTATGGGGATAGGGCCTGGGTGGGATTGTGGTCGGTGCAGACTCGCTGGGCTGAATGGCTGCCTTCTGCACTGTAGGATTCTATGATTCTAAGTATATTATGATGTGATAAGTCGACACAAGACAGCACTATGGCCCATACGTTGCAAAGAGGAGTTGATGATCCTTCCAAACAGTATAAACAAATATTTGAAAGTTGGGGGTCTCTGAAATCCTGGCAGCACTTACACAGCAGGAGCAGCAGCAGTAACTCGCAATTTCAATAAGAGTCGTTAATGCAATTTAACGTTAATATATCGAATCATCCCAGTGAAAAACTTGTCCCTTGTCGTAATTTTAAACACCAATCTCTCTGACCGGAGTTGAAAGGACCATTAATTTTTAAAGGATGCATGCACTTTGATCAGTTTTTCGGGTGCACAGGTATCCGAGTTGAGGGCTCGTGTAGAAAAGCGAAAGATCCTTGCATTTTCTTTCTAAACCAACACGAAATTTATGGCAGAACCCGTCTCTTCCACGTGGAGGGAGAGTGGTGAGGCAGTTGCAGTGCTTCTTTCTGGCGAGACACATCTGCCAACTGATCCCGCACTCACCTTTTTTTATTCATTTGTGGGACATGGGCGTTGCTGGCTGGCCAGCATTTATTGCCCATCCCTAGTTGCCCTAGGAGGGCAGTTGAGAGTCAACCACATTGCTGTGGCTCTGGAGTCACATGCAGGCCAGACCAGGTAAGAACAACCGATTTCCTTCCCTAAAGAACATGAGTGAAGCAGATGGGTTTTTCCGACAATCGACAATGGTTTCGTGGTCATCAATAGATTCTTAATTCCAGATATTTTTTTTTTATTGAATTGAAATTCCACCATCTGCTATGGTGGGATTTGAACCTGGGTCCCCAGAACATTAGCTGGGTTTCTGGATTAAAAGTCTAGCGATAAAACCACTAGCCCATCACTTCCCCTATTCATTCTTTGGTTCATAGAAAGTTTTTATGGTGCCTGTGGTTTATTTTTGTTTTATTGCAATGCATTTGGTGTAATAATGTAACCAGAATTGGATGCTTTTCATAAATTGAAGATTGTTGGTTTTGTGACGAGTGTGTGCACCAATTCCATGATCCTGGTGATCAGCACCAAGTTTGAATGAACCCACGTCACTTCTACACTGAAAAGCTAGCCTTTTATTTAATCTTGCAGTTATATTTTGCCATTTGTATGTACCTCACAATTAGTATGTTTATGATTAGCTACCTCTTGTCAGATCGTCAATCTCTGCTCCATAGACGCTAATATTAAAATGAAATTCTTTGTACGTTGCAGAATATTGGGAAGAAGATGACCTGCCAAGACTTCATTAACAACTTGGATGGTTTGAATGGAGGAGGGGACTTTCCAAAGGATCTACTGAAGGTACGGGATATGGAACTGCTAACAGTTTGTGGCAGTAACTGACATGGGCTGAAGTAAATCATCCCTTCTTCGTCTTTCACCAAGTAATTGTCTGAGATATTGTCAAAAGTCAGGCGTTCATCATATAGTTCTGTTTTTATGGGGGATGGTGACAATGCTTACACCTGTGACTTGAGTTGTTATGCTTGTGCACACAACTACTGGGATGGCCATGTGTTATAGCATGAGGTGCCACAATATTCTGTGGCAGTCACTACATGTTCGGTGAAATGTCCAAACTTCGGCGCGTTTGTATTCTTCCATCCGGTGAGATGTTTTCTCTTCCCTCAACATTGTACTTTGAGAATGTAGACTGACCAGGCAGATCCTGTGCTTCATTCCTGCCTCTCGGTACTCATGACTTTGCTGTGCTGTTCTGGAGCTGAGGAGTGGTTGAAGTTCTGCTTTGTCTTGACCAGCCTCACATAGAAACTAGAAGCAGGAAGAGGCCATTCAGCCCTTTGAGCCTGCTCCCATCATTCATTATGATCATGGCTGATATTCAATATCCTGATTTTCCCCCCCACCCTTCCCCTCATATTCCTTGATCCCTTTAGCCCCAAGAGCTATATCTAATTTCTTCTTGAAATCAGACAACATTTTGGCCTCAACTACTTTGTGTGGCAGTGAATTTCACACATTCACCACCCTCTGGGTGAAGAAATTTCTCTTCACTTCAGTCCTAAAAGGTTTACCCCTTATTCTCAAACTATGACCCCTAGTTCTGGACTCCCCCACCACATCTTCCTTCCTCCATAAACCTGAACTTATCCAAAGCGCTGCTCTCAATATCCTAATTCGTACCAAGACCAGTGCATTTGTCATCCTTGTGCTCGCTGACCTACACTGAATCCAGATCCAGCCAAAACAAAACCATTGTTGTTTTCAAATCCCTCCATGGCCTCACACCCTCCCTATCTCTGTAACCTCCTCCGTCCCCACAATCCTCTGAGAACGCATCTAACTGTGGCCATCTCTGATTTTAATTGCTGCATCATGAGGCTCTGGAATTTCCTCTCTAAGCCTTGTCATCTCGCTAGCTTCCTTTTAGGTGAATACTTATCCCTTTAACCCCCTCCTTGAGTGGCTCAACATCAAGTTGTGTTTTATAATGTTCCTGTATTAGTGCCTTGAGATGTTGTTCTGCATTGGGGTGGGGGATATGTAATTGTTGCTGTTCAGCTTCCTTGTTTTCATTAGCTAAAAGGAAATGACATGGGAACATAATCTAGATCATAGAATTCCTACAGTGCAGAAGGAGGCCATTTGGCTCATCAGGTCTGCACCAACCACAATCCCACCCAGGCCCTATTCCTGTAACCCCCACATATTTATCCTGCTAATCCCCCTGACACTAGGGTCAATTTAGCATGGCCAATCCACCTAACCCGCACATTTTTGGAGTGTGTGAGGAAACCGGAGCGCCTGGAGGAAACCCATGCAGACACGGGGAGAATGTGCAAACTCCATACGGACAGTGACCCAAGGCCGGAATTGAACGCGAGTCCCTAGTGCTGCGAGGCAGCAGTGCTAACCACTGTGCCACCGTGCCGCCCCTATCTTTAGATAGTAAACGTGTTCAGCGTGTTATTTAACTTGGGATTGCGGGAGCTGAACGCGAGACACCGCTTTAAAATGAACAAGTTTCTAGTGAGGTTGTGACGAAGAAGAAATTTGTCTTCCCCACCGGGTAACAGATATGTGAGGCACACACTCAGTTAAAGGAATTAATGGTCAGACAAGGAGGAGCAGGGTGAATAATTGGTCAGGGGATGGGATTGAATATTATTGAACATGTGCAAGTCAGAGATGATTGAACACTGGCACGTGAGGTGAGGCGCTATTTGGGATGTTGCAACCAGACTCTGAATATAAGTAACCTCAGTGCTCTGAGTGCATGTCTCCATTCGAAGGAACCCACTGGCTTTCCTTCCACCCTGATCCATGCAAGATGTCAGTGTATTTACTAAGGAGCAGTACACCGGGTGGCAGAGTGGTGAGCACTGCTGCCTCACAGCGCCAGGGACCCGGGTTCGATTCCCGGCTTGGGTTACTGTCTGTGCGGAGTTGGCACGTTCTCCCCGTGTCTGCGTGGGTTTCCTCCAGGTGCTCTGGTTTCCTCCCACAGTGCGAAAGATGTGCAGGTTAGGTGCATTGGCTGTGCTAAATTCTCCCTCAGTGTACCCGAACAGACGCTGGGTGTGTGGCGACTAGGGGATTTTCACAGTAACTTCACTGCAATGTAAATGTAAGACTACTCGTGACACTAATAAATAATTTTTTTAACTCGTGAATGTGAGACTGAATGCAGGATGGGCAGAAATATGTAGAGCTGAACTTAGTGTTAAATTCAGATGGAAAATGGAGAGAGTGTGCACGAGAGCTGGAGCTGGCAGCACCTGACTTCTTGGAGCTCCTAGAATCATTTACATTTGACCATTGTCATTAAACCCAAGTTCAATTAAGTGTAAAAAGTCTATTAAATATCAAAATTTGTTCTGGGGATTCTAGCAGCTAATAGCTTTTTGTTTGTTGCTGCAACAGAGGTGCTGGTCACAGCCTAATAAGATGCAGGCCCAATGAGCTTTGTCGTATAATACTTGGCAGCTTTGAATTTCCATAAGGCAATAACAGCCAAGCACATGAACCATATTCATCATGTGAAACTTCAGTGCTTTACAAGGTGAGTAAGGCCAATAGTGGGGAATCACAGTCTCATTCCTCTCCCTTGTTGCATTCTGAACATGCAGAAACTTGCAGCGACTGTTCCCCAACCCTGCTCCCTCCATTGTACTCTCCCCCTCTCTGTGCCATTTCCATTCTCCATACCCACGGCAGCTTCTCCAACAGAAACTGTTCACTACTGGCTGATTGTGGACCGCTTTCATGCTTTGAACTTGTGCCGACTGGTTTGCCCATCAAAATGAGAAAGTATAATTTCACAGCAACCATCAGAGGACAGTTTGATCCCATTAGCTCGAGCTGCGCAACAGAAATATTAAAATGTCATGTTGCAATCCCATCCTCACAGATATTTTCCTATTTTGGTAGTGTGGAATGTAGCACATGCATGGAATACTGAGCAGCAGGTTAGGTCCATTGTCACTGCAGTTTATCATCGGCAAATTCATCTAAAACTGGTGTTCATTGTATTGTAATATGAAGCACTGATATGGGCCCAACCAGCCCATGCCAATGTTTATGCCCCACTTGTCCCTTAAATGGGACACAGTAGTTGGTGGCACAGTGGTTAGCACTGCTGCCTCACGTCGCGTGGAAACCGGGTTCAATTCCGGCCTCGAGTCACTGTCTGTGTGGAGTTTGCACGTTCTCCCCGTGTCTGTGTGGAGTTTGCACGTTCTCCCCATGTCTGCGCGGGTTTCCTCCGGGTGCTCCGATTTCCTCCCACAGTCCAAAGATGTGCGGGTTAGGTGGTTTGGCCATGCTAAATTGACCCTAATGTCAGGGGGATTACCAGGGTAAATGAGGGTTACTAGGATATGCCTGGGTGGGTTTGAGGTCAGTACTGACTCAATGGATCTGTACTGAAGGGATTCTATGAAAGTCCTTTCGGGTAGGAAATCTGCTGTCCTTACCCAGTCTGGCCTACATGTGACTCCAGAGCCACAGCAATGTGTTGACTCCCAACTGCCCTCTGGCCAACTAGGGATGGGCAATAAATGCTGGCCAGCCAGTGATGCCCATATCCCACGAATGAATCAAAAAAAAAATTGAACTTCTTTGCCATCCACCCTCATCAACATTACCCTTGATTCCCTTCTCCTCAGATGCTTATCTCCTTGAGTGCATCAAAACTATTCATCTTAACCACTCCCCGAGGTATCGAGTTCCACAATCCCATCGCTCTTTGGGTAAAGACTTTTCTTCTGAGTTCTATTTGATTGAACCTGTCAGATATTGAATTGGATTGAATTTATCTTGGTGCTTGGTCTCAATGCTCGGTCTGCTTGGAGGAACTGTTAGGCCCTACTGCTTAATTCCACAAGCTGCATGAGGATAAAGTCAGCTCTCCCCCATGTTTGCATCCTCTTGTACAACACTTTTACAGCACTTGCCTACTCTCAAGCTAACTTTAATTAAATTTGAACTGCAAGGCAACATTGTCATTCTAGTTATACACACTTGTAAGAGCGTAACCATTCAAAAAAAAATTCATCCATGGGACATGAGCGTCGCTGGCTGGCCAGCATTTATTGCCCATCCCTAGTTGACCTTGTTCAGAGGGCAGTTGAGAGTCAACCTCATTGCTGTGGCTCTGGAGTCACATGTAGGCCAGACCAGGTAAGGACAGCAGATTCCCTTCCCTAAAGGACATTAGTGAACCAGATGGGTTTTTTTGACAATGGTTTCATGGTCATCAGTTTCTTAATTCCAGATATTTTTTAGTGGCCCAGTGGTTAGCACTGCTGCCTCACCGCTCCAGGGACCCGGGTTCGATTCCCGGCTTGGGTCACTGTCTGTGTGGAGTTTGCATGTTCTCCCCGTGTCTGCGTGGGTTTCCTCCAGGTGCTCCAGTTTCTTTCCACAGTTCAAAGATGTGCGGGTTAGGTGGATTGGCCATGCTAAATTGCCCCTTAGTGTCCCGGGATGTGTATGTTAGAGCGATTAGCGGCATAGACGTGTGGGGTTGTGGGGATAGGGCCTGTGGTGGGATTGTGGTCGGTGCAGACTCAATGGGCTGGATGGCCTCCTTCTGCACTGTAGGATTCTATGAGAAACCCTTTAATTAGCTGAATTCCTGGATTAATAGTCTAGCGCTAATACCATTAGGCCATTGCATTTTGATGCAATATAGTTCACATTCATTTCCCAGCACAGAAATTATACTGATGTAAAGGTCGGCATGAGAGGAAGCAAGCAATAGTGTGATGACCAATGTCCATTTTCTTGGGGGTGCATCACAAGGTGGTCTCACAGCAAACGGCTTCAGATAAATTTGCACAGGAATATATATTTTTGTTACAGTTTAAGATCAGTCTCACTGGAAAGTTGGACTGAGTTTTGCTGGATATCAGTTTATGGGTAAATCCAATATCAGTTGCAAAGTTCAGAGCTGTGCGTCCTTAAGCTGTGATGTCAAGCACTTGTTGGCCACAGACTGTTGTCTTGTTCCCACCAATTCCTCTCGCCATTAAATGCAATGAAGACAAATGACAGCTGGACTGCAATCTGCCCTTCCTAATTAGTTTGGATCGCTTCTGCTTGATACATATATGCATCATTACCTTCGATGTTCTTTAATTTGTGAAGATTAATCTACCTCTGCAGTCAAGGCTCATATACATGTTGAATCTGAAGCAATCCATGAGTTAGAAGCTTACAATTTGGATCTTCTGTATTTTTTGAAGACCTCTCCCCCTCTAAAGCCTCTGATTTGTTTTTGAACTCCATTGGAGTGTGCGAGCGTGTGTTGAAGACGGCCGAACTTGACGAGTCAGTTGGCCCTTGCTCAGATTCATTGTAAAGGACTTTGTCTGAGGGCACTCTGCGGGGCTAGTTGTAATGTTGTGGGTGAACTCAAAATCCTATAAAGACTCTGCCAGCCAACATCTTGAGATGGGCAGCCATTGGACAGTACTGATACTGCCCTTTAAGCCCCTCAGTTTCTTATCTTGAATGTCTGTTCCCACCCACCCCACCACACCCGACATGCTAGGCCTTCCCCATTTTATTCCTCGATGCTCCCGATCTCACCCCCTTGTCATCCGCCACATCCCTCTTCCATTCCTCCTGGCTCCGAACCTCAGTCCACAGTCCCCCTCACCACTGAGTCGCTTCTGCTGTTCCTGAGTCTCCAGCAAGCTCCTCCTCTCCCGTGCGCTGTAGATTTCAACAAGGCAAACCACTGGCCTCAGCACAACTGCAGAGGCCATTGGCGCTTGATACCATGAACCAGATGCCACGAGATTCTGATGCAGTGCTGACTTTATCTTGGCAACAGGATTGACGCTAAGATTCATGGCTTGCCAATGTATTAGAGTCATAGAGTTATAGAGGTTTACAGTATGGAAACAGGCCTCTTGGCCCAACTTGTCCATGCCGCCCTTTCTTTTTTAAACCCTGAAGCTGATCCCAATTGCCCGCATTTGGCCCATATCCCTCTATACCCATGTAACTGTCTAAACGCATTTTAAAAGACAAAATTGTACCCGCCTCTACTACTACCTCTGGCAGTTTGTTCCACTCACCACCCTCTGTGTGAAAAAATTGCCCCTCTGGACACTCTTGTATTTCTCCCCTCTCACCTTAAATCTATGCCCTCTAGTTTTAGACTCTCCTACCTTTGGGAAAAGATATTGACTATCGAGCTGATCTATGCCCCTCATTATTTTGCAAACCTCTATAAGATCACTCCCCAGCCTTCTACGCTCCAGAGAAAAAAGTCCCAGTCTATCCAGCCTCTCCTTATAACTCAAGTCATCAAGTCCCGCTAGCATCCTAGTAAATCTTTTCTGCACTCTTTCTAGTTTAATATCCTTTCTATAATAGGATGACCAGAACTGTACACAGTATTCCAAGTGTGGCCTTACCAATGTCTTGTACAACTTCAACAAGATGTCCCAACTCCTGTATTCAATGTTCTGACCAATGAAACCAAGCATGCTGAATGCCTTCTTCATCTTCTTATATGTATAAACTTGCTGCGGGACAGCATGAGGCTTGACGTACTGCTAACACACTACTGGCTTAATTCCTGCATCTCAACCTACCATCGGGACATCCCAATTTTGCATGCCACTTAATTACAGAAAGGCTACATTTCCTACTCTTTTGCAAGGATAGGCTCTGATTTTTAAACCACTGTCTCCAGTCTTAACCTTCGCAAGCAGTTGTGCTAGTTTCTATCTGTCCATTCGGTTCCCCTTAACACGTTGAAAACTTAATCAAGTTGCTTCTATTCTTCTAAATCCTAGCGAGTGTAATCTGTGTGTCTGTGACCTGTCTGCTGATTTAACCCTTGGGAATCCCGAGTGTCATTCAATTAAGTCAGTCTTTGCTGCACTCCAAATGTGTCTTCCTATCTTCCCAAGAAGAGGATATTCTTTGCGATTCTTAAATTACTTGAGATCCTTGATTGCTTCCCATTTTGTTTGATAACTTTTAGAAATAAAGGAATCACGGCTTGAATTTGTAATCTTTAAATGGCTGCTGAGAGATAATTAGCAGAAATAATTTGAGCTGCTCTGATTATAGAGACGGTTAAGAAACTCGCATTTGCTGTGGTTCAGTTTAACACGTAATCATGAAAGCATGAAATGCAGGTGACTTTGTAGTTCACAGTTTTTTCTGTTGATGGGCTAAAATGTGCACAACATCCATGGGACTCCCAGTCTGAAGTTACAGATATCAGACTCCTGACCAGTTCAATCCTCCAGTCACTGTTTCCATTACCCAGTAACCTCGAAGGCCATTGAGTACAGGATTAAAAGAAAAGTGTTTTGGACTTTCTGGCCTCTGAGCTTCTCCGAACCAACACAATCAGGAAGTCATCAGGGGTGTTTCTCCCAGGTACCATCCAACCTTTGTGGAAGTCCAGAGCGGCACGGTGGCACAGTGGTTAGCACTGCTGCCTCACAGCACCAGGGACCTGGGTTCCATTCCCGGCTTGGGTCACTGTCTGTGCGGAGTCTGCACGTCCTCCCCATGTCTGCGTGGGTTTTCTCCCACAGTCCGAAAGACAAAGAACAAAGAAAATTATAGAATAGAATTGTAGAATCCCTACAGTGCAGAAGGAGGCCATTTAGACCATAAAGCCTGCACCAATGACCTCCTACCCAGGCCCTATCCCTGTAACCCCACATATTTACCTTGCTAATCCCACTGATACTAAAGGGCAATTTAGCACTGCCAATGCACCTAACCCGTGCATCTTTGAAATGTGGGAGGAAGCAGGAGCACCCGGAGGAAACCCACGCAGGCACGGGGAGAACGCGCAGACTCCACGGCACCGGAACTGGTCCTTTGACCCTCCAAGCCTGCACCGACCATGTTGCCCGTCTGAACATGCTGGTTAGGTGCACTGGCCATGCTGAATTCTCCCTCAGTGTACCCAAACAGGCGCTGGAGGGTGGCGACTAGGGGATTTTCACAGTAATTTAATTGCAGTGTTAATGTAAGCCGACTTGTGACAAATAAATAAACAAGACCAGGTTCTGTTCTGTGTTCGAGACAACTTGATCACAAATCTGGGTTGCTTGGAGTCAGTTGGTTCTTTAAGATTGGGGTCAAACTAATTCCCTAATTACGACTAAATCTTTATTCAAACATCCGCTGCGTATTCACTGGAAACTAAATGTAATTTTTTTAACTTTGTAATTTAATTTGCTTGTTATTATTATAGATGGGGGATTTAATTTACACTTTGTTCTCTCTTCTCTCAGCCATTCAAACAGGTACAATTAATAGCGTGCAAGTGGAAAGGCAATAAAAACTCATTGAATGCAATTGCTCATTTGACATTAAAGGAAAATAGCAAACTAACAAGAATGAAGTGGTTTCTTAATCTTCAGTCAAGGACATTGAGTTGGTTGCCACTTGACAGGATGCTTAGCCATTGGGTAAAAGTATTCTTCAGTTTAAGAGCTTAAAGGTCAAATTAAACTAATGTTGATGGCGAACTTTCCTGTGCTTTAATTTGCTGTCAGTTTGTAGATCTGATTAGCGGTTTATACGGTTACATTGGAACATCACCCCCAGAGCACATGGTAATTAAAGCACTGTTTCAGCTACCTAAAATTCAATAAAACTATTTAAAATGTCATCTGGGGTGGGGGAAGTAAAGTGAAATTTAATCAACGTACTATTCCCTACAGGTAAATTGAAATGAAATCAGCAGACCTGTGATTTGATCTGTATTAATCCATTATCGGTTAGAGAGTTGTAGAATTCAAGTTAAATGGGACTTGATGTTTTTCACAGTGGCAGATCCAATAAAAGGAAGAAGGATTTGCATTAATATAGCACCTTTCGCAACCTCAGAACATCCCAGAGCACTTTCCAGCCAATGATGTACTTCTTATGTGTATTCGTACTGTAGAAAACGCAGCAACCAATTTACACGCAGCAAGTTCCCGCAACCAGTAATCATAGAATCGTAGAATCCTACAGTTCAGAAAGAGGCCATTTGGCCCATCGAGTCTGCACCAACCACAATCCCACCCAGGCCCTATCCACATATCCCTACATATTTACCCACTAACCCCTCTAACCTATGCATCCCGGGACACTAAGGGGCAATTTAGAATGGCCAATCAACCTAGCCCGCACATCTTTGGACTGTGGGAGGAAACCGGAGCACCCGGAGGAAACCCACGCAGACACGGAGAATGTGCAAACTCCACACAGACAGCGACCCGAGCCGGGATTCGAACCCAGGTCCCTGGAGCTGTAAAGCAGCAGTGCTAACCACTGTGCTACGACTACATTATCTGTCTTTTTAGTGGTGTCAATTGTGGGATAATATTGGCCAATGTGCAAACTCTTCAAGCTATTTCCCTGGTTTCTTCTACATCAATGATGAGGGCCTCGGTTTAATTCCTCATGGCACCTCTGTTAGTGCAGCATCTCCTCGGTACTGCACTGGACTGTCAGCCTTGATCTGGGAGCTCAAGTCCCTGGAGTAGGATGTGATTGCACTAGAAAGGGTGCAGAGGGGAACCACCAGGATGTTGCCTGGGCTGGAGCGTTTCAGCAATGAAGAGAGGCTGGTTAGGCTAGAGTTGTTTTCCTTAGAGCAGAGAAGGCTGAGGTGGGACCTGATCAAGTTGCGCAAAATTATGAGGGGTATTGATTGGGTGGATAGGGAGAAACCATTCCCTTTAGTAGAAGGGTTAATAACCAGGGGGCATATATTTAAGGTAAGGGGCAGGAGATTTAAAGGGAATTTGAGGAAAAGCTTTTTCATCCAGAGGGTGGTGGGAATCTGGGTCTCACTGCCTGAAAGTGTGTTGGAGGTGGGGAACCTTTACAACATTTAAGAAGCATTTAGATAAGCACTTGAAACGTCACAGCATATGAAGCCACAGACCAAGTGCTCGGAAATAGGATTAGAACAGTTGGTGCTTGATGGCCAGTACAGATATAATAGTCCGAACGGCCTCTTTCTGTGCTGTAAAGCTTTGACTCTATGGCCGGAATTTTCCTGTCCCGCCCGCCATGGGAATTGTAGTAGGGGGGGTGCGTGGCTCAATGGTTAGCACTGATGCCTTATGGCTCTAGGGACCTGGGTTCAACTCCTGGCTTGGGTGACTGTATGGAGTTTGCACGTTCTCCCCATGCCTGCGTGGGTTTGCTCCGGTTCCTCCCTCAGTCGAAAGATGTGCGGGTTAGATACATTGGCCATGCTAAATTGCCCTTTAGTGTCCCGGGATGCGTAGGTTAGAAGGATTAGCAGGGCCGAATGGCCACCTTCTGCACTGTAGGGTTTCTATGATTCTATTTCTATGATACTATGACCTTCAGCAGGATTCTCCGGTTTTGAGGCGAGCATGGCTGGAGAATCCCACCCAATGACTCTAGAATAGATTGGTGACATGGTGGCACAGTGGTTAGCATTGCTGCCTCACAGCGCCAGGGACCCGGCTTCGATTCCTGGCTTGGGTCACTGTCTGTGCGGAGTTTGCACATTCTCCCCGTGTCTGCGTGGGTTTCCTCCGGGTGCTCCGGTTTCCTCCCACAGCCCAAAGATGTGTGGGTTAGGTTGATTGGCTATGCTAAATTGACCCTAGTGTCAGGGATTAGCAGGTTAAATATGTGGAGTTATGGGAACAGGGCCTGGGTGGGATTGTGGTTAGTGCAGACTCGATAGGCCAAATGGCCTCCTTCTGCACTGTAGGGATTCTATGATTCTATGAATGTTGGCCCACGACCTCTTGATTCAGAGGCTACCAACTGAACGCCAGCTGATACTAGAGAGGCTGTGTGGCCGATTTGGTGAAGTATCCAACTAGGAAAGGCAGAGTCCCTAGTGTATTGAAGGAGCTGTGAGCTGTTCCTCACCAACACACTGCGTTTGGGAGATTGGGCCATTTCCACGTCTTCAGTTCAACACCATGATTTCACCTGAGGGTTTCTCATTCCTTGAAATATTTAGTGACAGAATTTAAGTACACGCAAAATTCAAGGTGGAATTAGGTCCCAACTGACCAGAACCGTGTTTCCATTCTTTGCCCTCGCTGCCTTTTCTGTCTGTGGACAAGAGTAAGAATATTTTTGCGATCACTCGGTGGCGTGCGGAAGGCCAATCTTGTCTCTGCTCTTGAAGGACGGCAGGGTGTTTCCAGTTTCTTGTGATCGAGTAGGAGCTTGCAGTCAAGGAGAATATTAGGGCATGGGAGAGGAGAAGTGAGGATTCGCTAGGGGAACCTGAATGTAAATCGGATAGGGAAGTTAACGTGAGCTGCTCATGGATTGCCCAATGAGTATGTCGCTTAAGACTCGTGCTGCAATCTACTCGTTACATTGAACCAATTACATTGAACCAATTACAAGTTGAAGTGCGTTGACTTCAGCAGTATGTCTGACTATGATTGACAGAACGATGTACCATCTATTCTTGAACTGTATGGAAGAGAATCTGTAAAATTCATATCTTTCTTTTCAAAACAGCAAGGCTTGTAAGCAGCACACCCCTGTTTAACGTACCAAGAGCAATTTCTTTCCCCCAACCCTGGAGCGATGCAGGTTCATCTAAGCATGTCAAAAATGGAGATTTTTATTTTATTTATTTTGTTTTATTATTGTCACAAGTAGGCTTACATTAACACTGCAGTGAAGTTACTGTGAAAATCCCCCAGTCGCCACACTCCGGTGCCTGTTTGGGTACACTGAGGGAGAATTTAGCATGGCCAATGCACCGAACCAGCACGTCTGTTAGACCGTAGGAGGATATCGCAGCACCTGGAGGAAAACCACGGGGAGAACATGCAGGCTCTGCACAGATAGTGACCCAAGCTGGGAATCGAACCTGGGTTACTGCTGTGAGGTAGCAGTGCTAACCACTGTGCTAATCAGATGCTATTTTCATCCAGCTCCTAACAATTTGTTACAAAGCAACATTAGCAGAATCTACACCCAAAGCTGTGCATGAATCCTTAAGGTGTGAGGATTCCAGAGAGTACTTTCAAGATGGAGGGGGGAGGGGGAGTGGGGAAGGGAGAGTTGTCCAGTAATGGGGCAACCTCCATAATTGTATAGTTATAATTTAACTGAGACAGGTAAATTAGGTATTGCTGGTCCAGATTGCTTATGTGTTAAATGCACCTTGGGCGTGTGATAGAGGGAGGTGGTTACCAGTACAGCGAAATGGCAGCACAGTGGTTAGCACTGCTGCCTCACAGCCCCAGGGACCTGGGTTCGATTCCGGCCTTGTCTATGTGGAGTTTGCACATTCTCCCCATGTCTGCGTGGGTTTCCTCCGGGTGCTCTGGTTTCCTCCCACAGTCCAAAGATGTGTGGGTTAGGTTGGATTGGCCATGCTAAATTGCCCCTTTGTATCCAAAGATGTGTAGGTTAGATGGATCAGCCGTAGAAATGCGCAGGGTTATGGCAATAAGGTGGGAGTGGGTAAGATGCTCTTTTGGAGAGTCGGAGCAGACCCGATGGACGGGATTTTACGGTCTCGCTCTGGAATCGGGACAGGCGAGATGATAGGGTTTCGGCCGATGGGCTGAATGGCCCCCTTCTGCACTGTAGGCATTCTTTGCTCCCATCTCACTTCTGCTGTAGTAGGTTTAAGCCACAACAAAACATGACCATTAAATCCACCATCTTCAGAGCAGTGAATTCCAACCGTCATTATTCTGCTAATTGGTAGAGTATCAACATGGGTTAAGGTCAGGGCAGCCACTGCCTTTGTTTCTCTGTCAAAAGGCAGGCCGAGTTATATAGCCTGCTGTTACCAATTGCTTGGGAAGGACAATTTCCAACATTTCCATTATATTCCTCGCCGTGGTGCAGGGAGTTAAAATGAATGAGCAGAAAACTCGGAATCTGAATCTTGTATGACTCTTAAGTGGCTGGTTCTGAAATGTTACCTTCAATTGATTTTACATTAGTGAGGATGTGTGAGTATATTTCCCATTTTCAAAGTAAAGTTTCACCCCTGCATGCATTTCCTTTCTGAAGAGCTTTCACTTTTTTAATTTTGTTTTTGTGGCATGCCTTTGCCACATTTTTCATCAATAGATTTGTGGAGTTACAATTTTATGGTTCAAATTTTGGTAAGAATTCTGATAAGATTCAGAACTTGGGGAATAGGAGCTGAATAACTCACACGGCCCTTTTAGTCTGCTCTGGTGTTAAGTAGTATTATAGCTGATCTCCGATCTCCGTCTTCACCTGTACCCACCGTACATACATTAAGTCCCCATTTCCTTTAGGATACAAGTATCTATAATTCTCAGCAGTACTATACCCAACTACAGAGCACCCACAGCTCTCTATAAGGTGGAGAATTCCAAAGATTCACAACACTGAATAAAGAAAACATTTCTTCATCTCAATCGTAAATGACACGGTGGCACAGTGGTCAGCACTGCTACCTCACACATGCCAGGGACTTGGGTTCGATTCCGGACTTGTCTGTGTGGAGTTTGCACATTCTCCCTGTGTCTGCGTGGGTTTCCTCCGGGTGTTCCGGTTTCCTCCCACAGTCCAAAGGTGTGTGGGTTAGGTGGATTGACCATGCTAAATTGCCCCTTAGTGTCCAAAGATGTGTAGGTTAGGTTTAAAGTTTTAAAGTTTATTACTTAGTGACACAAGTAGGCTTACATTAACACTGCAATGAAGTTACTGTGAGAATCCCCTAGTCGCGGCACTCCGGCGCCTATTCGGGTACACTGAGGGAGAATTTAGCATGGCCAGTGCACCTAACCAGCACGTCTTTCGGACTGTGGGAGGAAATGGGAGCACCTGGGGGAAACCTACGCAGTCACAAGGAGAACATGCAGACTCCACATAGGTAGTGACCCAAACTGGGAATCAAACCCCGAGTGCCTGGCGCTGTGAGGCAGCAGTGCTAACCACTGTGCCACCGTGCTGCCCTGTGGATTGGCCATGCTAAATTACCCCTTAATGTCCAAAGATTTGTAGGTTAGGTAGATTGCCATGCTAACTTGCCCCTTAGTCTCCAAAGATGTGTAGGTTAGGTGGATTGGCTATAATAATTGTTACAGGGATACTGGGTAAGATACTGTGTCAGAGAATCAGTAAGAAGTTTAACAACACCAGGTTAAAGTCCAACAGGTTTATTTGGTAGCAAAAGCCACACAAGCTTTCGGAGCTGCAAGCCCCTTCTTCAGGTGAGTGGGAATTCTGTTCACAAACAGAGCATATAAAGACACAGACACAGAAGTCTGTGTCTTTATATGCTCTGTTTGTGAACAGAATTCCCACTCACCTGAAGAAGGGGCTTGCAGCTCCGAAAGCTTGTGTGGCTTTTGCTACCAAATAAACCTGTTGGACTTTAACCTGGTGTTGTTAAACTTCTTACTGTGTTTACCCCAGTCCAACACCGGCATCTCCACATCAGAGAATCAGTGCAGACATGATGGGCTGAATGGCCTCTTCTGCACTGTAGGGATTCTATGCTCAAACAAATTCATCTAATTTGCAATGACATGGTGAATTGTCTTCTGTGTTTTTTAATGCCTTCCTGGTAGCTTTTACTGGGTGGTCATTGCCAATCCTCAAAGCGGTGGTGTAGACTTGACATTTTTACCCGGAACTGCGATATTGTAAACTGAATGTTGATTCGATAGTCTGAGCACTATAGTCAGTCAGTCGTGCCAGTGGAATATTTCTTTTAAGGTTCTCGGAGTCTTTGCTTATTTGTTCCAAATTATTTAAAGGAGAAATGTGGAATGTTTCAAAGGCTTTATTCACATGTTGTGGCATTGTGTTTTCTTGGAAAAAACCCCCAGAATATTTCTGTGAGGATCCATCAGAAAAGTATGACACTCCTGATTACCGACCTATTGTAGCTTTCATGTCATGTTCTTAGGTTCCAGAAAGCTATTAAGCTCAGAGGGGATAATGTATCTACTCCTGTTGATGTTGTGTTTTTAGAATTGAATTTGGAAGTCATCTCACAACGTTTTGATGATTGTACAGCTAAATGCTCACCTTGCTAACACTGGCAGGAAAAGTGGATGGGGAGAGACAGCCAAAGTTCTGGATTCTCCACTGCTTTCCTGAACCTTTGCCAGCCACTAGGTGTAAGAGCCGGCATGGTGAAGGAGCCCAGGTTCCCTCCTGACTGCTTTTTGTATCGCCACTATCTCCATAAGATACAGGAGCTGAATTAGGCCATTGGGCCCCATAGAATCCCTACAGTGTAAAAGGAGGCCATTCAGCCCATAGAGTCTGCACCGATCACAATCCCACCCAGGCCCTATTACCCTTAACCCCTTCTGTGGCAATGAATTCCAGAGATTCACCACCCTCTGACTGAAGAAATTCCTCTTCATCTCAGTTCTAAAGGGTCATCCTGTTACTCTGAGGCTGTGCTCTCAGACCTCCTCTGATCTCTAGGAATGCCAGCTGAAGACAGCATAATGGTGGAACGGTCCCTTCCCTCCCTCTGCCAACCCAAAGGTCGCTGGACGGAGGTCGCTTCCTGCTGAAGGTCCAGTCCACCATGACAAAAATGGTTGTCCAATCTTATAATCTTCGGGTTCTTGATGGTGCCATCGGTTCCTCACGCAGCGAATGGTGAACTCCCTCACTGTCCTGGAGAGGAGCATAAAGTGAAGAGAGAGATAGAAACCGCAGAGGAGAAAGAGAGGGGAGAAGAATGGTAACAGAGAGCAGAGGCAAGTCAAGTGTAGCCTTCATGTGAAGCTAGAAGGCAGAAGATAATTAAACCTCGACAGCAGACATAAAACTGCACAGGGTTATTTTTTACATTTCCTTCTAAATTCCTGTGCATACATTTATAATGGAAAGTGCCTATGTAAACTTGTCACCGTGGCTTGCAAGAGGTGGGACTTGCCTGAAGAAGGCTTGGGGCTGCCTCCAGAGTCCAGGATGGAGGTCACCAGCGACCTTGGACCCTGGAACACCACGGGTGGGAGGATGGGGGTGGGGGGGGGTGGGATTGCCATTTATCAGGTGGGTCTTCCAGCTTCAGTTTCTTTCAGTGTTCCTGGGTCGGTGATGTCAGGCGCCTTTTAAATATGACACCCAGATACGATGGTGGGACTTGTGTCGTCAAGCCCACCCCACCATGGAAAATGGCGCAAAACCCCAGGATGCCTAATTAATTATGCCGGGGACAGAAGATATGCTGTGGTTTCCCAGCAGCCTTTGTGACAGGAAACACCCTCCATCCCCGTCCCATCCCAGCCACGGGACTTAGCCCTAGAAGGGAGAATTCTGCCCAAGGCGAGGTGATCCCATTGACCGAATAGCAGGCCATTCAGTGCATACAGTTAAATCTATACTTGTGATGTGAGATTTGAATTTAAGACTTGTGTTTCAGACCAAGTTACATGTGCTTCTGGCTGAGAAACACAGAGGTCGCTTGAACAAGTGGTCAAAAATCTTTGCTTTATTGGTCCTCGTGCTGCTAATAGTGAATTGACTCTTCATGTTCTCACGTGAGGGAATAGTCACATTCTGCAGCATTTAAAATGAGGACGATAAGCCGCTTGATTGTTTTAAACTTCAAACACCAGGTGGCAACATTGGTCCCAGAGCCAGAGTGAACCTGGATCCTGAGTGCCATAGCAACGGTGACAATGACATGTAAAATACTGCTGGAACGTTTATTAGCTTCGACTCTTTCACAGAAGTGCGTAACCTTTCCCTCTCTCCCAGCAAAGAAAATGCAGGCCAAAATAGAGCTGTTTGTGAAAAGTACTCCACCTACTGATTCCAGTTCCGAAACCTGCAGCAGTAGCTTTGTCGAGTTTTTAGTGCTTTTAACATGAGGGATGATTCACTGGTCACCCAAAAAGAAGCACGTGGCTCTTTGCAGGGATTATAATTACATGTAAAAAAAAATGACCATTACAAAATGCAAGGTGGAAAAGAAAAGGAACCAGACATTATACAATTGAAGGGCCAGTTAGTTGTTTTTAGGCACTCATTTTCTTTATTCATTCATGGGACATGGGCGTCGCTGGCTTGCCAGCATTTATTGCCCATCCTGAGTTGCCCGAGGGCAGTTGAGAGTCAACCACATTGTTGTGGCTCTGGACTCGCATGTAGGCCAGGCCAGGTAAGGACGGCAGATTTCCTTCCCTAAAGGACATTACTAAACCAGATGGGTTTTTCCCATAAGTGACAATGAGTCATAGAATCCCTACAGTGCAGAAGGAGGCCATTCGGCCCATTGAGTCTGCACTGATCACAATCCCACCCAGGCCCAATTCCCATAACCCCACATATTTATCCTGTTAATCCTCCTGACACTAGGGGGCAATTTAGCATGGGCTAACCCACACATCTTTGTACTGTGGGAGGAAACCTGAGCACCCGGAGAAAACCCATGCAGTCACAGGGGAGAATGTGCAAACTCCACACAGACAGTGACCTGGGGCCGGAATTGAACCTGAGTCCCTGGCGCTGTGAGGCAGCAGTTGTAACCACTGTGCCACCCAAATGGTTTCATAGTTATCGGTAGATTTTTAATTCCAGATTTAAAAAAATTAAATTTAAATTCTGCCATGGCGGGATTCGAACCAGGGTCCCCAGAACATTAGCTGAATTTCTGGATTAATAGTCTAGTAATAATACCACTAGGCCATTGCCTCCCCTTACCACATATGGTGGAGCTTTGACCGATTCAAAAACCAGTTTAGTGCAGCAGTTGTTTTTGGAGGGCGGGCGTGAAACCTGTCTCATTGTGTACATGCAGCCATCAAAAATAGACTTTTGCCATTTGATTTGAATTTCTGCGCCGACTGTCCTTTGGACAAGGAACACTTTTTATATTTGGTGAATTGGCACTTTCTACCTTTAGTGGATGCAGAAAGGCCCCCCTGACTGAAACTGCACTCAAATTTGGTATCTCGGTTGCAAGCAGGGACAGAGTGTAACATAGCAACATTTGTGGTTGATACTAAAATAGGTGGGAAAGCAGGCAGTTGAAGAGGATATAAAGATTTTACAGATGTATATAGATGGGCTCGGAGAACAGGCCAGAATTTGGCAGATGGAGTTTAATGTGGATAAATGTGAGGTTGTTCATTTTGGCAGAAAAAATAGAAAGGCAACTTATTACCTAAACGGGCAGCAGATTCAAAATGTGTCTGGGCAGAGGGATCTGGGTGTCTGTGTTCATGAATTGCAGAAAGTCGGTATGCAGGTGCAGCAGGTAATAAAAAAAGGCAAATGGGATGTTGGCATTTATTGCAAAGGGACTGGAGTATAAAAGTAGAGAAGTGTTGTTGCAATTGTATAGAGTGTTGGTGAGACCACATCTGGAGTATTGTGAGTAGTTTTGGTCTCCTTATTTGAGGAGGGATGCGTTGGCATTGGAGTCTGTTCAGAGGACGTTTACTAGATTGATTCCGGGGATGAAAGGGTTGACGTATGTGGAGAGACTAAACAGTTTGGGTTCGTACTCGCTGGAATTTAGAAGGAATAGAGGGGAGCTGATGGAAGTATATAAAATTTTAAAAGGGATTGATAGAGTAAATATAGACCAAATGTTTCCCCTTGTGGGGCAATCTCAAACAAGAGGTCACAGGTATAGGTTGAGAGGCGGTAGATTTAAAACTGAGATGAGGAGGAACGATTACTCGCAGAGGGTGGTGGATTTGTGAAACTCGCTGCCCCATAGCGCGGTGGAGTCTGAATCGTTGAATGGTTTCAAGAAGGACTTGGATATATTTCTAATTTAAAAAAAGAGATAAGGGATATGGGGAAGAGGTGAGGAGGTGGATTTGAGACCAGGGAGAGATCAGCCATGATCTGATTGAATTGGCGGAGCAGGCTCGAAGGAATGAATTTGCTTACTTCTGCTCCTAACTCCTATGTTCCAATGAGCTGGAAGCGACCTTTATTGAACGTGTGAAGTACAGAATTTCACACTCAGGAATTCTAGCGAGTACAAAACAGCAGCAGTGTTCAGGCCTGCCACATGGCAGCCTCATCAGTACGGATCAGAGAGTTGTGCATCTTGCTCGAGCAAGACCGGAAAATCCCACCTGAGGTCAAGGACATTTCCATTGTCCATCCCTTGCCTGCTCCGATTCCGTGGCGGGCAGGGTGGTAGAATTCCTGCGAAAGTGTAGTTTTTGGGTGAAATGGGAGTTAGAGGGAAGGGATGCTTCCGATCCGGTGTCACAGGAGTAATTCAACCCCATAATACATTATGCATTTTTACATTTCCATTATAAATTGCTCTGTCCTCATTTATAATGGAAAGTGCCTAAGTCAACCTGTCACACTGTGATTACATCCTCCCACCTGCAGTGGCAGTGCAGCAACAGCACCAGGGCTGAGGGAATGGTTTAATTACACTGTCAAATTTACATTATAAATACCGACATAAGCAGTTATAGTATACAGAAAATGCTTTGCAGTAGATTGACCTTTTCAATTCCCCAAGAGTGAAAGTACTCTGTTCAAGCTGAAGAGTACACTTTGAGTGGTAAAGTACCTCGATATGATTGCACTTTGTGCTTTCAAATCCCAATGTTGTAGTTTGCGAATTTGTATTCCATTTAAAATTAAAAGGTGATGTTGGTAAAATGTAACCACGGTGAAGCTGTCAATTAGAATACTAACATTCTTCGGGGAGGAAGCTGTCTTTACCGGGTCTGTTCCTATATCTGACTCTAGTCCCAGGCTAACACAGTTGATTTTTAACTGCCCTGTGAGGTGGCCTAGCAACCCATTTGGTATCTGGAAACTAAGAAAGAGCAATAAATGTTGGCCTTGCCACCAGCAACAACATCCCAAAAATCCTGATGACGATACTGTGCTGAGAGTCACCTTAGCTTATGCATATCCAGCTCTTGTGACTAATTGTCACATTATTGGGTGCATTTCTGCAGCTCATCTGTTCCATTGATGATGGAATGCGGAACTGTTAGACTTCACTAGAGCTGTGAAGCATAGAATTTAGAGTGCAGAAACAGGCCATTCGGCCCAACTTCTCTTTGTGCCCCACATTAGCCTTTATCCCCCCTTCATCTAATCCTGCCAATATAACCTTTTCCTTTCTCCCTCATGCACTTATCCTGCTCCCCCTTAATGGATCTATTCTACATGCTTCAACTAATCCGTGGTGACACATTCTAGTACCAACTACTCTTTGGGTAAAGACGTTTACATTAACTTCCCCTTTGGAATTATTATTGGCTCTGTTATATTTAGAGCTCCCAGTTTTGGACTTTTACACAAGTAACAATATTTTCTCTGCATCTATCCTATCAAACTCTCATAATCTTAGCTGCCTCTATTGAGTCATCCCCTCAGTCATTTTCCTGGAGGAGAAAGTCCCAGCCTGTTTAGACTTTCTTGTTGGGTACAACCCCTCCATTCTGGAAAGGGGGAAGTGAACGGAAGATTTACCTTAAAATTCAAGCCACGTCACTATTTTGGATGGGGGAAGGTTCAGTGACTCAAGTTACTGCAAACCATCAGGTGGACTGGGTAAGATGGGAAGCCACATCCATTGGAATTAACTAATATGAACAAGGCTGGGCAAAGTCAATTGCACTTACAGTGCAAGAAGGCACATCATTAAGTTTTTTTAATTAGTGTCACAAGTAGGCTTACACTAACACTGCAATGAAGTTACTATGAAAATCCCCACACTCCGCACCTGTTCGGGGTACACTGAGGGAGAATTTAGCATGGCCAATGCACCTAACCAGCATGTCTTTCGGACTGTGGAAGGAAACCAGAGCACCCGGAGGAAACCCACGCAGACATGGGGAGAACGTGCAGGCTCCACACAGACAGTGACTCCAGCTGGGAATCGAACCCAGGTCCCTGGTGCTGTGAGGCAGCAGCATTAACCACTGTGCCATCGTGCCAGGAATAGTGATCCTGCCTGCAATGAAAATAAAACACACACAAACCTCCTTTTATTCCTAGGCTGTGACAATGCCTCAGTAGACGACATGAAGAAACGTCCTATTATTTTAAGTTGCTGCATAGCTCCCTGACAAGAGCTCCTCCTCCTCAGAACTAGCCAAGGAAATTATACTTGTTTTTAGCTCGAGACACTGTTTGAGTATCTAAATAATCCCACGAGGTTTCAATTCCGTTTTCTGTCCACAAAATTCTCTGTTTTGTAATCTTCTGTTTATGCAGCACTTTAACCACAAACCACCAATCTGATGGCTACTTGGGATGTGGCTCTTAGCAGTTCTCTTGTTTGCTGTTTGAATTGATTTGATGTCAATAGATAGCATTACGCTGATAGTGGGATGTATTGATATAGTGCCAATCAGATCTCTCTTGTAGGTTGAAGTGCTCGTGTACACGGTAGGACTTTATCACTGTGGTTAAATTGGCAAGCATGACAGCTAGATTTGCCTTTGATAAAGTTCCTCATGAAAAGCACTTGGTCAAACTTCACTACAGAATCGGGGGACATTATTAAATTGAATCTGGCACTTCCTGACTAATGGAGGTGATGCACCATCAATCGAGCAAAGACTTGTTTGTATGCAAGAACAAATAAGCTTTTATTAGCAAAAGACTTGGAGCACACCCATGCCGATGAACTGGTCCAGACTGAGGCAAGGGGGGTGGGGAGCAGTCGCCTTTATACCTGGACTAAGGGGGGGGGGGGAGGAGTCTTGGGTAGGGCCGGCAGGGATGTGTCCAGGCATGTCACATATGCAGGTAATAAGCTAACAGTGGTTTACCACAGGAGGATAAAGTGATATATGATGGGGAGTCATCTTCTCCTAGCAACGTCCTCTCTGGAATGCCTCAGAGAACTGTGCTGGACCTTTAACCTTCTTGACATCCATAAACGATCTTCCCAACAAGTTTATAAATAAGGTGAAGCTATTCTTGATTTGATTTATTATTGTCACATGTATTAGTATACAGTGAAAAATATTGTTTCTTGTGCTATAGGGCCAAAGCACACCGTACATAGAGAAGGAAAGGAGAGAGTGCAGAATGTAGTGAAAAGATTTAGAATAAAGTTTTAGAAGCATAGAACGAGAGTAAAAGATAGAATTAGAGGGTATGCTAGGCACAGCTTGCAAGAAGTCGCCACGCTCCGACACCATCTTACTGTTGCCATTTTGCAGACGACTGCGTGGTTTATGCACCAGGAAAGACTCAAAGATCATATCGATTGACTGCAAGACAATCTTCCGGAATTGCTAAAGTAACAGGATCATTGGGAGATGGGATTCTATGTCAGAAAATGCTATGGCTGTGCATTACCAACAGAGAGGATTCATCAGCAAGTGGGTTAGGTTTTTTGTAACCAAATTCTCCAACATGATTTCTTGATTAGCACCACACCCCTCACCTCCAACACCTACTCTCTCCACCACTGGCACGCTGAGACAGAAGTGTGAACCATCCACAAGATGCATTGCAGCAACTCACCAAAGTTTCTCAGATAGCACCTTCCAAACCCACAACCTTTACCACCTAGAAGGACAAGGGCAGCAGACACGTGGAACACAACCACCTGCAAGTTGCCCTCTAAGTTACACATCAGCCTGAGTTGGAACCATATCACCGTTCCTTCACTGTCGCTGGCTCCAAATCCTGGAGCTCCCTCCCTAACAGCACGGTGGGTGTACCTACACCATGATTGCGGCAGTTAAAGGCAGCTCACCACTTCTCACTCGAGGGTGATAAAACTTCTGGCCCACCCAGTGAAGCCCGCATCCCATGAAAGAATTTTTTTAAAAAAACAAGTAGTGGGGATTTTTCATTCAGGAAATGACGAAGTGTTCTCAGATTTATGATCAGGAATCTTCAGTAGTGCAACAAAAATATCAGTTATAGTTTACAGAGGATTTGTTCAACTAATCCTGGAGTAGGTTGTGTTTGGGATCCTTATATAGTGAGATTTTTGGATCGAATAGAGAGAGGACATGTCCCCCTTTTCTTCTTGCTCTGCCTCTTTCAGTTCACATCCACCCCTTGTTGTCCTCGTGATGCTGGTCCTTATATTGTGGCTTGTTTGTCTTGTTTCCTGGGCCTTTTCCTTTTTTTAATATAACTCGTGTTAGTTTTTTCTTGTCCAGAGCGTTGGATGGTGAGGTCTATGTGTGTGGGGGGACAATGGTTGATGGAGGGAGGGAAATGTGTTGGCTGGGCCCTCTAGTGGAAGGCGGCAGTGGGTGCGTGGGTTCCACTATAGTTTAGATCGTTGGGGAGAGGTGGTTGTTGAGGTGTTGTGAATTAGGGGGAGGGGGCTGTTAGGTTGGGGACCTTTGTTGTGTTTCCGGGGGTTGGGGTGGATGTCAAGGTGGTGTGTGTGTGTTGGAGAGTTTTATGGGGGTTTCCTGGCTGGGGAGGTTTTGCGTGCCTGTTGCTGAGTAAGTCTTTGGACTGGGGGGGCTGGGTGGAGGGGGGAGGTCAGGCAGTGGGATGAAGATTCCTGGGGGTTTCCTGATAGGGATGTTGATGGGTAAGTAGTGGGTTACTGGTGGTTTGTTGTCTTCTGTGTCTTGGCTCTTTTGCCTCCCGTGTAAGTGTCCGTGGGGTGGGCGGGATGATTCGGTGTGGCGGGATGGTATTGTACATGTGTCCCATATATGTTGGGTGTTGGGGGCGTGGGGTTTTGAGTGGGGGGGGAGGGTTTAGATTAAAGATTGAGTATTTTGAAGTCCATGTTAGGGGAAGAATGAAAGAGAATTGTATGATGAGAGTTACAAATAAGACTGAAGCAATCTCTGGAGGTGATGCATGAATCAGTATGGCAAATAGACCGGTGTCACAACCTTGAAGAAATTTGGAAGGGGAATCTCGACAGCAAAAGAGGGAGAAGAATGGACTGACAACGTTTAGTAAAATGTAGGAAGCACTGGTGGGAATTGACAGAAGTAAGCAGCTGGTGCCCTCCAGTAATGACAAAACACGAGGTAGTCATCCACATAGACTGCAAAGACCATTTGTTTCCAAGACAGTGTATCAACAGCCTTTCCTCCCCAGGACATTCCTCAGTGGAACAAGCTGCTAACGGTAATAGTCACAGCCCCATCACTTGAAATCTTCAAGACGCATCTCCAGATTATTTTCATTTATAAGTCTTTTATCACCCGTTATCATTAGTTGCTAATGCTAATGATACGCTAATTATATAAAATGGTGGTGGAACACAACCAAAGCAGAAACATTGCAAGACCCCACAAACAGTCGGGCCAGTTTCTCGTGGTGTTGCTCAGCTTGTTGGCTACATTCCCGGGAACAGCTTCCCATCCTTTGAATAGTACTAACCCGGCCTGTGTGTGCTTAGCTTCTGAGATCAGACGAGATTGGGCATTTACAGACTAGTGTGGCCGCAGGTAATTGTACTGTGATGTCTATTCCATTTGCCTGAAGGGGTAGATCGGGTCTGCGTTCAACATCTCATCCAATGGACGGCACCTCTGACAGTGCAGCACTCGCTCAAATTGTACGGATTTAAGCGGTTGAATCACGCGTTGTGTTTTCTTTGAAAAAGATTTCCCTGTTTTGGGAGCAGTTCCTTCTGTGAGTGAACAGATTGCTGCCCAGCAATGAAATCCATCCAACTGCCTAAAAATATGTGAGTGCTGTGGGTGCGTGACACTGTTGGTTGAACAGAGGAACAGTGCAAACCATCTGCTCTCCTCCATACGCTCCAGGATATGGACTCCTTTTACTCTGAAAGCCACCACTTCTCGGAGGAGAAACCAGTACCACGATAACAGGGAAAAGACCCATTTTCTCTCTCCAAGGCAAAAGATGGAACTTCAAGCAGCATTTTAAAAAATTCATTTGTGGGACATGGGTGTCGCTGGCTGGCCAGCATTTATTGCCCATCCCTAGTTGCCCTTGAGAAGGTGGTGGTGAGCTGCTGCCTTGAATCGCTGCAGTCCATGTTCTGTGGGTTGACCCACAAAGCCGTTAGGGAGGGAATTCCAGGATTTTGACCCAGCAACTGAGAAGGAACGGCGATATATTTCCAAGTCAGGATGATGAGTAGCTTGGAGGGGAACTGGCAGGTGGTGGTGTTCCCATGTATCTGCTGCCCTTGTCCTTCTAGGTGGAAGTGGTCATGGGTTTGGAAGGTGCTGTCTAAGGGTCTTTGGTGAATTGCTGCAGTGCATCTTGTAGATAGCACACACTGCTGCTACTGAGCGTTGGTGTGGAGGGAGTGAATGTTTGTGGATGTGGTGCTAATCAAGTGGGCTGCTTTGTCCTGGATGGTGTCGAGCTTCTTGAGTGTTGTTGGAGCTGCACCCATCCAGACAAGTGGGGAGTATTCCATCACACTTGTGCCTTGAAAATGGTGGATAGCTTTGGGGAGTCAGGAGGTGAGTTACTCACCGCAGTATTCCTAGTCTCTGACCTGCTCTTGTAGCCACTGTTTTTATGCGGTGAGTCCAGTTGAATTTCTGGTCAATGGTAACCCAAGGATGTTGACAGTGGGGGATTTAGTGATGGTTACACCATTGAATGTAAAGGGGCAGTGGTTAGAATGTCTCTTATTGGTGATAGTCATTGCCTGGCATTTGTGTGGCGCGAATGCTACTTGCCACTTGTCAGCCCAAGCCTGGGTATTGTCCAGATCTTGTTGCATCTGAACATGGACTGCTTCAGTATCTGAGCAATTGTCAAAGAAAGACATTTGCAATGGCAGAGATGCATGTATATGTGCAGGCTTGATTAATCCAGAAACAAGGTAGATCTCCAGGCTAAGTGGAAATGTCCATGCACAGTCATTTTGTTGCTTGCCTATTGGAGCAGGCTTCCTAGATTTTGTAAGCACTCTCCAATCATTAGTCAACAGCCCCCCCCCCCCCCCCCAAAGTCCATTCTTAGTAAAAGCCGATAGGATTTGGTAATTTCAAAACACCATTTGCCTTGAGTGATACGCAAAGAGGAAGGGCAGGCCTTGCCACCATCTTGATATAAATGATCTTCTCATCTTCACTTCTGAAAGGAAAATCCAGTAAGACTTGTAGAATCCCTACAGTGCAGGAGGAGGTCATTCGACCCCTCAAACCTGCACCCACAACGGTCCCACTTGGGCCCTATCCCTGTAACCCCACGTATTTACCCTGCTAGTCCCCCTGACACTAAGGGGCAATTTAGCATGGCTAATCCACCTAACCCGCACATCTTTGGACTGTGGTAAGAAACCGGAGGAAACCCACGCAGACACGGGGAGAATGTGCAAACTCCACCCAGATAGTGACTCGATGGGCCGAATGGCCCAGTTTTGCTCCTATATCTTATGAACCTATGACCTGAGGCCAGAATCGAACCCGGGTCCCTGGCGCTGTGAAGCAGCAGTGCTAACCACTGTGCCGCCCATAACTGTCTGCGCTCTTCTTGCATACCCTAAAATTGAACTCCAATGTTACCGGTTTTTACTGGGCATTGAGCATTTTGAACTAGCTTTTCCTTTCCACCCTGGAGATCTAGCTGCTGTTCAGGATCAGAGGGTAGGCTTCACCCAAGCAGAGACAAAAATACAGGTGATAGATGTTCCTGCCACGCTAACAGTTTATTGCTTATCTCCTACAATCCCTCGGAGGCATGTAGCGCAGCCTGTCTGTATATATTTAATTTCCTGACAGCAGTAAGGCTGTAGCTGAGACTGATGTCTGCTCTGGCCCCCTTTCTTTGCAGCCAAAGCGATTTGTGAATGATGAATAGTTCCTATCCTCTGTCAATAATTTGCCACTTTTTTAAACAACCTGCTGAATGATTCAGGGCTGTGAATTAATTAAAAGGCAGCTGAGATCATTACGAAATAGCCGGAATGCCTTGAACCCTGTCGGGGAACCTGGCACTTTGCATCTCTCGCTTATTTATGATTTCATCCTTGTCTGATTTTTCTTTGGGGAATGGCAAAACGTTATTTATCTTTCCCGAGTTTTATTGTAAGGATCCATCACGGGGTATCGTCCATACAATCACTGTACGCTAAGCACTGTGCAAAAACACGTTCAGTGGCTGATAAAAGAGTACGGTGTCTACTTAAATCACAGATATTGCTACCTCCATAACAGAATCACTGAGATGCCATGTTCACTTACATAAGTTTTTCAAAAAAATTATTGGTCCTTGGGTTGCTGATGACAGCAGGAACTTTGGGAAGGAGTTGAAAATGGCTTGCATTCTTGAGTCACTTGTGTGACTCACTGGTCATATGAGACTGGGTTTGAATGGAGACCGGGTTGATTGAAGGTTCCCTATACTGGACCGGGTGGCACAGTGAATCATAGAATCCCGACAATATAGGAGGAGGCCATTCAGCCCATCGAGTCTGCACTGACCACAATCCCACCCAGGCCCCATTCCCGTAACCCCACATATTTAGCCTGTTAATCCCCCTGACACTAGGATCAATTTAGCATGGCCAATCCACGTAAACGGCACATCTTTGTACTGTGGGAGGAAACCGGAGCACTCGGAGGAAACCCACGCAGACACGGGGAGAACATGCAGGCTCCACACAGACAGTGACCAGAGGCCGGAATTGAACCTGGGTCCCTGGCATTGTGAGACAGCAGTGTTAATCACAGTGCCACCGTGTTGCCCTGGTTAACACTGCTGCTTCACAGTGCCAGGGACCCAGGTTTGATTCCCAGCGTGGGTCACTCTGTGCAGAGTCTGCACGTTCTCCCCGTGTCTGCATGGGTTTCCTTCGGGTCCTCCTGTTTCCTACCACAGTCCGAAAGACTGGTTAGGTGCATTTCTAAATTCTCCCTCAGTGCGCTCAAACCAGCCGGAGTGGGGTGACTAGGGGATTTTCACAGCAGCTTCATTGTAAGTCTACTTGTGACAATAAATCAAAAAGAAACTTGTATTATACCCACGGCTTTGTTGTACCCACTGTTACTAGGTGGGTTACCCGTCAACTCCTGTATGGAACTTGAACACTAAGGCTGTTCCTTCATCTGTGTTAAAGCCTTGAACTTTTTAAATGTTAAAGCTATGGTATTATACGTCCTATCTGGGGGTTGAGTAGGGGTGTGTTCTGTGTGAAAGTGAGGTGCTATAGATGTAACAGCTCTTATGCCACAGGGGCAATAGCAGTTCTAGAAGGCAGCTCACCACCTCCTTCTCACAAACCATTAGGGACAGGCAACAAAGGCTGTCCTAGCCAGTGGCACCCACATCCCATGAAAGAATTTCAAAAATAATAATAATGCAGATCCAGTGAGGTGAAAATGTGAAATCCAATACTATTTCACCAAGCCTGCCAACATTGACTGCTTTGCAGCTGAACAAATCCGCATTAAAATGGCAATAAAAGGCTGCTGTTAAAAGCAATTTTGCCATGTGTCTCCTGGGGACTCTAAAGACCTTGAGGCTCTTGGAATTGTGCAAAAGTCTCCCTGCTTGTCACCGTTTAGGGCAGTGCGGTGGCACAGTGGTTATACTGCTGCCCCTCAGTGCCAAGGACCCAGATTCAATTCCAGCCTCGGTATGTGTGGAGTTTGCACATTCTCCCCGTGTCTGCATGGATTGCCTCCAGGTGCTCTAGTTTCCTCCCACAGTGCAGGTTAGATTAACTGGCCATGCTAAATTGACCCTAGTGTCAAGGGGATTAGCAGGGTCAATGTGTGGGGTCACGGGAATAGGGCCTGGGTGGGATTGCGGTCGGTACAGACTCAATGGGCTAAATGCTCTCCTTCTGTACTGTAGGGATTCTATGATTCTCCTAACCAGTTACGTATTGGCAGTTTCACCCCTTCCTCTCCTACATTCTCTGCGACCTCGCCCAAATGACCATCTTCCTCCTTCAACGTAGAATGGCTGTAGGATATTTGACTGCAGGGGGCATCGCAGGCCTGTTTTTGCTGGCGCTAATATGCACATAAGCTTTCCTGCTGGAGCCTGGAGCAGGGATGCTGACTGGATTGGGCCAAACCCCCCTGCCCCAACCCCAGAGTGCTGAGGCTAATTGAAGCTATTTCTATGACTGAGACGGGTCTCAACCTGGGACCCTCTTCCCTAAATGGCTACAGTGGGTGGGATGCTCACTTTGTCAGAGTCAACTTTTCACATCCTTTGGTTCTTTCTTGAGAAACATACCTCACAAGGTTTCAAGTGCTTGCCTTTAAAAGCGGCTCACTTTGTATATCTGGCACACAGGTGCTAATGAATGGATTGATGTTAGTGGTATGATCTTTGCTCTGATGTTCCCGATGGTGGGGGAGTCCAGAACTAGGGGTCATAGTTTGAGGATAAGGGATAAACCTTTTGGGACTGAGGTGAAGAGAAATTTCTTCACCCAGAGGCTGGTGAATGTGTGGAATTCAAGATCACAGAATGTAGTTGAGGCCAAAACGTTGTCTGATTTCAAGAAGAAATTAGATGAAGCTCTTGGGGCTAAGGGAATCAAGTGATATGGGGGGGAAGGCCAGATCAGAATATTGAATTTGATGATCAGTCATGATCATAATGAATGGTGGAGGAGGCTCGAAGGGCCGAATGGCCTCCTCCTGCTTCTAATTCCTATGATGATGTGGTTGTTCTGCGTTCTCCCACTATTTTGGGTTGAGCTTAATAGGGAACCAACTCCTTTCTCTCAAAATATCTGAGGAAGATCCCCATGCTGCCAAGGGACAAAGGAACTCGGCATTACTACCAACATTTTAAAAATATGTTCTCTTTCCTCTAACAGCTTAACTTTGCAAGGGACAACCTCCCTATTTACATACAAAATCTCCACTCCAGCAAGTTGGCTCTGACTTGATATTGGTTTTGAGAGAGACATGTTGCCAGTCGGCGTATGTGAGAGGTGTGCGTCATTAATGGAGATTTTACAGGCTAGCTCTCCAAGTAATGAAAGAAAACCTTGCATTAATGTAGCACTTTTCCTGACCTTCCAATGTTCCAAAGTGCTTTACAACCAATGAAGTGCTGTAGGCCAGGGTAGACCATTTAGGACGGAGGTGAGGAGACATTTCTTCACCCAAAGAGTGGTGAGCCTGTGGAATTCATTACCACAGGAAGTAGTTGATGCCAAAACATTGAATTTATTCAAGAGGTGGCTGGATATAGCACTTGGGGTGAATGGGATCAAAGGTTGTGGGGAAAAAACAGGATTGGGCTCTTGAGTTGGATGATCGTAATGAATGGTGGAGCAGGCTTGAAGGGCCAAATGGCCTCCTCCTGCTTCTATCTTCTATGTTTCTATGTAAAGATCCAGCTTCAGAAACTCTCACAATGTGATAATGGCCAGATAATTTGTTTTCGGTGATTGTTAATAAATATTGATAAGGACACCAGGAATAACTGCCCCTGCTCATCTAGGAGCCCGTGGGTTCTTTTCCACCCATGCAGGTTGTGGAGGCCTCAGTTTAACAGCCTGCCTGAAAGATTCCATCAATACTGCAGTGTGTGTGTGTGTTGGCTTTGGTGTCTGTGCTCAGACCCCTGGAACTGCCTGACCCCCAGAGGTGAGAGTGTTATCAACTGACAGCACCGCGATGCTGCAGTCTATACAACTCTCAGGGTTCTGGGCTAGCGCAGTGGGACACCGTTGGACGATTCCCTCTGGTAGTTGTTGAGGTTAAGAAGCAACAAACATTCACTCCAATGCATTGCATAAATGTGCAAGAACAAAAAAGCCCAATTCTGTCGAACACTGTTACGTGATCGATGGCAAGAGCTTGTCAGATGTTTGATATTTATGTGATGGAGGCGCCACTTTTCTCTGCTCTCCAGGGGAGTGAGGACAGGATACACAGCGGCTGTAATTGAATTTCTAGGAATTTAAACATTATGGGACATTGATATGACCCATCATAGTCCCAGGATTCATTTTCATAGCAAACCTCAATAAACATTCTGTAAATTCCATCCAGGATGAGATTAAACACCTTTTCCCTCCCTTTCTCTCATATGAGGAAAAAGATGTTTAATCCATCCTGTTATATTTTCTATATATATATATGAGCTGTCTGGTTTGCTTTAATGCACATCAGTTATTGGCACTGATCAATTAATATGATTTATAATGTTGTGCTTTAACTCTATATTTTAAATTGTGTGGGGTTTTTTTGTTTATTGTGGCAGGGAACAAGCTAACTCTCTTTGAACCACAATATTAGGCACAACATGTAAATGTTGTTTATTTGCTCATACCAGAATTAACGCAAGCTGCTCTATTTTGTGGTTTTGCATTTATTAAATATGGAAAGTTTATGCTTCATAACCTGTTTGTTATCACAAGTGGCATTTAGATCTCCCACAATGGGAGGTCTGTGGCAACTTAAAGAACCATTTCCAATTATCCCTCTCGCTCTTACACACACTCTCTCCCGCCCCTCCTTCGCCTCCTCTTCCCACCCTCCCCCTCACTTGTGCTCTGTCCCTTTCCTCGTCCTCCCTCTCTCCCCTCTCGGTCTCTGTCCCTCTCAGCCTCCTCTCTTTCTCTCTCCCTGCCCTCCAGTCACTTTCCCCTGCTCGTTCCTCTCTTCCTCCTCTCATCTCCGTTCCCCCCCCTCCTCTCCCTCCCCTCCTCCCCCTCGCTTTCCCTCCACTTCCCTTCTCCCAACATTGATGTAAATTTGCGTGTTAAAAAAATTCCCTCCCCTCCCTGTCACTCTCCCCTGCCCATCCCTCTCTTCCCCCTCCCATCTCCCTCTGCTCCTCCCCGCACCCTCCCCTCCATCCCCTCCCCTCCTCTGCCCTCCATCCCCTCCCCCATCCGAACCTCCCTTTCCCTCCTCCCCCCTCTCTCCCAGCAGTGATGTAAATTTCCATATTAAAAAATTAATAGTCATGCATTTTTAAAGAACAAATAACTCAGGGTAAAATAAGACTGAATGGAATGTTAGCGTGTGTAAAATGGAACTGTAACCATGGATACTGCTGAGAGAGTCGCATGCGTGTTCGGTGTGTATGATGATGTATGAGTGACAGAAAACGAGGGTGCTAGGGTTAAACATCAGCTCTGGCGGGCTATTGGACAGTGATGCCAGCATGCCATAATTGTGGAATTTGCCATTACCATAGAAAGGAATCAACAAAAGGAAATGGATGTTGCTGAGGCCAAAAACCCTTGGTTTGAGTTTCCCCACATTGCCACCATCTCAAACCCCACTGAGTGAGCTGCCTGCAAACCCCCCACTCATGCCTCCATCCCAATTACACCCCCCCACTCATACCTCCATTCCAAAAACAACCCCCCACTCACTCCATCCCAAATACCCCCCAATCATACCTCTGACCTAAAAATACATCCCCACTCATACCTCGATCCCAAATACACCCCCACTCAAAGCTCTGTCCCAGATACCACCCCCCCCCCCCAAGTGTGTGCTTGGGGAAGAGGTTAATGTGTATGGGAGGGGTAGGGTAAGTACATACCCTTGGGTGAAGTTGGGTTCCAAATGAAACTGCCCGACATTGAGCCATCCTGCAAGACCTACTGTAAAACCGAAAGATTTATCACAGCATCAGCAAATCTCAACACTGGTATACTCTGATTACAGAATTCAAAAATAGCTATACGAGCTCAGGAACAAGCAGAACAGACCTCAAATAATGCTAGCGTCAGGTAATGGAAAGATGAGGTCTTCAATAAAGTACAAAGAAAATTACAGCATAGGAATAGACCCTTCGGCCCTCCATACTGCCCAACTGAATTAAAACCCCCTATCCCTCTGGGGCCCCTATCCCTCTATTCCCATCCTATTCATGTATTTGTCAAGACGCCTCTTAAAAGTCACTATCGTATCTGCTTCCACTACCTCCCCCGGCAGTGAGTTCCAGGCACCCACCACCCTCTGTGTAAAAAAAAAAAAACTTGCCTTGTACATCTCCTTTAAACCTTGCCCCTCGCATCTTAAACCCATGCCCCTCGTCCACCCTGAGAAAAAGCGTCTGACTATCCACTCTGTCCATGCCTCTCAATCCTGTAGACTTCCATCAGCTCACCCCTCAACCTCCATCATTCCAGTGAGAACAAACCAATTTTCTCCAACCTCTCCTCATAGCCCTATAGTGAAGTTGCACTCTAGCTTCAAGTAACACATTCAGTGAAACCACAGAGAGACATGGGAGGAATGTTGCAATATGCAATGCCCTTGTGCTATAATCACCGAGTCTCGTCTGTGTAACAGTGCCCATGTGCAGTGACCACAAGGCCAATATAGCTAAACTACAGGCATATCACATTATTGTAATGCCAAGATTCTGGTTTGGAAGTTGCTATTTTATCTTGCTGTAGCCAGTGCTTGTGATTCTTTTTAAAGAGGAAGTTTTGGTCCCCTTATTTCAGGGAAGATATTGGGGGGAATTCTCTGGCCATTCATGCCGGCGGGATTCTCCCCACCCCCACACGGGTTTCGCAGCGGCTTGGGGTGACACCAATGGGAAATCCCATTGACAGCGGCGGGACCAGAGATTTCTGCCACCGGCGATCAGCACACCACCTCACCCTGCCGAGAAACACGCGTCTGGGAGGCCCCAGAATTCCCCCCATTATTTCATTGGAGACAGTTCAGAGAAGGTTCACTAGGATGGTCCCCAGTATGGAGGGATTGTCTTATGAGGAAAGGTTAAATAAATTGGGATTCTACTCATTGGAATTTTGAAGAGTGAAAGGTGATCTCATTGAAACATGTAGGATTCTTATGGGGCTTGATAGGTAGATGCTGAGAGGATGTTTCCCCTCATGGGAGGGTCCAGGACCAGAGGGCAGAGTCTCAGAATAAAAGGCACCAGTTTAAGACTGAGATAAGGAGGAATTTCTTCTCTGAGGGTTGTGAGTTTTAGGAACTCCTTGCCACAGAGAGCTTGGGGGCAGAGTCCTTGTGTATATTTAAGGCCGAGATGGATAGATTCTTGATCAGTAAGGGAATCGAGGGTTACGGGGAAATGGCAGGAAAGTGGACGTGAGGAACATCGGATCAGCCATGATCCTATTGAATGATGGAACAGGTTCGAGGGGCCAACTGGCCTACTCCTGCTCCTAATTCTTATGGTCTTATAGTCTTGCGTTTACATTCTCATTCCATCCCTAATGAATATTAAAGTGTCGTTTACAGGTAAACTTGACAGCCAAGAGTAATGAGATAAATGACCTGATACCTTGTATAACATATGTTGGTTGAGTCCAGGGCATTGGAAGAGTAACTGTGCTGCTTTTTGGATTGGAGTTGGATATTTTCTAATTCAGGTGGATAGAGCCTTGATGTAGTGTCTCGGCAAAAAGATGGACCTCTGACCGTGGAATGTTCACTATTCACCTAAATATTGTGCCCTGGTCTCTGCAATGAAACTTGAACCTACAACCTCCAGACTGAGATGCAAGTGTGACCACTGAGCCAGGCTGGTACCTTTCCGCACATGGACATGGCTTTGATAGCAGCAATATTCTGATTTGAATGCTAGTCTTGACATGACTCATTAAACCAGTCTTGGAAGAGGTCTTTATTGGATTGAAGGTGGTAAAGATGGTTATGAGGAGGGAAGACTTCCCATGCCAATCAGATGTAACTGCCAGTTACTTTACAAAGCAACCATACTTTCTTCTTGACTGCAGTTTGTGCATCCTTTTACATTTACTCTTTCATGGGATGTGGGTGTTGCTGACAAGGCCCAGTAAGGGAATCATTTATTGCCCATCCCTAATTGCCCTTGAACTGAATGTGTCGCTCAGCCGTTTCAGAGGGCAGTTCAGAGTCAACCACATTGCTGTGGGTCTGGAGTCACATGTAGGTTGGGTAAGGACGACAGATTTCCTTCCCTAAAGGACATTAGTGAATCAGATGGAATTTAATGACATCGATGGTTATCCTGGTTACTGAGACTGACTTTTTAACCCCAGATTTATTAATTGAATTTAAATTCCACCGGATGCCATGGTGGGATTTGAATCCATGACCCCTGGCTTCCAGGTTGCCAGTCTTGTGATATTACCATAATGCCAATGCCTCCGCAAAGGCCTGAGCAACAAGGAAGCTGGCTGGTGGATTTGGGAAGCAGCATTGAAGAGGGCAGCAAAAGCACTACCAGCAGACAGACATTGACTCCTACAGTAATCATACATTGTGTGGGCAATCAGAGGTTTGGCTATTGATAGAATCATAGAATCATGCCATTCAGTCCATCGAACATGCATCGACCATAATCCCACCCAGGCCTTATCCCTATAACCCCACGTATTTACCCTGCTAATCCCTCTGACACTAAGGGACAATTTAGCATGGCCAAGCCACCTAACCCACACATCTTTGGACTGTGGGAGGAAACTGGAGCACCCGGAGGAAACCCACGCAGACACGGGGAGAACGTGCAAACTCCGCACAAACAGTGACCCAAGCCGGGAATTGAACCCGGGTCCCCGGCGCTGTGAAACAGCAGTGCGAACCACTGTGCTACCGTGCTGCCTGTAAGTAGCAGGAAATAACAAAGAACAAAGAAAATGACAGCACAGGAACAGGCCCTTCGGCCCTCCAAGCCTGCACTGACCAGGCTGCCCGACTTAACTAAAACCCCCTACCCTTCAGGGGACCATATCCCTCTATTCCCATCCTATTCATGTATTTGTCAAGACGCCCCTTAAAAGTCACTACCGTATCTGGTTCCACTACCTCCCCCAGCAACAAGATCCAGGCACCCACTACTCTTTGTGTAAAAAATCTGCCTCGTACATCTCCTTTAAACCTTGCCCCTCGCACCTTAAACCTGTGCCCCCGAGTAATTGACACTTCCACCCTGGGAAAAAGCTTCTGACTATCCACTCTGTCCATGCCTCTCATAATCTTGTAAACTTCTATCAGGTCGCCCCTCAACCTCTGTCATTCCAGTGAGAACAAACCAAGTTTCTCCAACCTCTCCTCATAGCAAATGCCCTCCATACCAGGCAACATCCTGGTAAATCTTTTCTGTACCCTCTCCAAAGCCTCCACATCCTTCTGGTAGTGTGGCGACCAGAATTGAACACTATATTCCAAGTGCCGCCTAACTAAGGTTGTATAAAGCTGCAACATGACTTGCCAATTTTTAAACTCAATGCCCCAGCCAATGAAGGCAAACATGCCGTATGCCTTCTTGACTACCTTCTCCACCTGCGTTGCCACTTTCAGTGACCTGTGTACCTGTACACCCAGATCCCCTTGCCTATCAATACTCTTAAGGGTTCTGCCATTTACTATATATTTCCTATCTGTATTAGACCTTCCAAAATGCATTACCTCACATTTGTCCGGATTAAACTCCATCAGCCATCTCTCTGCCCAAGTCTCCAACTGATCTACATCCTGCTGTATCCTCTGATGGTCCTCATCGCTATCCACAAATCGACCAACCTTTGTGTCGTCCGCAAACTTACTAATCAAACCAGTTACGTTTTCCTCCAAATCATTTTATATATAGCAAAGGTCCCAGCACTGGTTCCTGAGGAACGCCACTTGTCACAGCCCTCCATTCTGAAACGCACCCTTCCACTGCTACCCTCTGGAGAGGGTATGCCGCTACTTTCTGGAAATGGAGAAGAAAGGAATCTCCGGGGTTCACTGTGGATCTCAAGACATTGGCAAGAAACCAGAATGGATTTTGTGACAAACAAAATTTGGGAAGCAATTTTCTTAAATCTTGGTCCATAGAAGATAATTACTAAAGAGAGGGGAACCATAACTGCAGAAGATTTAAAGCTGTAATAAAAAAAAGAGTATAAATTTTGAATAAAAGTCACCCAAAAGGAAAAAGATGAGGACAGCATTTCACTGAGCTTGTTTGAAAATGCCATTTTTGTCCAGTGTGATTGATGTCCTGTGAATAGGCATGTCACAGTGTAATTCTGGCCTCATGAATAGAAGGAATACGTGTTAATGATATTTTAAAAAACTTGCAGCAGAATTTTTCAGGAATGATTTGTATTGCGGAACAGAATTGATGGACGGCTGTGGCTCCCATTGGTTAAGAGACCCGAGAATCTCTTCCTGGCTTGTTGAAATCTAATTTAGGTTTCTACCGGGATTAATAATTATTTTTGCAAGTGATCTTAATTTGGCTTTAAAATTATTAATCTCTCTCCTATTGGGTGGAAATTGCACAGGGATGGGGGTGCTGAGAGGGGGGTGCAATCCAGGCACTTGGGCCACAGGGTACCAGAGAGTCGATAGTTTAAAAAAATGTATTTTTTTTCTCTATCTTGTTAGCAATCACATGGATGTGTATGTGTGTGCGTGCTGTGTGTGTGTGTGTGCGCACATACATGTGTGTGTGTGCGCACATACATGTGTGTGTGTGCGCACATACATGTGTGTGTGTGCGCACATACATGTGTGTGTGTGCGCACATGTGTGTGTGTGCGCACATACATGTGTGTGTGTGTGCGCACATACATGTGTGTGCGTGCGCACATACATGTGTGTGCGTGCGCACATACATGTGTGTGCGTGCGCACATACATGTGTGTGCGTGCGCACATACATGTGTGTGCGTGCGCACATACATGTGTGTGCGTGCGCACATACATGTGTGTGTGTGCGTGCGCACATACATGTGTGTGTGTGCGTGCGCACATACATGTGTGTGTTTGTGTGCGCACATACGGGTGTGTGTGTGATGCTGCAGATGTGGGTGGTAGTTCAGTCGAATGCATGGATAGCCCATGTAACCTGCCTGAAGCATTGCCACAAATTGTTTTGAGTGCATCCTGTAAAATTGGGACTGTCAGGTACACCACAAACTTTACCACAAAGTTCACCATAAGTGGCAAAAGTTGGCTGCAAAGCAAACCAAGCACTAGGTTTTATAGAATCCCTACAGCACAGAAGGAGGCCATTTGGCCCATCGAGTTCCACCTAGGTCCTATCCCCATAATCCGAACCTTTTTACTCTGACACTAAGAGGAAATTTAGCAAGGCCAATCAACCTAACCCGCGCATCTTTGGATTGTGGCAGGAAACCGGAGGAAACCCACGCAGACACGGGGAGAATGTGCAAACTCCACACAGACAGTGACCCGAGGCTGGAATTGAATCTGGGTCCATGGCGCTGTGAGGCAGTGGTGCTAACCACGCTGCCACCGTGCCATTTATTTCTAGAAGGATATCATTGAAAAGTAGGGTTATACTAAACCCATATCAAATTTTGGTGGACGACTTTTGAGACTACTGTGTGCAATTCCAGTTGTCATATTATAAAATGGATATAACATCACTGAGGAGGAGACGATTTACAAGAATGAAACCAGAAATACAAGATGGCGCCAGAGCGTTGTGATTTCTCGCGAGCTGTCCCCAGCATGTTCTCTAATTATTTACTCTCGTTCTATGCATTTAAAACTGCACTCTAACTCTTATAGAGCAATATGAATAGAAGGCTTTGTCTGTATAGTGCACAAGAAACAATACTTTTCACTGTATGTCAGTACATGTGGCAATAATAAATCAAATCAAATATGTTGGCATACGTAAAAAGAAAGAACTGAAAGGTTGGGTCTCTCTTTGGAAAAAGTTGAAGGGTGAGCTAATAGAGGTCTTTAAAATGGTGAAAGGTTTTGATAGAGTGGGTGCAGAAAGAATGTTTCCTTTTGTGGTCGCCAATAGGGAATTCAGGAGAAACTTCTTTATTGAATGAGTGCTGAGAATGTGAAACTTGCCACCACAGGAAGTGGTTGAAGTCAATAATATAGATGTGTTTAAGGGGAGGTTAGATAAGCTTATGAAGGAGAATAAAGTATAGAATCATTAAACCCCTACAGTGCAGAATGAGGCCATTCAGCCCATTGAACCTGCACCGACGACAATCCCACCCAGTCACTAGCCCCATAACCCCACGTATCCTAATAGGAAGGGTCAATTTAGCATAGTCAACCAACCTAACCCGCACATCCTTGGACTGTGGGAGGAAACCAGAGCACCCAGGGGAAACCCACGCTGACGAGGGGAGAACATGCAAACTCCACACAGACAGCTAACCATTGTGCCACCATGCCGCTCACAGTGGTTAGCACTGCTGCGTCATAAGGTGACACTGATAGATATAGATGAGAAAAGATGGAAGGTGGCTTGAGTAGAGCATGAACACTGGCAAGGACTAATTGGGCCAAATAGCCTGTATCTGTACTGTATTTCCTGTATAATCAGTTATACATGCAGAGCAAATTAAATATCTAAACTCTCTCACCTTGAGTGCCAGTGTTTCTCATCTTAACTGTGCAGTTTAGCCAGCATTGTAATCAATCTGGGGCATCCTTGATTGATCTGAAGGTAATAAATGATCTTGCAATGGTATTGATGTTGAATAAATCTATCATAGAACTACCTGACTGAGCTGGTAAACCACCTCCAGCCATTAAATATAGTGGGAAAAGTATATTGCCCACTTTCTACCTTTACATTAGTCAATGTAACCTATTACAATTCATTGTGTGCATGACCTCTGCAAGTTATAGACTATATGTACTAACTTAATGGAAAACATGATGAATTATTGAACTGTAAAGGGAGGTGTCTATGCATTCCCCCCCAATCATCCATCCAGCCCCCCCCCCCCCCCATTTAAGTGCTATTAAACATGATGATAAAAGGAAAATCTTGCCATTAGGAACCACAGCTCTCTTGCATTTCTTTTTATTAATTCGTGGGACATGGGCGTCGCTGGCTAGCCAGTATTTATTGCCCATCCCTAGTTGCCGAGGGCAGTTGAGAGTCGACCACATTGCTGTGGCCCTGGAGTCACATGTAGGCCAGACCAGGTAAGGACAGCGGATTTCCTTCCCTAAAGGGCATTAGTGAACCAGATGGTTTTTTCCGACATTTGACGATGCTTTCATGGTCATCAGTAGATTCTTAATTCCAGATTTTAAAAAAAAATTGAATTCAAATTCCACCATCTGCCTAGGCGGAATTCGAACCGGGGTCCCCAGAATATTAGTTGTTTCTGGATTAATAGTCGAGCGATAATACCACTGGGCCATCGCCTCCCTTACTTTGATTACTTAAAGTTTTCTTTGTTGGCACAGTGATGCCATCCGCTAAGGCAGCTTGGAGGAGTAACTGAACGTGACTGGACAAGAATACTGAAGCATTCTGAGCTATTGACTGTCTCAAACTAATGTTTATTTGCCTTGCCTTGTCAGAAGCAGTGAACCCTCCCTTCCATGGATCATCTTGTCAGGACACTCAGTTCAAAAAAAATTCAAGAAAAAATTGTCAAGTAAAAATCAATTGCCTCTTCAGGCTATTAACATGCTTTGAGACAATTTGATATTCAAAGATGTTCCTGGTGGCCAGATTTGCTGTATGAATTTGTGTCGACATTGCACAACGCAGATTCATTAAATCACCGTATTTAACTCGGATGGATCACTTGCTTCTTCCTCTACTTTAATATCGTCTATCCCATCCCATCTGCATTGGATCTCTCATCAATGTCCTTGTGATCTTTGGTGATCTTCTGATCAGCCTCCAATCCTCCACCCTCCTTAAATTTCAGGTGATCTGTAACTCTACCGTCCACATCCTATTCTGCACCAGGGTCTGCACTGCCCCTCTTAATTTATACTGACTCCCTGTTCCCCAGCACCTCCCGAGTTAAAATTTGCATCGGGATGTGGGCATCACTGGCAAGCCTAGCATTTGTTGCCCATCCCTAATTGCTCTTGAACTGAGTGGCTTACTAGGCTAGGCCAATTCGTTCTAAAGGGCATTTAAAAGTGGATCTGGAATCACATGTAGGCCACATTTCCTTCCATACTTGGTTTAATTTGATTTATTATTGTCACATGTTATAGTATACAGTGAAAAGCATTGTTTCTTGCGCGCTATACAGACTAATCATCCCGTTCATAGAGAAGGAAAGGAGAGAGTGCAGAATGTAGTGTTACAGTCATAGCTAGGGTGTGGAGAAATATTAAATGAGTGCAAGGTAGGTCCATTCAAAACTCTGATGGCAGCAATGGAGGAAGCTGTTTTTGAGTCGGTTGGTACGTGACCGCCAACTTTTGTATCTTTTTCCCTAAAGGACATTAGTGCCCCAGATGGGATTTTATGACAATCGACAATGGCTTCATGGTCATCAGTAGATCATTAGACTTTTAGTTTTAAGTTTTCATTAAAATTAAATTTCACCATCTGCCAGGGTGGGATTTGAACCTGAAACTGCTAGTCCAGTGGCAATGCCACTACACCATGACCTCACCTTGACAACTGGATTCAGCTTTGCACAGTGCTTGCTGCCTGTGCCAAAATTAAAGCAGCGATGAGGTGGCACAAACATATGACTTTTTTTTAAAAAAAGGACCCTCTCTTGAATTCACAGACTGGAGGTTTTAAACAGGTCTGCCTCTTTCTTTTGGGAATTTTATTAATTTCAGAAGGATCATGATCTTGATTTTTGCTTCAGGTTTGGGATCAAAGCACTTTAACGTGTTAGAATGAAATTCTTTCCTGTCACTGTTTAAATGAAGGGAGAGGGTCAAAATTGATCTGACTGTACTAGGAATTGGTACAATAGTGACCTACACCATCTTTTCAGGGTTATCATAGAATCCCTACAGTACAGAAGGAGGCCATTCGGCCCATCGTGGCTATCAAAGGGGAATTGAGAGGAAATGGGCTTGCGAGGCTACGGTGAAAGGGCCTTGGTAGCGGAGCTGATTAAACTGCTCTTGTGAAGAACCAATACGGGCTTGATAAGCCAAACCTATTGTAAACATTCTATGATATGAGGGCACAACCTCAGGATGATGCACCAACCACAATCCCAAGCAGGCCCTATTCCCACGCATTTACCCTGCTAATCCCCCTGACGCTAGGGTCAACTTTAGTAGGGCCAATCAACCTAACCCGCACATCTTTGGACTGTGGGAGGAAACCGGAGCACCCAGAGAAACCCATGCAGACACGGGGGCAATGTGCAAACTCCACACAGACAGTAACCCAGGGCCAGAATTGATTATGGGATTGCTCTTAAAGTAGCATTCTGGATTATTTGTAGCAAGTGTTTTGATTTAGACATCAAATAAGACCATAAGACATAGGAGCAGAATTAGGCCACTCGGCCCATCGAGTCTGCTCCGCCATTCGATCATGGCTGATTTTTTTTCTCATCCCCATTCTCCTGCCTTTTCCCCATAACCCCCGATCCCCTTATCAATCAAGAAACTATCTATCTCTGTCTTAAAGATGCTCAATGACCTGGCCTCCACACCATTCTGCAGCAGAGTCCCACAGATTCACCACGCTCTGGCTGAAGAAATTCCTCCTCATCTCTGTTTTAAAGGATCATCCCATCATCCTGAGGTTGTGCCCTCATATCATAGAATGTTTACAATAGGTTTGGCTTATCAAGCCCGTATTGGTTCTTCACAAGAGCAGTTTAATCAGCTCCGCTACCAAGGCCCTTTCACCGTAGCCTCGCAAGCCCATTTCCTCTCAATTCCCCTTTGATAGCCACGGCTGAATCTGCCTCCACCACACTCGCAGGCAGCATATTCCAGATGGTAATGCTCGTTGGGGATCAATGTATTCATTTTTCTTACAAACATAAGGAAATGACAGACAGAAAAAGATCATTTGCTCCATCAAGCCTGCCCCACACTCTTGCTGCCTGGAGAATTATGATAAGACTTTTCCCACTGCTGTGCACTTCCTTGAGAGAGGCAGAAAAACAAGGACAGTGAGGAGGTTGGGGGAGTATGAAAGAGAAAGATCTCTGGGGAGAAAACCTTGAGACACGTTTTTTTGGAAAAAAGACCTTGATGCACAAAGCCTGTTATTCGATGCACAAGGTTGTTAGACCATAAGACAGTCCGCTTCTCGTTTGTGGGAAGACGGCAGGGAGTTTGAAAGAGGTAGGCAGGATAATCAGTGAGCAGTCCCCCATCACTCAAAAAGGAAAGTGAAGATTAAAATGGACAATAACCATCTTATCTGTGGGACCCACAATGTTGGTTTCAGTAAAATGATTTCTCTGCAATGAGTTTTTTTTATTTGCTGTAACAAAGCAGCTAAAGTATGCTCATAATCACTTCAAGAATGTACCTAAACTATTTTCAGAATGTCAGATAGATGCATGATTTTTACTTGTACCCTGTTTTTTTCTAATTCGAGCTCAATTTAGTTCCCCAAATGTAGTTGATGGACTATTAGAATCTTTTATTAGTTGTATCTCATTGCTTCCCTTTAATGAGCTTGCAGTTCATGGATAGAGGAACAATTGTGTTGCTATTTGGAATATAAATGAACTGCTTGCCTGGCCCCTTGCCATTGGCTCGGACCATTCAGGGGATGGTTTTTGTATGTGTGTGTGTGAGCGACTTGCAACCCCAGTGATCAGTCCAAATCCAAACAGTGTAGAAAATTGCAAGCAAAGGCAGACACACTTCTCTTTTGAAGCTTCCTTGCTGCTGCGGCTGCCTCTCGATCAGATGCTGATTGCTGAGCTTGCGGTTTGAGACTGTCCCTCCTTGATTCCCCTCGCCCGTCGGACCACCGAGAAGGTAGCGAGTGCCTTCAGGGAAATGATCGGTGTGAATAGCGTACAAGGGACCAGCAAGGTCCGGGTGCAGAGTGGCGGGTCAGTCAGGTATCAGCGGGATGAGTTGAGACACCAACCTCGCCGGTCTAAGTCTTTGAAGACCTCCTACTCGTCCGAATTTTCAACTGCCCATCCCTCGTCAGGCAAGGTACTAGAGAGAAAATACAAATCTGATCCCACTAACTGGGAAATGCAGACGGTGAACGGTTTTTACTGAACTGTGATAGGGAGATGATTAGTACATTTTGTCAATGGCATCTTTTCATATCTTTTATCTCTGTTTCTTGACTGTGGAGTGCGTCTGTTATTTATCTCTAAGCTTTCTCCAAAGCAGTAGCATGACAAAACACCGCTCTCTCAGTTTGATTTAATAGCTCCCCTAACTAACTGCCGCATTTAATTCCAGCCAGAAAGATCCTGGAAGACTAATATTTTAAGGGTTCTTATTTTCGGCTCAGTAAAAGGAGCGGCAGCACTCATAATTCACGGTAGAAAAGGAATATGCTATTTCTGTGAAGCACAGGCACTACTACACCTTTTGTTTAGAACATGCATTGTAGAGTAAAGCAGGACATAAAGCAAGGGAGCTGTGACTGGTATAACAAAGAATTGATTTTCATTCATTTGGAAGCTAAATTCCCCCTTAGAAAACCCAACGTTGACTGGAGATTCTGGCTCAGGTAGTTTAGTGTGTGTAAAACAGGCATTTAATTTTTGTGTGTGAATGGCTTACAGTTGGGCAAATTTAATCTTTTTCTGAATAATTCTGTTGGGGGAGGCTTGGACTCTGGCCTGATTCCTTAACCCATTTCGAATGCGTTATTATTAATTACTTAGAATTTGCACCTCTGCCTGGCCCTCACAGACGTGAGCGTGTTACCTGTGCAACAGGATCGGAAAAATATTGTAAAGGGAATTGAGAGTCTAAAGGCAGAATTTTTCTCCTTGACTTTTTAGTCCTGGCCCCGGTTCAGTCCTGGTGTGTAAGTTTATATCGAGGAAAGTTTGCATTCACCTTCATCAGCAAGGAAATCTCTTGACAATTCACCTTCCCGGTGGTTTGGCAGTCTGGTTAACATTTGTCCAACACAAATCGTGTTAGTTCTGCAAGGATGCTGAATGAGCGAGGCACAGTGGAGGGAGGATGGCATGCAGTGTGTCTAATCGACGCAGATATTGAATGTCACAGTGGAAGGAAAGAATTTGCAGGAATAAACCTTTTTACGTCCAGCTGATCTCAAATCCTGGAGACCGGCTCGTTTGCCATCCTTCCTTTTCACTTTTATTTTTGGCCGGGATTCGACTTGTTCCCAAATTGTGCTCCGAATATTGCTGCTTTAAAAGTGTGCAGTTGCCAAGAGCAAATTGTCATGCTTTAGGCAGTTCATGAGTTAAAACTGGTAACAGGTTCATATGAAGTTAGCAAAAATGTTGTGGCTGTAACAGCCTATTACAGTAAGAATCTTTTGTAGCGACTTTCTGAAATTTCTCCAAAAAGTCCTCCATCTCCACAGACAAAATACAAGAACCTTGCAGCAGAGAACAGTAGTTACATTGACAACACGTCCAGGTCTCAAACTATGCTTTTCCCATTTCCTCATTAGCTACAAGCAAAACTTCAAATAAATATTTCTTTTTCATGAAGTGGACTTGAGGAAATACAAGATTTCCACTTTCATTTCTGTGTTTTGAGGCCAAGTATAACTCTGAGATGTTTTAAGAAATGTCGATAAAGAAATTGAGTCTTTGAGATGAATTACAATGGAACAGAGGAAATCCACTTACATTTCAATAACAGTGGGTAGCTGCACATTATCACTTGCACCTACAGCAAATACACCATAGGAGAGCCTTTTTTTTAAAAACCCTTTCCCGCCTAGTATATTAATGTGATCTGTTCAACCCAGTTATTGCCATGATTTAATTGAGTGTGTGTTACAGCACAGTGCAGTAATTGATAGCTTCTCAGACAACAAACAAGCAAATGACTTGGAGCTTCTGTTTACATTGCAGGCACTGTACAATTCAATCAAAAACGAGAAGTTGGAATGGGCAATGTAAGTACTGAAGATATTATTTTCCTGCAGACGTGTCTTCATAGAGTTGGGCATCCTTGCCACCCTTTTTTTTAAAACATGGGATAAATTATGTTTCAACCTCCATGCACCTGGATAACCAGCCCAGTCTCATGATGGGGGAAATAGGGAGATCGGACTTGATTAATATGCTGGTTAGTGCTAAGGCTGGATCTGTAGTTATTCAGCCTGCCTATTTCTTATTTCCTTGCAAGGCAGAGGAATTTTCTGCCGAGCACTGACTTACATCATTGGCCTTTTGTTTTTGCTTTTGCTGAGGGAACAATGATCTGAGGAATGAAGCCTTTTTAGTTTGCGCTGACCCTTGCATCGAGCGTCAGTTGGCGTGTAAACCAAGCAGCACATTCACCCATTAACCTGATGGAGTGCCGACATACCGATTTCGCAGAGCACAGCTCGCTGCACCGGTCTTTTCTCTGGCTTTGAAAGGACTATACAAAAAGAAGTGAATGTTAAGTAGCCTGTCGGTTAAAGTACCAAGTTGGTACCAATTAAGCCGAGCACATTTCACTGAAGACACTGTGCACATGCGGACTGGATTGGAAACCTGCCATGCGCGGACCAATACTTTAACCCTCCAAGCAGTGTCTCACAGCTTCATTTCATTTTGTTCTTCCCCGTTCCTGGAACTTTGGAGAGTGAAGCAAGTATTTGTCATTTTGTCAACATGGTTGGGTTTTTATCATTTGAATGTTAGCTTGTCAGCCTAATGTCTATAGGCTGGAAATCTCCAGTGGACTTTTTTTTTGTGTCAGTTTCCCTCAGTTGGTGCCACCTTTAACTCTGACGCTGGGTCTGTATTGACTTTGCACTGTGTGGCCCCTACTTCCTCCTCATCTACTTGCTGCCTTTGTTTTCTCTCTCTCTCTCTCTCGCACACACACTGGACTTTCTCTCATGTCTGCTCCCATAAGTCCAAGAGGAATAGACTTGACGGTTATGGCAGAAAACAGGATTTGACCCGTAGAATCCCTAAAGTACAGAAGAGACCATTCAGTCTGTTGAATCTACACTGATTCTCTGACTGAGTATCTTACCCAGGCTCTCTTCCCCCATCCTATCCCTGTAACCCCACACATTTCCCATGGCTAGTCCATTTAACCTACACATCTTGGAACACTAAGGAGCAATTTAGAATGGCCAATCCACCTAACCTGCACATCTTTGGACTGTGGGAGGAAACTGGAGCACCTGGAGAAAACCCACGCAGATCTGGGGAGAATGTGCAAACTCCACACAGACAGTGACACTAGGCAGGAATCGAACTCTGGTCCCTGAAGCTGTGAGGCAGCAGTGCTAACCACTGTACCACTGTGACCTTTCACCACCAGATCTGGCCGATCCACCTAAAATGTAACCAGTCCCCGCCCTTGTCTGCCAAAACTCTTCACACTATTCTAGGATTACCCTAGAGTTCAAAGATATCACCCGACTGCTTTTCTTGCTCTCCTGCAGGTAGTCCCCTTAAACCCTTCTCCAGGTCTTCTCCACCCTCGTCTCCGACAATAAGTGTGAGGAGCTCCTGGGCTTAATGTCACTAAGATTGAGACAATCCGATCATCTGCCTCTGCAGTGTCCCTCCTTTCACTGAACCCACTCGGCTAAGCTTCCTCTATGGCTCCCCCAGCCCTAGCTCTGAACTTGAATCTTCCTCTAATTTCTCTCCTCCTCTGTTTCTTGCCCCCTCCAAGCTCTTCTTACCCATGACACCCACCTCCTGCTCTCAACTTCATTCCAACTCATTTTCCGACCACCCAACCGAGCTGCTTGTCTCCCACATTAGCTGACGTTGTTAATGGTTCTCTCTCCTCAGGTACTGTCCCACTCTCCTCCAAATCTGCTGTCATCTCCCCTCTCAAATACAAAATGCAAGTTTTGGTCCCTGCATCCTTACCCATCTCCAACCTACCTTTCAACTCCTAGGTTTTTGAGCATGCTGTTGCCTCCAAAATTTGTGCTCATCTTTCTCATGTTCGATTCCCAGCTTGGGTCACTGTCTGTGTGGAGTTTGCATGTTCTCCCCAGGTCTGCATGGGTTTCCTCCGGGTGCTCCGGTTTCCTCCCACAGTCCGAAAAATGTGCTCATCGGGTGCAGTGGCCATGCTAAATTCTCCCTCAGTGTACCCGAACAGACGCCGGAGGGGATTTTCACAGTAACGTCATTGCAGTGTTAATGTAAGCCTACTTGTGACAAATAAATAACTTTGTTTGTAATCCTCTAATCAGGTTTCTGCTCCCGTACTGAAGTGGTTCCTATAAAAGTCATAAATGGCATCTTACGTGACTATCAAAGCTTGTCTGTCCTTTCTCACAGATCTGTCTGTGATCTTTGATGTGCTTTATCGCACGATCCTCCTCCAATTGCTCTCCACCATCTTCCAGCTAATTGTACTCTTTCCAATCTTATCGACCGAATTATAGCCAGAGAATCCATTTTCTTTCCATTCCCATCACGTTACCTCTGCTGTTCTTCAAGGATCCATCATTGGAGCCTTCCTAAATCGCACCTACATGCTCCTCAAGTGATATCACCTGGAAACATCATGTCAAACACAACAATTCACATGTCTGCTGATGGAACAGCGCTCCAGCTCACCACCACCTCATTACTGTCTCTAAATTGCCCGATTAGGTGTCTCATTTGCTGTGCAAAATGAACAAAAATTTCCTCCAACTAAATTTCAGAAGGACTGAAGCTCCGGTTTTCATTCTCGTCACAAACTCCGCTGCTTTGCCGCCAGCTCCATCCATCTCCATGGTAACCATCTGAGGCTGAAACGGGGCCGTTCATAATCTCGGTGTCATGTTTGACTTTGATATGAGTTTCTAACCCCAAATACATACCAAGACCACTATTCCCACCTCCACTGTATCACCTGACTCCTCCCCTTTATCTGCTTTTGTTACCTCTAGACTAATCCGGTGTGTTCCTGGCCGACCTTCCACACTCTACCCTTCGTAAACTTGACATTGTCCAAACTCTGCTGCCCATGACTTGCCTCGCGTCAAGCCCTGCTCACCTTTGTGCTTACTCATCTAAATTGATGTCCGGTTCAGCAAGGCCTCAATTTTAACATTCTCGTCTCTGTTCTCGTGGCCTTTCCCCCTCCCTATTTCCCCAACCTCTCCCAGCTTCACAAGCTTCTGAGGTATCTGGGATTGTTCTCCCTGGAAAGACGGAGGCTGAGGGGCAACCTGATAGAGGTTTATTAAATTATGAGGGGCATAGATAAGGTGAACAGTTGGAAGCTTTGTCCCAGGGCAGACATGACAATTACAAGGGGGCACAAGTTCAAGGTAAGGGGGGGAAACGTTCAGTGAAAATGTGCGGGAGAAGTGTTTTACGCAGAGGGTGGTGGGGGCCTGGAATGCACTGCCAAGTGAGGTGGTTGAGGCAGATGCATTAGCAACATTTAGGATTTATCTGGTATGGCACATTAACAGGCAGGGTATAGAGGGATACAGGCGGTTGATCTAAATAGGACAACATGATCGGCACATGGGCCGAAGAGCCTGTCCCTGTGCTGTACTGTTCTTTGTTCTTTGTATCTGCAGTCTTCCAGTTTGATACTGTTGACCATCCCTGATTTTAATCGCTCTGCCAGTGGGGACTGTGCCATCAGCTGCCCAGGCCATACGTTCTCAAATTCACTCCTTAAAACTCCTGGCATCCATACGTTGCTTTCTTCTTTGAAAGATAGAATGTGGGAGGCCAGCCAGGAATACATCAGTCTCATCAAATCTAGAGGCAACAGAGGCATTGTGGGGAGTTCCAGTACCTGTCCCGCTAAGCTGGGGAGGAGTCAGGTGATGGATTGGAGATGGCAATAGGTGGTCTCTGGTGCGGATGTGGGGTGAGAAGCTCATATTGGACTCCTAACACCAGGGTTGTAAATGGTCTGTTGCAGCCTGGGAGAGGGGTGGAGTTAGTGGCAAAAGGGCAGTTTGTAGTGAGGAATGAAAACAGAAATGGCTTCAGGCTTTACAAGTCTAGATTTAGATAAGGCCCCAATGGAAGTAACATCCCAAATACAATGTGTAGCAAGCGCAGAGTGCTAAGACTGAGCTTGAGCATACAACTTGCTGACTCTAGGGTTACCAAACATCTGGTGTACGGAGGAAAGCTGATACTTGAACCATTCTATCCGATCCATCAATGAGGCTGCTTGCTTCCACACCAACATTGCCCACCTCTTCCTTTTACTCAGCCACTCCACCACCCAAACCTTTCCCGTGCCTTTGCTACCTGCATACCCAAAAAAGAAACAAAAAAACCCAAAAGAACAATACAGCACAGGAACAGGCCCTTCGGCCCTCCAAGCCTGCACCGAGCATATGTTCCTAACTAGACCATCTGTTTGTATCGCTCTATTCCCAGTCTGTTCATGTGGCGATCTAGATAAGTCTTAAATGATCCTAGCGTGTCTGCCTCAACCACCCTGCTTGGTAGTGCATTCCAGGCCCCCACCACCCTCTGTGTAAAATACGTCCCCCGCATATCTGTATTGAACCTTGCCCCCCTTACCTTGAACTTGTGACCCCTTGTGTTTGTCATTTCTGACCTGGGAAAAAGCTTCCAACTGTTCACCCTATCTATGCCCTTCATAATTTTATAAACTTCTATGAGGTTGCCCCTCAACCTCCGTCATTCCAGGGAGAACAACCCTAGTTTACTCGATCTCACCTCATAGCTAATACCCTCCATACGAGGCAACATCCTGTAAACCTTTTCTGCACTCTCTCCAAAACCTCCACGTTCTTCTGGTAGTGTGGCGACCAGAACTGGACGCAGTATTCCAAATGTGGCCTAACCAACGTTCTATATAATTGCAACAGCCACCAAATCCTGCCTAATCCAGCTGTAGTTAGCCTTCCCCCAATTCAGCACCTTACCCATAGGACAACACTCATCCTTTTCCATGACTATCCGAAAGTTTACAGAATTGTGGTCACTGTTCACCACATGTTCCCCCACTGAAACTTTGATGACCTGACCAGACTCATTCCCCAGTACTAGGTCCAGTATAGTCCCCTCTCTATCAACATATTGTTCCAAAGAACCTTCCTGGACACATTTTACAAATTCCTCCCCGTCCGGACCCCCAGCCCTAAGGGATTTCCAGTCTATATGAGGGAAATTAAAGTCTCCCACTACAACAAACCTATTTTTTCTACACCTGTCCAGAATCTCCTTACACATCCATTCTTCAACTTCCCGTGGGCTGTTGGGAGGCCTGTAGTATACCCCCAGCATAGTGACTGCGCCCTTTCTGTTTCTGAGCTCCACCCACAGTGGCTCGTTACATGCTCCTTCCAAATTGTCCACCCTCTGTACCACTGTAATATGCTCCCTAACCAGTATTGCTACTCCCCCACCTCTTCTAGCCCCTCCTCTGTCTCGCCTAAAACACTTATACCCCGGAATATTCAGCTGCCAGTCCTGTCCTTCTTTTAACCAAGTCTCTGTCACTGCAACCACATCCAAGTTCCACGCATGCATTAAGGCTCTAAGTTCATCTGTCTTGCCTGTTACGCTCCTTGCATTTAAGCAGATTATTAATTTGAATTCCATCAGCTACCATGTGTGGTTTGAACCCATGCCCCCAGAGCATTAGCCTGGACCTCCAGATTACTAGTCCAGTGACATTACCACTACTCCATCATCTTCAACCTCCTTTGACCCCACCATGGATGCCAACCCTCAATCTCTCCTCCTCTCTCTTCTCAAAGTCCACCTCCTTAGCCCTGCTTTCTGTCTCATCCACTCTCCCATTCAGACCTGGAGTCCATTTTACATAAGTCTATACGGGCGGCATAGTTTGCATGTTTTCTGGAGCTAAAGTTGTCATGTTTGCAGCGTTTTGTTTATATTGTTAATGTTGATGTGCACAGGCCTGCAGTAGTTCTGAAGGATTTACTGTGGCTAACAGCTGGGGAAGACCCGGTTTCTACTGAATGACACCAGTGTGGCCTAAATCTGGTAGAAAAAACATCTTGGGGTAAATTTTCCGGTCCCCCGAACCGTGGAGTATCGTCGCGGGGGGGGGGGGGGGATGGAAAATTTGGCGGGCCATTTAAAGGTGGGAATTTCTGGTCTCGGGGCGGGCGTGACTGGAAAATCCCACCCCTTGAATCAGAGCATTGTGGGTTGAAGTCCCAATCTGATACTCAACACATAGTGAGTGGGTAGCTCCCAGCGTCAGCATGTGAAATGAATCAGTGAATTTCTTTGTGGACTGTTTCTGAAAGGTATCATTGAGGTGTTGTACCAATCCAATTTTTTTTTTGTCTTTTCCAAAATGGACAAGGGTCTGAGCCCTAATTCATAAACCCACATGTCTACATTGTTATTTTAGAAATTATTGCTTTCCCAAAGCTATGATCTGATACTTGGATCGGATGTCAGATGATGTCTGACATGATGGGAACAATTATTCTCCATTACTACACTATCCCTAATCACTAAACTACTTATTAATCTTTAACAGACTCAAAAATCTAGATGTCTGCACAGCGAAAAGCCACATTTGTCAGTTCTAATGGCTTTATTGAATTTTTACCAAATCTGCCCTAATCGTATCCGATTCTGCATTTATTTTCTAGAAAGTGCGCTTCCAATTTGTGTGTTACAGAAAACACTTGATTATTAACTTGTAGTTTAATCATCTTAAAACCCTTTATTGAATTTTCAGTAAGCTTCATCACAACACGTTCTGGACATTGTCCAGAAAAGTACTTGCCACCTGCTAAGAACCAGATGGAAAACTCCAAGGTGTTTGATGAAGTTAGGCTGGACTCTGTGATTTTGGCATTAGGGTGAACATAAGGTGTCTCACTCCAGGTATGATTCAAGTGACCCACTAGGAAGCTTTAATCAAAACAAACTTTATTTAAGAACACAGTTAGAATATAACAAAAAGAATTAGCATAACTTTTACCAATTAAACTACTTAAGCGAGACAAAGTACAATTCTTAACAGCTGGCTATCTCTGTTGTTCCAATTTAGCAGTGTCCTCCCAGGCATGAATCCCGTCGTTAGAACCAGTTAGCACAGAAACCAAAGATGCTCACGTGGGTACTTGATTTCCAGCCTTTCGACACTCCTGGAGAGTGATCCTGATAGACACTAGTCTTCTAATCTTCATGCAGCAACTTCCAGAGAAAGCTCCACACCCAAACGGTAGAATCTTAGAGGAAAAGGCTTATTTCTTGGCAGATGCTGGTCAAACACAGCAAGAGATACAGAGAAAGCAACTTGTCTTTAAAGGTCCCAAAAAACAGACTGCCTAGAGTTCTCTGCGAAAGCCTCGCCCCCACCCTGTCAGATGTACGAGGCAAGTTTTTTTACACCGAGGATGCTGGGTGCCTGGAACTCGCTGCCGGGGGAGGTAGTGGAAGCAGATACTATAGTGATTTCTAAGGGGCGCCTTGACAAATACATGAATAGGATGGGAAAAGAGGGATATGGAAGGGTAGGGGGTTTTAGTTCAGTCGGGCAGCATAGTCGGTGAAGGCTTGGAGGGCCGAAGGGCCTGTTCCTGTGCTGTAATTTTCTTTGTTCCTTGTTCTATTATCTTATCTGTCAATCATCCTAATCAAACCCTACTTTGCAATATCCCAAGGGAAAACACAAAATAACAGAACCCTACATCAGTTCAGATTAAAACAAATGTTAGCAATTAAGATCGATTATGCTGTTGCAGTAACAATACAGTGCTGCTGGATCCAGTCAAAACAGCTCTGCTAAAATGGAAGGGACTAGTAAATGCATTCTGCACAGAAACACGACTAAAATACATTTCTTATAGGTACAGTGTCATCACATACCCAAGTGTAACATGTACAGATTTGCCACATTGCATTCTTTAGCTTCTCACCAAATCTGACGTCGCTTTTTTTGTTAAACCCACTGGGTTTCCGAAACTAATCCTAAACAAGGTCTAGCTTTGTTGAACTTTCTCGGGTGACTGACCCTCGTCCATTTCTCAATTGCACACTTCGCAGCGAGGTTGTCCACCTCGGCAAGATGGACCGTGCATCTTAGACGGAGGAATGGGTTTTGATGGTGGCCTCAAGGAAGCCTGTCCTCCCTCATACCAATCATGAAGGAGAGGCAATGTCCATTTCTCCTTGTCATGTAGCATCGCTTATCCCCAGTCTGCATTAAATTGCATTTGCCCTTCTACCCTTTTGATTGGCTTGTTCTAGTTCCTCATCTGCTTTCTTCAGACTCTAGTCCTTGTCTGGTATGGTATCATCTGCCGATTTTGCCAATTTTGTTGCATTGCTAAGTCTCAAGTTATTGGTGTAAACTGCCAACATGGAAACCTGGGACATTCCACTCGGTCAGCTATTCCTCCCCCATTTGAACATTACTCCTCTATCCCCATCTATCCTTCAGTCATTTTCTTAGTTATAGTGGTCATGTAGTGCCACTGTAACTAATGAAGGTTCTTTCTCAAAGGTCTTGGGATTATGTGCTAACGTTACAAATTCATTACTCGGATCAGTGAGCGCGTTTGCTGTATTTACACTTTCAATCCCCAAGTAATGTTAAATTTACAGCATCTAATCCATTGCACAGATCACTCACTGCTCTGTTGCTATGGAAATCTCCATAGCGATTAAGCAAACCTCAACCAGTGCGTTCTTTGCTCTCTGTCTTCAGGCACCACCATTTGTGAAGCTTTGATATTTTCCCTGAAGGTGGGGTGCTTTCTCACCTCTCTGATGGGGTGGTTGGGGGGGGAATTGGTTTAAATGTGTCCTCCCAATTTTGAGGCGCCACTTTGGAAGTTCAACAACTTTCGGAGTTTTGTCTCTAAAAGTAAATCTCTCTGGGAAACCCATCCAGTGTTTCAACCTGGCTTCACAAAGCTTCTTTATTTTGTTTCTTAACCGGGTCCCTTTCAAAATGGAACATACTGTTGTGCCATCTGTGTGCCAGTCTGCACATATGTAAACAGCTCGTGTGAAATAACAGCCTTTTGTATCTGAGAATTGGACATGGGAGAGAGTGGATGTCTCTGTGAACCAGGCTAGGGAGTGGGGCGCGAGGGATGAAGTGTTGAGGTAATTTTTTTGGCTTATTACAAATTCAAATTTCACTTTGATTTTCAGTCTTAAAAAGAGAACGGAAATCAAATGAATGCAAGGCATCATCACCTTAGCTCAGTTGTTAGCAACTTAGCAGTCCCCATTTGGGAGATATGGGGTGGGGGGTCCAAACCCACTCCAAGGGGTGCGTTAGTCCAGGCCGACACTTGAATTCAGCGCTGAGGGAGTGGCACGGTCTTTCAGTGAAGATATTAAGCCAAGTCTCCATCTGCTTGTTCAGGTAAACACACAAGATCCCGTGGACTATTTGAACAACGGGGAGTTCTCCAAGTGGCCTGACTCATATTTTCTCCCTGTGCCCTGGCTCATATTTATCTCTCTGCTAACATTGCCAAAACAGGTTAACTGCTTGTTCATTTATTTGTTGCTTGTGGGACTTTTCTGCATGAAAATTGTTTACCTACTTGACGAGAGTGATTATATTTGAAGAGCAAAATGCATTGATTGTGATGTGCTAAGGTAATGTTTTTCACCTTAAACGTTCCAAAGTGCAGTGTCTTCCTTTTCGTCACTAGAAATTCCCCACTAATTTGGGATTTTCCCATTTAGAATTGCAGGTACTTAATTTTTCTTTGCTGCAGCGCTGTTAAACCTACCGCTTAAATTGCAAATCCCACTTACCTACACGTTTGTGTGTGCCATCGACTTGTAATCAACCCCATCTTTGGACCTCAAGCTTTGGAGCTGTAGGTCAGCTCTTGCCAGTTCATGTTTCAGTGGTCCTTGCTGTTGGATGAAGCAGAAGGACTCTAATTGGATGCTTCAGGTTGAAGTGATTATTGACTGTAAATCGGAGTGGCAACTGCAGTCATCTCCCACTTGAAGGCAAACTAACAAACTCTACTGATGCAGGGCAGGGATATACAGGCCCAACCCCAGGCGTAAGTTATGTTGTGTTTTTTATCACAACATTGAGACTTGGTCTACTTTCAGTTCCACCTGAAGTAAATACCTGGCCGACTACGTTTTTGGAATGGATGTTCCACTCGAGGTAGAAAGAAGGACATTGTGTACAGGTTCTCAGTGGTCAGCAGAGAGATCACCTGCACCAAAAATGTACAGCTCTTCAAAGAATTTGTAAGGTGAATTTTCATAATTTCCAAAAGTTAATGTGAAGTTCCTAACTGTCAAGGAGTGCTTAGCACTGCTGCCTCACAGCGTCAGGGCCTGGGTTCAATTCCAGCCTCAGGTCACCGTGTGGAGTTTGCACGTTCTCTGCGTGGGCTTCCTCTGGGTGCTCCGGTTTCCTCCCACAGTCCAAAGATGTGTGAGTTAGTTAGGTTGATTGGCCATGCTAAATGAACCCTAGTATCGAGGGATTAGCAGGGTAAATATGTAGGATTACGGGAATAGGGCCTGCGTGGGATTGTGATCAGTGTAGACCCGATGGGCCAAATGGCCTCCTTCTGCATTGTAGGGATTCTATGACTCTAAGGTGCAGCCTGGGTGGAATACCACCTAGTTTCTCCTCCAAGCCACTCGCCATCCTGACTTGGAAATATATCGCCGTTCCTTCACAGCTGCTGGGTCAAAATCCTGGAATTCCCTCCCTAACGGCATTGTGGGTCAACACACAGAAGTGGACTGCAGCGATTCAGGAAAGCAGCTCACCACCACCTTCTCGAGAGCAACTAGGGATGGGCCATAAATGCCGGCCTAGCCAAGTGACGCCCATGTCCCACGAATGAAAAGCAACAGCTGGTTCCCATTTTGCTATGCGTCTTGTTCAACCCTAGCAATTTCCCCTCTGCTTGGCTGGAAAATATGACTTAAGGTGTTACACAAACACACATCCATGTCATTTAGGTGCTCATGTCTGTTTTGCCCCCAGAGAAGCACATCATGTATTGAAGGCTCGGAGAATGGTGAGTGTAGCTGGTCAGTCTGCAACAAGGCAGAAGCTCATTGGGGTGAGGGGGATGGTATCAGGGGAGAGACTGATCTTCACCTGAACCCCACTTACCTTTAACTCTGAGGAGCAACTTCTGTCCTAGGTGCATTAAAGCCAATAGTACTCCTACCTGTACAGGTGTAGTACAGTTGAGATTGAATAACTGAGTCCAAGACTAGTTGGAAACTGGTATGTTTTGGACTGAAATGTTAAGATGATTAGTAGCTGAACCTTGAAGAAATCTGAAGAAGTTTATATAAATAGTTCATAATTCAATAAATCAGATCATTTGGGTGGTGGCATCAGACTAAGTGACTGTGAAAGTTGTCAGGTTGTCATTAAAACTTAACTTGTCCACCAACGTCCATCAATGGAAGGGCATCAGCCACCCACTCGGTGTGAATCCAACCCCATGCTTTGCAGTTGATTTCTCATTTGCTTAGGGCAATGGGAGAAAGGCATTAGAGTGGATTTTGCCACACTCCAAGAACACATTTTGGATTATACTTCTGTTATAATTCAGGTCAGAAAATCAAGTGTTTTATGAAGCCCGCCTGGATCATAAATTTTGTGCTTTGAAGTTGGCTAGGGTAAACATAATGTGGGTTTCACTTCAGGTATGATTCAAATGACCCACTAGGGAGCTTTTATCAAACAAAGTTTATTTAATAATACAGTTAACATGTATAGAAAGAAAATGAGCAATTACAAACAAAATCAAAACAACCACAATAATGTATAACCCTTAACAAATATATCTAAAATGTTCCAATCAAACAAAACTTCCAATAGCCAAGACCCTTTCCACCGGTTTAACACAGCAAAGGCTAATAGTCATGTGATACTGGAACTGAGTCCTTTGGTTGGAGAATTGAAACCCTGACTTCTCAGCCCCGTAACTTCTAGCAGTCCTCTGGATACACCCAGAGCAGCTTTCCAGAACACCACGTAGAGACTCTGGTCAAGCCACCAACAGCAGACTCTCTATTTCAGGAATGCAAGAAGCCTTGCTTTCAACTTACCAGCAGAATTTCCAAAACCAGAGAGAGAGAGCGAAAAACACTTCTTTTCAGCTTGATGTCCCTTCCAAAATTAAAATGCTGCCAGCCAAACAGAAAATGAAACCTTAAGTTCAATAGGAAGGAATAAAAACCTGTCCAGAACACAAGACCTGCCAACCAGTCTTCCTCCAAACAATGCAGGATCATAAAAGTTCGCAGAGTAAAAATAAACAAACCCCATTTAAGCCACTGAAGGAGCAATAAAATGACTCCTACAGACTGCCCGGCAACAATGAGAGCTGAGACTGAGAGAGCTGCAGAGAACATGATTTTTAAAAAAAAATTCTTAATGGTACACTAATGTCATACTTCTGTTGTTCACAAGCTCTCATGGCATTCAATTCTGAAGGCCTCCCTAAACCCCAAGGGGATTGTATCTCTGGTGGAGTTGCTAGGTAAGCAATTCTTGCGCGATCCTTACAAATAGTGCAACTGCAGTGTGACTGTTTGTATCAGAGTGAAATTGTTTATCTTGGAAGATATTAATTTCATTGCTGTTTTGCTGTCTATCGATGACTTTTCTGTGCCCCTTCCCTCAGGGAACTGGTGATGATTACACTTGCTGATGTTTGAAAGGTACATTATTTATTAACGTATGGTAAAATTTAATCACCCCCTTACTCATATTCTTTACTGAAGTACATCAGAAGGGAAAGAAATTAGACTAATGCACGTTGTGCTGGGCGGGGGGGGGGGGGGAGGAGGATGGTGTAATCTCTTTGATTTATCACTGGCATTGTGAAGAAGTATTCATTGCGTTCAAGCACTTTGGTCTATACTTTTGGACATTAGGCTGTGTTTAAAAGCTGCATTGCTTAATAAGCAAGCCTCATAAATCTAGAGGGCTGTTAAAATGTTCTCCTAATTCAGTTCTGTGATGTTATTCACAGACAAAATAAAACATGTGCCTCTTGGAACTGTCTCTTTTTTCTCCCAGTCTTTAATCATTGTCTTCTTCTTAACTGTATGTCCCCCGCTCGCTGTCTCTCACCTATTTACACCCATTTTCTCTTGCTTTCTCGATGTGTCTCCAGAATCTATTTTTTGCTCCATCTTGATAGAGAATGAGCTAGAGGCATCTGTACACGAAGAGAAGGAGGAAGCTGGAGCACAATGGTTAGCACTGCAGCCTCACAGCGCCAGGGATCCGGGTTCAATTCTGGCCTTGGGTCACTATCTGTGTGGAGTTTGCACGTTCTCCCCGTGTCTGCGTGGGTTTCCTCCGGGTGCTCCGGTCTCCTCCCACAGTCCAAAGATGTGCGGGTTAGGTTGATTGGCCATGCTAAATTGACCCTAGTGTCAGGAAATTAGCAGGGTAAATATGTAGGGTTACGGGAATAGGGCCTGGGTGGATTGTGGTTGGCGCAGACTCGATGGGCTGTAGGGATTTTATGATTTTGGGGTGGTTAAAAGAGGAAGTCCTGCCAGGAAGAGTGGACAATGTGCCCAGAATGGATATTTCATGGGTAACTGAGAATTGTTGTGGCATTGAATTTTTCCCAAGTAGCTAGTTCATGGGGTCACATTTTGAAGACCAGTAAGTAGATTCGCTGCAGACTATAACCATATAAAGTTAAATATTTTTTCCCTAACATTAGCGCACTTGGAATTGAGACAAGTTGCGGAGAAAACGAGATAGAGGACTGCCCTTTCATCTGAACACCATGTTGAATTGAGGGGGGCACATGGGGATTTAAATCAGACAACGTTCTGAAGTCATGTATACATGACTTGGAGATATGATTACATTGTAGATTCATACTTCCACCTTTAGAATGGAAAATGCATATGTCAACATGTTACAGTGCAATTGCATCCTCCGCACCAGTAGTGACATTATAACCACTATTACAGGGAAGATTTAAATAGTGTGACAAGTTTACATAAGGAGTTTCCATAATAAATATGGACACAGGAATTTATCAGTGAAGAGTTTTCAGGAAGCATACGACTAGATGCAGGCAGGTGTAGAGGAAACTTGTTGGGCCCAATTCTCCCAAAAAATGGAAGTGCTAAATTTGCAGGAAAATTGGTATAATTCACGATTGTTTTTTCAGTGGGAGTTCAGACTCGAATCTCCCACACTCTGTGCAATGCAGAAGTCCCAGTCGTGAATATCATTAAAAGCTCGCGGGGGAGGGGGGGCGATTTAAGCCAGAGTCTGATAGTTCTGGAACTCTGCGCATGCGCAGTGGCCCCGATCTGTCAGTCCGCACTTTGCTGGCCAGCTCAATCGCTGGCCAGCCCGGGACCCCTCAGTGCTGTCCCTCCAACACACCTCTCTCTCCCCCCCCCACCCCACCCCCGTCCTGGAGCACCCCGATCTCCAACACCTCCCTCCCCCCCCCCGCCCCCTCCCCCCCCCACCGGTTGGCAGTGCCAAGGTGCCCCCTGTGCATGGGTACTTTGCCCCTTGAGCAGGGCCACAGGCTGGCAATGCCAGTGTGCACATGCCCAGGGCACCACCCCTCCCGCTGCCAGACCCCCTAGGGGGCCCCACTTGCCCCCCCCTTCACTCCAGCAGGGTCTCCCGCTAGTTCCCTGAACATGGGGAGCTGCTCTAAACCTTGCCGGAGTGAAATACTCCTGGCGGGGTGGTATCTGCTATTGTGCCTGGAGAATTCAGTCCTGGGCTCGATAATCACATTTAAATTACATTAAAAATAGATTAAAATGACTTACCTGGTCTTCCTGCCGGTTTCCAGCGTGGTCTCGACTGCGCCTGCTCTCCGGTAGTGGGAGACATGCATGTGTCGGGAACGCATGTGCAAATCCCGCAAAATGGCCAACACGCGCATTTCCCAACCTGACATGCCAAAAAATTAGCACATTGTAATGGGAGAATCGGGCCTGTTGTGTTTTATTTTTGGTGCTATGTATAAGTGAGTGCTAATGTCAGCCCCATAACTGTCAGTTGAGCATGCTGTTGAGGTTTAATTCCGTATGATCCCAATCATCTTGAACCGTTTTGTTTGCCTGTATTAAGATTGAGGCTCACATTGGTTTCAGTAACATCTGTGCAAAACAGATTAAGTAGAGAGCAAAACATACCAGATCAAAGTTAACCTTGCAGCAAAGGATTCCAGAATCACTGTGTGTCCACAGCCAATAGAGGAACAAAAAAGAGATCCAACCAGTTCCCTTTGATGTTCAACGGCATTACCATCACCAGATCCTTCACCGTTAACATTCAGCGTGTCATTACTGACCGAAAGCTTCACTGCAACAATCTTATAAACAGCATGGCTACAAGACCAGGTCAGACTTTGGATATTCTAGAGTGAGTGACTCCCCAAAGCTGTCCACCATCTTGAAGGCATGTGTGATGGGATGCTCTCCACTTGTCTGAATGAGTGCAGCTCCAATAACATTCAGGAAGCTTGACAATCCAGCCCACTTGATTGACACTCCATCCACTGCCATAAACATCCCAGTCCCTCCACCACTGATGCACCAGTGGCAGCAATGTGTACCATCTACAAGACGCACTGCAGCAACCGGTCAAGGCTCCTTCGACAGAACCTTCCAAACTCATGAATCCTACCACCTAGAAGAGTGACAGATGCATGGGAACACCAGCATTACATGTTCTTCTCCAAGTTGCACATCATTCTCACATGGAAATGTATCACAGTTTCTTCATCCTCTAAGGGTCGAATTCCTTCCTTAATATCAATGTGGGAATAATTTCACCACATGGACTGCAGCGGTTCAAGAAGGCAGCTCACCACCACCTTCTCGAGGGCAAGTATTGATGGAGAATAACTGCTGGCCTTGTCCGTGACACCAATATCCCATGAAAAAATGGAAAGAAAATATTTCCTATTATGTGATTAACTTAATCTGTGATGGCTTATCAGAAAAGAGTGGTTACTGCCTGTTCGTGCAGAACAGAGCAAGACAAACCTCTTTCATAAAGTAATTTTCTTTAAGAAATCACAGTTTATTTATTATTGTCTTACATTAACACTGCAATGAAGTTACTGTGAAAATGCCCTAGTCGCCACACTCCGGCACCTGTTCAGGTACATTGAGGGAAAATTTAGCATGGCCAATGCACCTAACCAGCACGTCTTTCAGACAGTGGGAGGAAACAGGAGCACCTGGAGGAAACCCAAGCATTCACAGGGAGAACGTACAAATTCCACACAGACAGCCACCCAAGCCCGGGAATCGAACCCGGATCTCTGGTGCTGTGAGGCAACCATGCTGACCACTGAGCCACCGTAACACAGTCCATGACTGTCGGTTTTAAGCTTTAAAGTTTTTCAGTTTTTGTTTGCCTTCCCGGTCTTCTGGTACTAACCCTGACATGGCTAACCACTGTGCAGCCCATAATGTAGTGGTTTTTAAAGTATAAATATTGTATTGGAAAAAATGGTAAGAAGTGAATTTGACATGCACTGTACCTAAACCGAACCCATCTAAATTGAGATTCTAATGTCACTGTTTTACACAAGTTATTTTAACTGGTAAAACAAGACTGGAGGGGTGGCATGATGCATACCATTAAAACAATGGAAGACGTGAATGGGAATGTAGTAAGCAAACTATTCAGTGTGAATAGAGAATATGAAGTTCATCATTCACACTGGCTTTCACCCGCAATTGAATGGTATAATGGGTAAATCTCGAGGTCTGGTGGTGTCGTGCTGGGACCAGGAACCTCAATAACAAGAAGAGTCACTTTAAAAAAAAAATTTAGTCGTAAACCTGGTATCTCAGTATCCCAGTAATAATGAGAAATGAGACAGTCACATTTTAAAGGCTTCTTACACAAAAAGTTAATTGAATGATATTCTCTCAGACTTTAATAAAAGTTTTATTTAAAAAAATGAAGAAAGCCATTTAATTGCCATCAATATGGGTTGAATGGATCAAGGTCAGAAGCTGTACTGATGAGTTGCATGTGACTCCTTTCTTCAGCCGGAGGGTGGTGAATCTGTGGAATTCATTGGCACAGAGGGCTGTGGAGGCCAGGTCATTGAGTGCATTTAAGACAAAGATCGATAGGTTCTTGATTGGTAAGGGGATCAAGGGTTACGGGGAATAAGTGGGAGAATGGGGGTTGAGAAACTTATCAGTCATGATTGAATGGTGGAGCGGATGCGACGGGCTGAATGGCCTAATTCTGCTCCTGATGGTCTTATGGAGACACAGGTCACTGACCCATGGCACAGTAGATTAACACACTAGCCAATTGCCTCCAGGGCTTAATGGTGTAGTGGTAAACACCTTGACCTCTCACCTCCGGGCCTGGTGATCATAGAATCCCTACAGTACAAAATGAAGCCATTCGGCCCATCGAGTCTGTACTGACCACATGTGGAATGTGGAAAAGATTGAAAGGGTGCAGAGGAGATTTACAAGGATGCTGCCTGGATTGAGTGGCATGCCTTATGTGGATAGGCTGAGGGAGCTTGGTCTTTTCTCCTTGGAGAGACGTAGGATGAGAGGAGACCTAATAGAGGTATATAAGATGTTGAGGGGCATAGATCGGGTGGACTCTCAGAGGCTTTTTCCCAGGGTGGAAATGTCTGCTATGAGAGGACACAGGTTTAGGGTGCTGGGGGCTAGGTATAGGGGAAATGTTAGGGGTAAGTTTTTCACACAGAGGGTGGTGGGCGAGTGGAATCGGCTGCCGTCAGTGGTGGTGGAGGCGAACTCAGTAGGGTCTTTTAAGAGACTCCTGGATGAGTACATGGAGCTTAATAGGATGGAGGGTTATAGGTAGGTCTAGAAGGTAGGGATGTGTTCGGCACAACTTGTGGGCTGAAGGGCCTGTTTGTGCTGTAGTTTTTCTATGTTCTATATTCTATCCCACCCAGGCCCTATTCCTGTAATCCCACACATTTACCCTGCTAATCCCTCTGACGCTAAGAGACAATTTTGCATGGCCAATCAACCTAACCCGCACATCTTTGGACTGTGGGAGGAAACCGGAGCACCCGAAGGAAACCAGTGCAGACACGGGGAGAAAGGGCAAACTCCACACAGTCGGTGACCCAAGCCGGGAATCGAACCCAGGTCCCTGGCGCTGAGAGGCGGCAGTGCTAATCAAATGTAGTTGGTTAACACACTGACCTTTCACCTCCGTCCCTGGTGATGTAGTTGGTTAACACATTGATCTTTCACCTCAGGGCCTGGTAATATAGTGGGTTAACATGTTGGCCATTTGCCCCAGATCTGGGCAGTAATGTGTTGGAGCAGACCAGCCACCCAGTAACGGACCTAGTCACTTGGCATTCTATTGAAGTCAGAGATGCTGGCGCTCTGAACCACTCTCTCCAGCTGCAGTGAGGACACTGTCCTGTCTTTTCTAGAACCCGGAGCTATAATATGAGGTATATATCTCGATACCATCATGAATATGCATATTAATGCTCACAGATACACTCAGCACACACTGATTTACACACCTATAAACACACGTGCACATCCACATGTGTGTACAGAAAAACAGATGCACGCAATCACACCTTTGCTGCCAAAACTGTGACTGCCTAGCTAATGGGCACAGTATGTTCAGTTTGATGTGACTCATTCATTGGACCAAGTAAGATACAAAATGTGAGCGACGAATGTGTGTTTTTATTCTTTCATGGGATGAGGGCATCAGTGGCTGGGCCAGCTTTTCTTGCTCATCCTTAGTTGCCCATTTCAGAGGGTATTTGAGAGTGAACCACATTGCTATGGCTCTGGAGTCACATGTAGGCCAGATTTCCTTCCCTGAAGGGAATTAGTGAACCCGATGGGATTTAACGACAATCGATAATGGTTTCATGGTCATCACTAGATATTTAATTTCAGATTTTTTTTATTGAATTCAAATTTCACCATCTGCCGTGGCGGGATTTGAACCCGGGTCACTAGAGCATTATTCTGGGTCTCTGGATTACTAGTCCAGTGACAATATCATTGCTGTGTGTGCATGTGTGGTATTACATTGACAGTCACTACGGCCTAGTTGAATGAGTGAAAACATAGAATCCCTACAGTGCAGAAGGAGGCGATTCGGCCCATCGAGCCTGCACCAACTCATCCCACCCAGGCCCTATCCTTGTAACCCCACGTATTTACCCTGCTAATCCCCCAACACTAAGGGGCAATTTAACACGGCCAATCAACCTACCATTTATTTTAATTTAGTTACTAAGTCCCTCAATGGAGCAATGGTTCTGAGAGTGTGCCATAAGTGTTGGGATATGTGAAAATTATTTATCAGTACCTAAAATTGTCTCCATATTGTTTGCATACAGCTGCCAACAGAGTCAACTTTGAGACATTGACTTGATAACCGGCGACTTGTCTGAACCTCTTTATAATGTCACCTCATTTACTTAGAAAAGCTAATCAACATTTGTAAGGTTGACTGAAGCTAATCACGACAAGTAGACCTCTAGCCCTTCACTCCATTTCAGATACGTTAAGAAATCTCCCTTGTGCACTTCAAACAACATGTTTTTGTCACTGGATTTTTAAAAAATGTGTTCATGGGATGTGGGCATCGTTGGCAAAGCCAACATTTACAGCCTATCCTTAATTGCCCTCGGGAGGTTGATAGTGGAGTCACCTTGAACCACAACAACCCATCTGACCTGTTAGGAAAATGTTCCAGAATTTTGATGTAGCAACAATAATTGAACAGTGATTTCCAAGATAGAATGGTGTGTGACTTGAAGATGAATCTGATCAGGCGTTGATAGGGGGGGCGGAGGGGGGGTGGCGGGGGGGTAGCGTAGAATTCTTAGTCTGAAGCCCTTCGTTTTAATTTTACTATAATAAGTAGACTAGGTTAAGGTAATTATAAAGAGCCTTGTATATAGTGAGAATTCACAATGTGTCTGGAATAAAATATGCAAAGGTATTATAAACTATATGATCACAAATTAACCAAGTATTATAAGCTTAAACTGTATTTTCAATATATATGTATTGTGCGCCTTGGCCAACTTCGTTCTGAATGCAGCATGATGGGAAACATAGCGGTGGACAGGCCAAATTCTTTTAACACAATGGAACACAGGCAGCTTCTGTTGTCTGTTTTTGGTCTGTGTGGAGTTTGCACATTCTCCTCGTGTCTGCGTGGGCTTCCTCTGGGTGCTCCGGTTTCCTCCCACAATCCAAAGATGTACGGGTTAGGTTGATTGGCGATGCTAAAAATTGCCTCTTAGTGTCCTGAGATGCGTAGGTTAGAGGGATTAGCAGGTAAATATGTAGGGATATGGGGTTTGGGCCTGGGTGGGATTGTGGTTGGTGCAGACCCGATGGGCCAAATGGCCTCTTTCTGCACTGTAGGGTTTCTATGATTCTATGATACGCGAAAGCAAGTTTAATAGGCCTGGTATGTAAGGGAGTGGATTTGTTCATGGGTAGCGAGGCTGTATACCTCTGGCAATCTGATAAGGATCGACCAGATTCAGGCAGAGATTGACTCCTTTTGCCAATTAAGATTCGCTTGCAGCAGTGGCCTTCGTTACCGGAATTGACATGGGTTAGATTTCCTAGGTAATGGGGGAGGGAACCTACAGGGGCAATGAGCTAATGATCTCCTATTCCTGTTGTCAGGTGGAATGTTATTGGCTAAGGTAATAATGTGTAATCTTGTGATTGGACTCTCCAGTCTGATTGGTGAGGCTGGGCGGGATATTGAAATGTTCAGAATAATATAACAATTTTACAATTACGAGATTAGCTCAGAGAGGACAGTCAACCTTCATTGACTGTGGCTCCCTCCTGATGCATTCGTTAGCAAATAAATTCCTTTTCATTCTTTAACTATACACTTTTTTTGTAATCTACATATTGGTTGAATGAGGTCAACCAAATGCAGGGCACCCCCATGGGACACCTCAGAAAATTCCCCTTACAGGAGTTAAAATGGTTCATTTTTCTGTTTCAGTCTCTTTAACTACAGGCTAATGGTGGTGTCTATACTTGTACATCTTTGTGCATGTGTCTGTATGCGTGACCAGGTATATATTTGCTTTTAAACCGTGTTGACTTTGGAATGCAGTCTGGTACATTGAGGATAGGCCTCTCGGAGATAATGGGATTGTAAACTGGAGTTTAATTATTTCATTATCTTTTGTTTGTTTATGGTGAGATCTGGTTGTGACAATAGGATAACCAGGTTGGGGGAAATTGGAAATTCCATTATCACACTGGTTCAGGTCAGTAACTCCAAAGTGTTTTATGAAGCCGCCTGAATCATAAGTTTTGCATCTTGAATTTGGCTAGGATAAGCATGAGATGTTTCACTTCAAGTGTGACTTAAAATTCCCACTAAGGAGCTTTTATCAAACAAAGTTTATTTAAGAATATAGTTAACATGTATAATAAGAAAATTAGCATGAACTTTTACAAACAAGAAACAAAACAACCACTATAATGTATAACTCTTGATGAATATCTCTAATGCGTTCCAATTAAAACAAAACCCATAGACAACAACAGATTTAACTCAGCATTGACTAATGCTCACTTGATTCTGGGATCGAGGCCGTTAGTTGAATTCTGCAGTCCAATGATCTTGAGACTCAGAACAGTTAGAAGACGAGGCAGCTTTCCAAAGCACCAGAGAGACCCTGGCTCAGCTCCCAAGAACAATAGATTTTCACCCTTCAAGAAAACCAGCAGAACTTTCAAAACAACGGGGAGAGAGGGAAAACACTTCTTTTAGTTTGCTGTCCCTTCTAAAACTCAATTCTAACTTGCAGCTCCAAACTGAAACGGAAAATAACCCTTGTCACCTGACCTGTGCACAGTTCGTTTTTCTCCTCCTAACAATGACATCACCGACGGCTGAGAACTTGATTCTGGTTGGGGTGCATTGACCCGAATGAGCACTGGACTGTGGCGACTAGGGGAATTTCACGGTAACTTCATTGCAGTGTTAATGTAAGCCTTACTTGTGACTAATAAATAAACTTTACTTTAAAAGAATCTCTTAAAGGCACACTAACATCACAACATGGCTGCAAATGAAGCTGAAAGGCGGAATGGAGCGTGCTCTCCTTCCCATGTGATGAGTTGAGAATTGGGAATGAAACTTTCCTCCCTCTACAATAAAGTGGCAGTGTTCACAGTGCTGGCAGTTCAAAAGTCTCACTCTGTGTTCAAAGTTGCTGTTCATTCTTAGAAGATCAAATCTTCAAGTCTTTTGTGTTATGTAATATTATGTAACTTTTTGTTGCGTTGGACCAACTTCTCAATTTAGTGTTCATGTAGTAGCTTTTTGGACCACTGCCATGACCCCCCCCCCCCCCCCCCCGCCCATTAAGATATCTGGTCTTTTCCATCTTAATAAATGTACAATTGTCCAACTCAAGCTTCAGAACTTTGAGGTGGGAGCATAGGAGTTATTAGCTATGGAAAAAGTTCATAATCCATGGTATGAGTATGAAAATAGGTATTCTTTTATGATTTTTCCTCTTGTATTTACATTGTTACAAGTTAGAACTGTGGTGAATAACTCACCTCCTGACTGTGATGGAATACTCCCCACTTGTCTGGATGGGTGCAGCTCCAACAACACTCAAGAAGCTTGACACCACCCAGGACAAAGCAACCCTCTTGATTGGCACCACATCTACAGACATTCAGTGGCAGCAGTGTGTACTATCTACAAGATGCACTGCAGCAATTCACCAAAGATCCTTAGACAGCACCTTCCAAACCCACGACCACTTCCATCTAGAAGTACAAGAGCAGCAGACACGTGGGAACACCACCACCATCCAGTTCCCCTCCAAGCCACTCACCATCCTGAATTGGAAATATATCGCCGTTCCTTCACAGTCGCTGGGTTAAAATCCTGGAATTCCCTCCTTAACGGCATTGTGGGTCAACCCACAGCCCGTGGACTGCAGCGATTCAAGAAAGCCACCACCTTCTGAAGGGCAACTAGGGATGGGCAATAAATGCTGGCCAGCCAGTGACGGCCTTGTCCCATGAATGAATTTTTTTTTTAAAAGTAGATTTAAAAGAACTGTCTTCCATTGCTCGTATTATCCTCATCTTGTGTGTCTGTTTTGTGGTTTCATATTTCGAAGCTGATTGTCATTGAATTTGTAGAATCATAGAATGATTACAGCACACAAGGTGGCCATTCGGCCCGTTGTGTCTGCACTGGCTCTGCAAAAAGCAACTTGGCTAGGTCCAATCACCCGTGGCCCTGTAATTTAGTTCTCTTCAGGTCCTTATCCAGTTCACATTTGAAAGCTGTGATTGACTCTACTTTCACCACACTCTGTCAGTGTATACTAACCACTTACTACGCATAAATGACTCGATGGCACAGTGGTTAACACTGCTGCTTCACAGCGCCAGGGACCCAAGTTCGATTCCTGACTTGGGTCACTGTCTGTGTGGAGTTTGCACATTCTCCCCGTGTCTGTGTGGGTTTTCTCCGGGTGCTCCGGTTTCCCCTCTCAGTCCAAAGATGTGTGGGTTAGGTGGATTGGCCGTGCTAAATTGCCCCTTAGTGTCAGGGGGACTAGATAGAGTAAATGCATTGGGTTGTGGGGATAGGGCCTGGGTGGGATTGTGATCGATGGGCCGAATGGCCTCCTTCTGCACTTAGGATTCTATGATAAACGTTCTTCCTCAAGTCACCTTGCTTCTTTTGTCATTCATCTTAAATATGTGTCCCCTGGTTCTTGACCCTTCTGATGTGGAGATGCCGGCGTTGGACTGGGGTAAGCACAGTAAGAAGTCTCACAACACCAGGTTAAAGTCCAACAGGTTTATTTGGTAGCAAATACCATAAGCTTTCGGAGCTTGCTGCTCCTTCGTCAGATGGAGTGGTCTCTGTTCTCCAACAGTGCACAGACACAGAAATCAAGTTACAGAATACTAATTAGAATGCAAATCTCTACAGCCAGCCAGGTCTTAAAAGGTACAGATAATGTGGTTGGAGGGAACATTAAACACAGGTTAAAGAGATGTGTATTGTCTCCAGACAGAACAGCTGGTGAGATTATGCAAGACCAGGGGCAAGCTGTGGGGGTTACTGATAATGTGACATAAATCCAACATCCCGGTTTAGGCCGTCCTCGTGTGCGGAACTTGGCTATCAGTTTCTGCTCAGCGACTCTGCGCTGTCGTGTGTTGTGAAGGCCGCCTTGGAGAACGCTTACCTGAAGATCCAAGGCTGAATGCCCGTGCTGAGTGGCTGAGCAGAAACTGATAGCCAAGTTCCGCACACATGAGGACGGCCTAAACCGGGATGTTGGATTTATGTCACATTATCAGTAACCCCCACAGCTTGCCCCTGGTCTTGCATAATCTCACCAGCTGTTCTGTCTGGAGACAATACACATCTCTTTTTAACCTGTGTTTAATGTTCCCTCCAACCACATTATCTGTACCTTTTAAGACCTGGCTGGCTGTAGAGATTTGCATTCTAATTAGTATTCTGTAACTTGATTTCTGTGTCTGTGCACTGTTGGAGAACAGAGACCACTCCATCTGACGAAGGAGCAGCAAGCTCCAAAAGCTTATGGTATTTGCTACCAAATAAACCTGTTGGACTTTAACCTGGTGTTGTGAGACTTCTTACTGTGCTTGACCCTTCTACCAGTGGAAGCAGCTTCTCTCTTATCTACTCTCTCTGGACCCTGCATGACTTAGGGCGCTTCAATCAAGTCTCATCTCAACCTTCTCTTCTCCCAACTTCTCCAGCACCTATCCGTGTAATTGAATTCCCCCATTCCTGGAGCCATACTTGTAAATCTTTTCCCGCACCCTCTCTAAAGCCTTCAGATCCTTCCTAAAGTGTGTGATGCCTAGAATTGGAGGTCAAAGCAGTATTTTGCAAAGGTTCATTTTAAATAGGAACGTGAGAATTGGTGGATGTCTAGCTCAACCAGTACTTTGCCGGCAATTACATGATGCAATAAAATTGGAGTTGTCGACTAACCATACAGTAAACCTCACAACACCAGGTCCAACAGATTTATTTGGTAGCACGAGCTTTCGGAGCACTGCCCCTTCATCGGGTGAGCGCAGGATTTGTTTCACAAACAGGGCACATATAGACACAAACTTTAAGTCCAACCCCCAAGACTTGCCTGGGTTTGCAAAATCTCACTAACTGTCCCGGCTTGAGACAATTCACACCTCTTTAACCTGTGCTTAAGCTTCTCTCCATTTGCATTGTCTGTACCTTGTCTATAAAGACTTGATTGCCTGTTCAGACTCGCATTCCAACCATTATCTTGTAATTGAGTTTGTGTCTATATGTGCCCTGTTTGTGAAACAAATCCTGCACTCACCTGATGAAGGGGCAGTGCTCCGAAAGCTCGTGCTACCAAATAAACCTGTTGGACTTTAACCTGGTGTTGTGCGACGACTCACTCTGCCCACCCCAGTCCAACGCCGGCAACTCCACATCATGACTAACCGTACAAAGAGACCTAAATGTGAGGTGAGGAAAAGGTGACGAGCTTTGGGGAACTATAGGCACCTCCCATTCCTCCCAAGCATGGTGTACTTCACATCGAATTACTCAGATACTGTAGCCCAAAATGCTATTTTCTGATATAAATTTGTGTAATTTGCATTTGATTGAATCAATATTTATGGTTTCCTCTGGCTCCCCGTGGAGCCATCTATCTGCATCTGTCAAAACTTAGGATTTTGTATAAAAATTCTTTCAATGTGTTCAGATACGCTAGAGGAAAACATCAAAGCTGTTCCTTTGTCACACTTCTGAATAAGCTCTTGACAGAAAACATTGGGAAAATTTCACACAAACTGCTAGTACTTTTTGTATCTACTGCGGAATCTCCAGTGGCTTTACTGATATTTGTTGGGCAGTGCTGTCACAGAGTCACAGAATGCTACAGTGCAGAAGAGGCCCTTCGGCCCATCGAGTCTGCACCGACACATGAAAGGCCCTGACCTGCCCACCTAATCCTACTTGCCAGCACTTGGCCCATAGCCTTGAATGTTATGATGTGCCAAGTACTCATCCAGGTACTTTTTTAAAGGATGTGAGGCATCCCGCCTCCACAACCCTTCCAGGCAGCGCATTCCAGACCGTCACCACCTTCTGAGTAAAAAAGCTTTTCCTCAAATCCCCCCTAAACCTCCCATCTCTCACTTTTATCTTGTCGCCGCGTAACTGACCCTTCAACAAAGGGGAACAGCTGCTCCCTGTCCACGCCCCTCATGTCACTGGTTCCACTGACACTGGTTCTACCAAAAATTCACGGGATAATCAATTGTATTATGTTAGGCAGCATCGTAGTGAATCTGTGCTGAAACCTCTTTAAAGCTTCAATATATCCCCCATAATGTGGAGTCCAATATTGCACTCAGTCTGTACTCTGAGCTCATATTATGGTTTTATGTAGACTGCTCGTTACTACTTGATTTTTTTAATGCTTTTATTAATAAAACATAGGATTCTATATTTTATGTTTTATTAACCTTCAACTCCGAGATGGTTTCCAGTTCTTAATAGTCTAAAAATAAAAACCTGGCATCAGTAAAAGTGGCCATGAAGGTGGGAGATTGTCCATTGGTTCCCTAACCTGCTTCAGTGAAGGAGACCTACTCTTCTTTCTTGATCTGGGCTACATGTGACTTCAGTGCCACACCAACATGGCCGACTCTTAACTGCCCTCCGAAGTTGCCGAGCAACCTGCTCAGTTCTATCAAAGGGAGCCGCTAGGTCTGGCAACAATTGCCAGCCTTGTCAGCAACATACATAGAATCATAGAATCCTACAGTGCAGAAGGAGGCCATTTGGTCCATCAAGTCTGCACCAACCACAACCCCACCCATGCCTTATCCCCACAACCCCATGCATTTACCCTGGCTAGTCCCCCTGACACTAAGGGGCAATTTAGCATGGCCAGCCCACCGAACCTGCACGTCTTTGGACTGTGGGAGGAAACCGGAGCATCTGGAGGAAACCCATGCAGACACGGGGAGAACGTGCAGACTCCACACAGTGACCCAAGCTGGGAATCGAACCCAGGTCCCTGGTGCTGTGAGGCAGCAGTGCTAACCACCCGTGCCGCCCGATATGTATCCTGAGAGTGAACGCTAATGTGCTGCCTTCAATGTCCTGCTCAATGAATGCCCACGCAAGCCCTCCACACTTGCACAGCAATGAGCCTGTATTCAAAGTATATTTGCTGCGATTTTATAAAAACCAAAATCTATCACCTTGTACTTACTGTCATGGAATTCCATCCAATATCCCATCTTAGACATCTTTGCTCATATAAGGAACAACTTTATATCCTGTTTAAATTGTTTAATTGGCTGACCTTTGATGTACATTTAATTTTTATGATGAATAATGTTATTTGCACTAATTAAATAGCAAAGACACCATTTGCCATCCTTCCTAACAGAGTCCCTGGACCTGGGATGATGTCAACTTGTGTTATATAATGTGCTTTGTGGCATTTTGCCATTGATAATAATGAGAGTGCAGTCAATGATTACTCAGCTTAAAAGTTTGTTAGCACTCCCGGCTTCTTCAGTAAGCGGAAGGCTGGTTCTCACAACCGAGGGGTTCATTAGTATGAAAACGAGAAAAAAGAACATTAAAATTTGTGTTTCTATATAGTCTTTTTACCAAATTATTAACTGCCTGATAAGTTTCAAGATATTATTAAAATGTGCCTCATAATCCTTCTGGCAAAATGGGATGTAGTGCAGACATCAGCAAGACCCAGTTCTGTTCAGCCCTGGAGCATTATTCAATCTACCATATCACAATGTGCTGTGCTAATCAGTAGACATTGTCAATCCAAATATATGTATCTACTGTATATTCTGACGGCTTTTTCTAGCGTAGGTTTATGATATCCGTATGCAGTTTAAACTTGGCCACACTGTCGCAGCATAGCCTCCCAGTGCAGGGGCACTGCCGGTTGAATGGGGGCAACTCGAAACAAAAGAAGGGACAAGACTTGTGTTTATACTGCGCGTGACCTCAGCATGTCCAGTGTGACACGATTACATCGGAAGTTTCCATTATAAGTCCATGGGAAGTGTAAAAATATGGACAAAATGTACAAACTGAAAATGACAGCCATTTGTGGGCGACATGGTGATACAGTGGTTAGCACTGCTGCCTCACAGCACCAGGAACCCAGTTCAATTCCGGCCTCGGGTCACTGTCTGTGTGGAGTTTGCACATTCTCCCCGTGTCTGTGTGGGTTTCCTCCAGGTCTCCGGTTTCCTCTCGCAATCCAAAGATATGTGGGTTAGGTTGATTAGCCATGCTAAATTGTCTCTTAGTGTCAGGGGGATTAGCAGGGTAAATATGAGGGGTGACAGGAATAGGGCCTGGGTGGAATTGTGGTTGGTGCAGACTCGATGGGGCGAATGGCCTCCTTCTGCACTGTAGGGATTCTATAATTTTGTTTGCATGCCTCTTGTCAAATTAATCTCCACTCCTCCAACCTCTCCACTTCACCTGTTTTTTTCACTCCTCAGATCATTGGCTAATAGGCTGACAAATATATGAAAGACAAATGCCAGCAAGCTTTTAAATGATAAAATTGATTTTAACCAAGGGAAAGATTGCTGTTAAATGTACAGCTTAACAGCCACAGCTCCAAATACGTTCTTCATTTCCTGTTGAGTTTGCTGTGTGCAGAAGTTGGAACGCTGAAGTTTGCTCCGCCTGTTCTATTGAAGTGTCTGATATTGGAATCAAAGGGCCAGAGTAGACCTGAGGGTACATGCATTAATAATGTGAACCTGCCAATCTTCCAGCTGCAAGGGAAATATCATGTGGCATTTTCTAAATGCATGGTGACTCCCTGCAGCAAAGCATCAATATGGTACCCGTTATTATTTGTTTTTTATCAATGATTTAATTAGCCTCGCTCCTTCCCTTAAAATAGCTAATGGGAACATCAGCATTTGGATATGGGTAGGTGGGTAGGCCATTGTATTTGACAAGCGTTTGGCTTCATTTGCAATCATTGAAAAATAATTTGTCTCCATGATTCCATGCTGATAACTTTGCCGTTGACTGACAGAAAGTTTAACCTCTATGAACAGTTTGTAACCAATTTGCGTCGAGTGTGCACATATTGCAACATTGCATCTTTCATTGAAGAATGAAGATGCAGGATATCCTCCCCCCTCCGCCCCTCCCAGGTCTGCGGGCATCGACATTTGAATGTCCCAGTCCTCTGTGATTTCTCTTTAAGCAGCTTGTTGCAATGTGATACGAGCATGTGAAGAACCGATGTTATAATTCCCATCATGTGATTTTTCTCTCTCTCCCCTTTCTCTTCCAGAAATGAAGAAGAGTTGAGGAAATCTCTCTCCGAGCTTGCTAATGACAAAACAGATAACGCTGGGTCCAAGGCCAACAATCGCATTGGGTCCAGTTCGAATCCATTCCTTGACATTCCGCAGGATCCCAATGCTAAAACGTACAAAACTGGCTTCCTGTCACGAAAGATTCATGCAGATATGGACGGAAAGAAAAGTGAGTCTTGACCAATGGACGTTTCCCTCTTTCTCATTCTCCTCTCTCTTTAAGTCAGTGTTTGCTGTTACTGGGCGGTTTCCCTACTTGAGTGGAAAGTTGCAAAGGAATGGAGTGAAAGTTGTTTAGCCTGTGAACCTCAAAGCCCCTGCAGGGCTGCTTCGTGGTTGCCTAGGGAGACAACCAGTGAGAATCATAGAGCTTTACAACTCGGAAGAAAGCCCTTCAGCCCATTCTGCCTGTGTCAGCTCTTTGATGGAATTAGCCAACTCCTCTGCTATCCCACCATAGCCCTGAAAGGTTTTTTCACTTCAAATATTTAACAAATTCCTTTTTGCAAATTCCTATTGAATTTGCTTCCATTACCCCTTTAAGGCAGTGCATTCAGAATCACTAGAATTGGGAGGTAGTGGTGCAGTGGCATTGTCACTGGACTAGTAATCCAGAGACCCAGGGTAATGCTCTGGGGACCCAGGTTCGAATCACACCAGGGCCGATGGTGAAATTTGAATTCAATAAAAATCTGGAATTAAAGTATTAATGATGACCATTCTCGATTGTAAAAACCCATCTGGTCTTTTAGGAAAGGAAATCTGTCACCATTACTTGGTCTGATTCCAGACTCTCAGCAATGTAGTTGACTATTAAATGGCCTAGCAAGCCACTCAGTCCAAAGGTGATTAGAGATGGTCAACAAATGCTGGCTTAGCCAGTGACACCCAAATCCCCTTGTAATTCTGTTTCTTTGTGTTACCAACCCTCCTATTTTTATGCACTTTCAATCTTTTTCTTCCAAAAAGAAACAGCTACTGCGGTGACGAACCAGTCCCAGCCCAGTCAGACATTCTTGCACAGAAGGAACTGTCACGTTTAAATAAGATTTGGGACTTGGAGCTTGTGCTATTGAATAGCAGTTTAGTGCTTTCCCGATGGAACACCTAGGCTTAGCATATTTTAAAATAAGTCTTTTGTTATCTATAAGAAATAAATTGCTTCAAATTTGATGAATAACTAATTTCTCTCGCTGTTTGCTATAACAGGGCTCTTTCTAAATGAATTTATTACTCTCCATTAAAGCAGAAAATTTTAATAGAATGTCTTGGCTTCAATTAAAAGATTCTCCACGGTTATTGTTACCCTTTGAGATGCAACCTAAAAATGGAAAGAGTGCTATTGTGAGGCTGGAGTTCAATTCCCAGGATGGTAGTGATTCTGGGAGGCTCCTTGCCTTTGCAATGTTCTCTAGCGCTGACTAATTTTGGCTGAAGAAATGGAATGGATAACAGATTTGGGTTTGAAGGAGCTTTCCCCGGTAATAGTAGAAGTCCACAAGAAACAAAAGTGACACACGTTAATGCACCTCTTGGCATGGAAATTGGTACAACACATATGACTATTCAATGTCAAAAATTGAGGTGCGGGAATAATGGTATGGATTTATGAGGGGAATAGCTTTTCAGTATGAAACCACTGGCTGGCACCGTGGCTGGCACTGCTGCCTCACAGCACCAGGAACCCGGGTTTGATTCCCGGCTTGGGTCACTGTCTGTGTGGAGTTTGCACGTTCTACTCGTGTCTGCGTGGGTTTCCTCCCACAATACAAAGATGTGTAGGTTAGGTTGATTGGCCATGCTAAATTACCCTTTAGTGTCAAGAGGATTAGCAGGGTAAATATGTGGGGTTACAGAGATAGGGCCTGGGTGGGATTGTGGTCGGTGCAGATGGGCCGAATGGCCTCCTTCTGCACTGTCGGATTCTATGTACATTTTTATGTACACTGTAAGCTACATAGCACTGTACTGGGGGAGATGGTGGTTTAGTGGTAATGGCACTGTACTAGTAATCCAGAGGTTTAGGTTAATTCTCCTGGGGTACGGGTTCAAATCCGACCGTGGTAACTTTAAATTCAGTCAATGAATGTGGAATATAAAGCCAGTCTCAGTAATGGTGATCGTAAAAATATCATCAATTATTGTAAAAATTCATCTAGTTCCAGATTTTAGGGAGGGTAAATCTGCCATCCTTTCCCATCCTGGCCTACTTGTGGTACCAGACTCACAGCAGCATGGTTGATTCTTAACTGCCCTCTGAAATAGCTGAGCAAGTCACTCATTCCAAAGACAACTAGAGATGGGCAGCAAATGCTGGCTTTGCCAGTGATGCCCACATTTTAAAAAATTTGTTCATGGTATGTTGGCATCGCTGACTGGGCCATAATTTATTGTCCATCTCTGAGGGCAGGGAAAGACGGCAGATTTCCTTCCCTAAAGGACATTAGTGAACCAGATGGGGTTTTTTTTACGACAATCGATTCACGGCCATCAGTGACTTTTAATTCCAGATTTTTACTGAATTCACATTTTTCCATCTACCGTGGTGGGATTCCAGCATTGCCCTGGGTCCCCAGAGCATTACCCTGGGGTCTCTGTATTACTAGTCCAGTGAGAATATCACGACAAAAACAGAAAATGCTGGAAAATCTCAGCAGGTTTGACAGCTTCTGTGGGGAGAGAATAGAACCAAAATATCAAAACAAAAGTACTGATTCTCTTTGCTCTTAGCTCTGACGAAGGGTCATCCTGAAACGTTGATCAGGAGCATCTCAGCAGTCAAAGCAGAGATCTGCAAAAAAAACGGCTCTATTAGTCATAGAGGTTTACAACATGGAAACAGGCCCTTCAGCCCAACTTGTCCATGCCGCCCTTTTTTTTTTTAACCCGTAAGCTAGCGCCAATTGTCTGCATTTGGCCCATATCCCTCTATCTTACCCATATAACTGTCTAAACGCTTTTTAAAGAACAAAATTGTACCGCCTCTACTATTACCTCTGGCAGCTTGTTCCAAACACTTAACATCCTCTGTGAAAAAATTGTCCCTCTGGACCCTTTTGTATCTCTCCCCTCTCACTTTAAATTTCTCTCTATAGGGTGGCACAGTGGTTAGCATTGCTGCCTCACAGCGCCAGGGTTCAATTCTGGCCTCGGGTGACTGTGTGGAGTTTGCACTTTCTCCCCGTGTCTGCGTGAGTTTCCTCCGGGTGCTCTGGTTTCCTCCCACAGTCCAAAAATGTGCAGATTAGGTGGATGGGCCGTGCTAAATTGTACCTTAATGTCAGGGGGATTAGGAGGGTAAATGTCTCCCCACAGGGTATTCTCTCCCCACAGACACCGTCAGACCTGCTGAGATTTTCCAGCATTTTCTGTTTTTGTTTCAGATTCCAGCAGCCGCTGTATTTTGCTTTTATCTGCGAATACCACTACTTCCTGTGAAAGAAAATACTTAAAGCAAAAATCTCTGTTCTGGGAAACAGGTTTCACTCCTCTTGAGAATGGAGATTTATTTGTTTTTATTTTACAATTGGTTTCTCTCAATTTTGAATGAATACACAAACAAAGAAACCCAGTTGGCCCATGAATCAAGAAAATAGTTTTCCAAACGGGAAATTGTTCCTTCCGCCGTCTACCTCCACTGTCACTGCAGGTGGCAGATCCTCTTGTCCAAAGAACGTCTTGGAATGCTGCTCATTGCCTTTAAAGGGAAACTGTCTGTGAATTTTTGAAAAATGGCGGTAATGATCATAGAATCATGGAATCCGCAATGCAGAAGGAGGCCATTTGGCCCATCGAGCCTGCACCAACAACAATCCCAAATCATAGAAACCCAACAGTGCAGAAAGAGGCCATCTGGTCCATCAAGTCTGCACCGACCACAATCCCACCCAGGCCCTACCCCCATATCCCTACACATTTACCCGCTAATCCATCTGACCTACGCATCTCAGGACACTAAGGGGCCAATTTAGCATGGCTAATCAACCTAACCCGCACATCTTTGGACTGTGGGAGGAAACCGGAGCACCCGGAGGAAACCCACGCAGACACAAGGAGAATGTGCAAACTCCACACAGCCAGTGACCCAAGCCAGGAATCGAACCCAGGTCCCTGGCGCTGTGAAGCAGCAGTGCTAACAACTGTGCTACCGTGCCGCCCATTTTAAAAAAAAATTCTTTTCTTTAAAACAGAAACACATTTGAACTTTGGAACCAAATCATAGAAACCCTACAATCCCACCCAGGTCCTATTCCCACAACCCCATACACTTACCCTCCTAATCCCCCTGACATCAAGGTGCAATTTAGCATGGCCAATCCATCTAATCCGTACATTTTTGGACTGTGGGAGGAAATTGGAGCACTTGGAGGAAACCCTACCCCGAGAGAATGTGCAAACTACACACAGACAGTCACCCAAAGCCGGAATTGAACCCAGGTCCCTGGCGCTATGAGACGACTGTGCTAATCACTGTGCCATCCTATAGATGCAGAAAAGCATGGGCTGTTTTGGAGGAGCTTTTTGTGGAAAGCCCTTAAATGTTGCACATCTATTAACTCCACCTCCAAAATTCTAAATTGCTTGTGAAATGCTTTGAGACATCCCAAGGATATTTGGAGGTCAGACTTGTTTTGTCATCTAATCTACCCATCTCTAATTTTTAAAAATGCTACTCTCCTGCTCTTGTCTCAGTGTGGAAATTAATGCCAGGTAAATTTGTTTGCATTGAATACAAAGGTCTGTTCTTCTTTATAAATTGCCCTCACTCTATGCAATCAACTTTCCTTGAATGGACATAAAAACCAAGTAACAAAAAAAAATTAAAGATCAATTTTACGAAATGGATGAGTGGGATTAATTGAAAGAATTGCATTTGTAATCCCTTGGTTAAGGATTTTTAAGAGTTTGTCCAACTGTGCATGTAGATATGGCATTTGTAAATCAACTCAATAATTACAACAAAGGGCTGACCATATACACTTTATTTATTGGCCACAAGTAGGCTTACATTCACACTGCAATGAAGTTACTGTGAAAATCCCCTAGTCGCCATACTCCAGCACCTGTTTGGGTACACGGAGAGAGAATTTAGCATGGCCAATTCACCCAACCTGAACATCTTTGGACTGTGGGAGGAAACTGGAGCACCCAGAGGAAACCCACGCAGACACAGGGAGAATGTGCAAACTCCACAGAGGCAGTGACCAAGCTGGGAATCGAACCTGGGTCCCTGGCGCTGTGAGGCAGCAGTGCTAACCACTGTGTCACTGTTCCGTCCTCTATCATTCACCTCTGACAGTGAAGTTGTTTTTACAGTTGTGTGCTTTATGACTTATTTGTCAGCAGTGCAGTCATTAACACATTCTTTCACAGTAGGTGCCTTTTCCCTAGAATACTTTAAATCATTCTCAAATCATCCACTTTCAACACTGGGGAGGCAATGGTGATGTAGCATGGTCACAATAGTAGTAATCCAAAGACCTGGGTTCGAATCCCACACGGCAGATGGTGATATTTGAATTCAATAAAAATCTGGAATTAAAAGTCTAATGGTGAGCATGAAACCATTGTTGATTGTCGTAAAAACCCATCTGGTTCACTAGTGTCCTTTAGGGAAGGAAATCTGTCCTCACCCGGTCTGGCCTACATACAGCAATGTGGTTGACTCTCAAATGCCCTCTGAAGTGGAGGGCAGTTAGGGATGTGCAATAAATGCTGGCCCAGCCGCACCCCATAAATGAATAATTTTTTTAAAACTCTGCTTTCTCAGTGACAGTTTTGGGACAATTCCTGAAAAGGACTGTCACCTTTTGATTTGATTTGATTTATTATTGTCACATGTATTGGTATACAGTGAAAAATATTGTTTCTTGCGCACTATACAGACAAAGCATACCATTCATAGAGAAGGAAACAAGAGGGTGCAGAATGTAGTGTTACAGTCATGGCTAGGGTGTAGAGAAAGATCAACTTGATGCGAGGTAGATCCATTCAAAAGTCTGATGGCAGCAGGGAAGAAGCCGTTCTTGAGTCAGTTGGTACCCACCAGAGCGTATCTTGTTTATGCTGGTAAAGCTGAAGCAATGTAATGTTTTTTTGATTGTGGAACAACCTCCTCTCTCTGAGTCTTGACACTTGTTTGATTTCTCTTGTTGCAGCTCCGAGGGGCAAAAGAGGCTGGAAGACATTCTATGCTGTACTGAAAGGCATGATTCTTTACTTGCAGAAGGTAATTCATGAGACCAGCCCTGCACTTTCTTCCAATCCTATCGCAATGCTGTTGTCTGAAATTCCATTGCCGAATGTTACCCTGTAAACATGAGGTGACATTCATCACCTGTGATTAAGCGGTCAATGAATTCACGATAATGTAGCCAACTGCAAGCAATATCCCGACGTGTGGGGCCTGTCTTGGTGCAGAACAGAGAAGCAACAAAAAATATCCGATGGAGTTGCCCCCATCCCAATTTTATGATGTGTTAAAATAACAGATTTTTAAGTTTAAGTTTTGGATTATTTATTAGCGTCACAAGTAGGCTTACATTAACACTGCAATGAAGTTACTGTGAAAATCCCCTAGTTGCCACGCTCTGTTCGGGTACACTGAGGGAAAATTTAGCATGACCAATGCACCTAACCAGCACATTATTCGGACTGTGGGAGGAAACCGGAGTACCCGGAGGAAACCCACGCAGACACGGGGAGAACATGCAGTGACCCAAGCCGGGAATTGGACCCGGGTCCCTGGCACTGTGAGGCAGCAGTGCTAACCACTGTGCCACCGTGATTTTAATAGAACTATTTCAGCATGATCTTTGGGTTCAAATGGCCATTATTTACTGCTCCATCACCATCTTTGTGATCTTTATACCATCTGATTTCCCTTCCTGATATAATTGACAAACTTGTAATGACGCAGTAATCTCTATAAACCGTAGCATTATTAATTTAATGGTGATGAAGAGGATGTGGATGCTTCCACCCAGTGCTGTTGGCCTGCGTGAGTTTTAGCTTTGGGATGTGTTTAATTTTTACCTTTTGAAGGGAAGAGAAGCAACCAGAAGCATTTTCATCGCTTGTCTTTAATAGTTTGCAGTCTTCAACATATGCTCTGTAACCAATTTGATAAAGAGGTTAATGTCATCATAAATCAATGATTGACTGTAGACATTTTCCTTGAGATGAAAGAAGCACTTGACAATGGCATTCCTCAACTGGAAAGTAATGGTCCGTTGACAAAGAATAATCGTTGCTGCGGGCAGTGCATCAGTTGTTTCCTTTGAGGAGTCAGCCAACCTAAAGGGGATTAGCTGAGAAAGGGGGAGCCAGGACCTGATGCACTGACATTATCTCCTTTATCTTGGAAATGTTTCAGTTTAAATCTTGGGTTGGGAAACGTTCATTATCTGGACTGCAGCTATTCTCGGTCAAGCCAAGTTATGTTAACTCGAGCTTCAGAGTGGCATTATGTCACGAATAATTGAGAAGACAGTTTTTCCCGTTTTAACCCCTCCCCCACCCTTTCTTGACCTAGAATCATAGAATCCCGACAGCGCAGAAGGAGGCCATTTGGCCCATCGAGTCTGCACCAACCACAAATCCCACCCACGTATATCCCCGTAACCCCATGTATTTACCCTAGCTAATCCCCCTGGCACTAAGGGTCAATTTATGATGGCCAATCCACCTAACCTGCACATCTTTGGACCGTGGGAGGAAACCCACGCAGACACGGGGAGAATGTGCAAACTCCACACAGACAGTGACCCAATCCGGATCGCTGGTGCTGTGAGGCAGCAGTGCTAAGCACTGTGCCGGCCCCTCACCCAAGACATGCATGTTGCCCCCTCCCAGGGATCACTGAATCTCTCATAATTCTTAAACAATATCCAGTGTATTTGCAAAAGTAATGAAAGCAGACTAGCCAGATAATAAACTGCAATTCTTGAAGTTGAGATTGGACCATGATGTATCCAATCTTTGGGCCCAATACAGGAGCTCAAAAGGATCAATTTTGAAGCATTATATCCCATTCCAAAATAGTAGCTCATAAACATCTACCACCATATTTGATTTGATTTATTATTGTCTCATGTATTCGGATACAGTGAAAAGTATTGTTTCTTGCATGCTATAGAGACAAAGCATACGGTACATAGAGAAGGAAAGGAGAGAGTGAAGAATGTAGTGTTACAGTCATAGCTAGGATGTAGAGAAAGATCAACTTAATGCGAGGTAGGTTCATTCTAAAGTCTGATGGCAGCAGAGAAGGAGCTGTTTTGAGCTGGTTGGTACATGTACTTAGACTTTTGTATCTTTTTCCCGATGGAAGAGAGTGTGTTCAGGTTGCCTAGGGTCCTTAATTATGCTGGCTGCTTTTCCAAGGCAGCAGGAAGTGTAGACAGAGTCGATGGATGGAAGGCTGGTTTGCGTGACAGACTGGGCTATGTTCACAACCCTTTGCAGTTTATTGCAGTCTTGATCAGAACAGGAGCCTTAGCAAGCTGTGATACATCCAGAAAGGCTGCTTCCTATGGCGCATCTGCAAAGATTGGTGAGAGTCATAGCGGACATATCAAATTTCCTCAGTCTTCTGAGAAAGTAAAGGTATTGGTAGGCTTTCTTAACTATAGTGTCGACGTGGAGGGACCGGGGCAGGTTGTTGGTGATCTGGACACCTAGAAACTTGAAGCTCTCGCCCATTTCCACTTCGTCCCCGTTGATGTAGACATTGACATTTGTTGACATTGCCTAGGGCAATACATGGGCCCCTGTGGTGACCAGCTTAAACAGGTGTTGGGAGCCTTTTGAAATTGCTAATAAGGGGCCTGATATCAGTTCCTATCCTAGAAATGAAATTCAGCACAACTCGGTGGGGAATGTGCCAAGCACATAGCTCTCAGTCTTGTATGTTCTTCGTTATCTAATCAGGAGCTCATAATGTGATTGAATGTGATTGAAAAGCTCAATGGGTTGCATGATCTAGTCCTGTTCTAGTTGAGTGAAACCTGCTGTGAAGTATGTATCTCTTGACAAGAATGATAATTATGAGCAAATGGTATGAGTTGCACGTAAAACATTTAAATACCCTCAGAGGCCACAGCAAAAGTGGCAGGTGTTTGAATTTGAACTTGCCTTCATGTGAAGCCAATTGCTCGGCCATGTTTCAGTGACCAAATAGAACATGGTTGTCAAGATCCTGTTGGCTTTTACACCGGTGGAATCTTAAGGTCCTGGCGATGGCGCTCCACTGCCGCGGGTTTCCCAGCAGACAGGTGTGAGATCAGCAGGAATCTCCATTGAAACGACGGGATCATAAGATCCTGCCGCCAGCAAATGGCGTACTGCTTCCCGCACACACCACAATAGGGGAGGAAAATCCCACTCGGTGTTTTATATGATCTTGTGATCCTGTTGTTGCACAACTTCTGATTCACCACGTATATCGCAGTGTTTTAACAATGATGATCAGACAGCTTTCATCCACACAGGTCATTGTGTTTAAAATGAAGAATTTCATAAAGTTGACTTGTATTCCCTTGAGGTTAGAAAGTCACGGGGTGGTCTAACAAGATATTCAATATGATGCAAAAAGATTGATAGTATAGCTGCAAGCCCTCCCTTTGGTGGAGGATTCCTGAACACGGGGACACAAGGTTAAAGTTAGAGCTTAGGCCATTTAAATGAGGAATCGGGGGACACCTTTTCTTTTCCAGAATGGGAATCTGGAACATGCTGCAAAAAGGTTGTCAATGCTGACTCAATTGGTGGGATGGTTAGCACTGCTGCCTCAGTGCCAGGGGTCCAGATTCGATTCCCGGCTTGGGTCACTGTCTGTGCGGAATCTGCATGTTCTCCCCGTGTCTTTGTGGGTTTCCTCCCACAGTTTGAAAGACATGCTGGTTCGGTGCATTGGCCATGCTAAATTCTCCCTCACTGTATCCGAACAGGTGCCGGAGTGTGGCGACTAGGGGATTTTCACAGTAACTTCATTGCGGTGTTAATGTCAGCCGACTTGTGACACTAATAAATAAACTTAAAAAAACAATGACAATACCATTATGCCACTGCCTCCCCAGTGTTTGCATTCCTTTAACCCATTTATTTGAACTCAATATAAATACTATGTATTGCGCACCAGACAATATCATTGCATAGATTCTAACACTGCAACTGACTTTAGCAGTAGATGCCGGTTTGATTTTACTAATCAGATCTGCACAAGACTTGATTGGATATGTAGTATGATATTTTTCAGAATAGTAAGGGTACAGCATGGTTCACTGGCATGACAGGGTGTGCAGCAGATTGGTGGGCAAGCATGCAAGGTGCATGTTGGCACCCATGGCATGTTTCAGCTTTCAGTAGGGAATTTATGGAGCAAAGCCACAGGGAAAAGATGTAAATCAGTGAGTTTCCACTGTTCCTTGCCAACCTATCCTGTTACTCAGGAAAGTGGGAACAGAAATAGTCCATTCAGCCCCTCGGGCCTGCTCTGTTATTCATTTAGATCCTGGCTGGCCGATACTGCATTTCCCCACCATTCCTCCTCATCCCTCCATATTCCTTACCTAACAAAACGTTTATGGATCTTGGTACCAAAGCTTCAAATTGGCCTCGAATTTACAGAGTTCCAGATTTCACCACCTGCTGTAGCAGAAGTGCTCCACGATTTCATTTCCAGTGAGTCTATCTGTAATTTTAAGATTATCGTAAAGTCGGGCATAAAGCGGCTAGCGCGATTGGCGCCTGTTTTCGCAACTGTCGCGATTTTACGACACCCGGATTTCCAGCACGGTCGGCCTCTCGCCGAAAATGAGCAAGAGGCTGATTAATCTTTTAAAATAGTTTGCATGTGTTTAGCGAGTCCGGCGCTCAAATGTCCGGGCTCGCTTGCCTTTATGGCCTTGCCAGGAGAGGTCCTCTGGCAAAATGATCACCTGCTCCCCATGAACGGGGAAGAGTCGTGTTGCCCTTGCCAGTGGAACTGGAAGCCATTGAGGCCCGCCAGGGAGGCCGCGTGCAAGGGTGGCTGTGCCCTTGGTTAGTGCCAGACTGGCAATGCCGGCCTGGCACCTGGGCAATGCCCACAGGGCAGGGCCAGTTGGGGCACTTCCAAGGGGCGGGATCTGTGGGGGCGGGCTAATGAGGGGAGGGGGGGCCCCACCATCTCTCTGCATGCAATTGGTGGGGAGGGTGGCAGGGCCGCGATTGGTGGGGGAGGGAGGGGGTCCGTGATCGATCTGGGCAGCAGGGGGCCGGCGGGGCCTGCATCTTGGGCCGCAGTCCCCCGCAATTGCGGGGGGGGGGGGGCGGTGGTTGCTATTTGAGGCTGCCTCCAGTAGCAGGGGCCTGACGGCTCTCTGTCTGTCTGCCAGATCCCTGCTAATGTGCATGTGCAGCATCAGAGGTCTGCACATGCGCAATACCTCCTTTACAGGCTGTCTACTGAGTTATGACCCCTCCCCCCTCCCCCCACACAACCTCTCTGGCTAGAAACTGACTAGCCCATCTTTTTCGAGATAGAGTGCATAAGATTGGGTGTGTAAACTCGTCCAAAAAACTGATCTGGAACTTTCCCATTTTCAGACTAGCTGGACACTTAGAAAAAATCTCGTAAAATTCCACCCTATACCTCTATAAAGCCAAGAATCACATATGCTTCCTTACCAGCCTATTAACTCATCATGCCCCGCTGTGTACATGAAACCTGAGATTCCTGTGACACCCCGCATTCAGGTGTGATATGAGTCTCGACGCAGTAAGACTCCCTATGCATGCAGGGAAGTGAACTGCAGTATTGGTGGTGCCTGGCAGTGTTGTGGATTTGCCAGTGTTTTACTATTGAAGGTGTCTACTACCAACATTCAAAATCATTTATTGAAGATCCTTGCTGCCATCTCACCGTAGCAATCAATTAGCCACTTCAGTTGTTGAACGATCCAGTATTTGAACTGGCCAAGTCTTGCATTAGCAAAAGCTTTGTGTAAGCAATCTCACACATTTATTTTTCCAACGGCCACGTTGGAACCAATATAATTTACGTCTTGTGGCGCTTGCTGCAGAGAGATGGCATGGCAATGAAGTTGAACAGGGTATGTGGGAGTACTACAGTGATAATTTATGAGCTTCAAGGCTGTAGATATATGATTGATTTCATGACGAGTTTAAGTAAAAACCCAGATTGCTCTGGTAGCATCTGCTGTTAAAACTTTCACTGGCTGGTCCCAGGGCAGGAATTGTTTTTCTTGTTGACATTCGGGGCCATTAAAGTTGATTGAGACTGTTGTTTGCCAAATAGAAGACAGATAGCACAGTGCTTAAATGATGGCGATGCACTAACTAGACTGAGAGGGAAAAATGGGATATTTATTACACAGAAGGCATCTGGAGTTGCTCAAATCTTATTAATTATTGACAGGACAAATTCCACAGTTGAGTTATTTTCTCTGGAGGGCACAGAACGGGCTGTATATTTTTGATAGGTTATTTAGTCAGCTTGGCTGTTTATTCTCCCGTAGTGGGTACGTGTGTGTGAATTGGGATTGTACACCATTGGCAGTGAATTCCAACACATTGGAATTCTTTTATTTTCATATCTGTTGAGATTATACCATTGTAAAAAGAAGTTGTGATCGTGCAGTGTATGTCATACAGGCCAACTGAAGAGCTACTGTTTCTATAGTTCTGTAATAAACTTGACCATGGGTTCTAACAACTCTTACATTTTCATGAGGCGCAGTGAATTACGGGCACTAGTGACTTCAGTAAAGTCTTTGACCAGGTATCAGATGGGAGATTATTGGTGAAGACTCAGTGGTATGAGGTTAGGAGGAGGATACTGTGTACAGTTTTGGTCTCCTTACTTGAGAAAGGACATACTGGCACTGGAGGGGGTGCAGAGGAGGTTCACTAGGTTGATTCCGGAGTTGAGGGGGTTGGCTCATGAGGAGAGATGGAGTAGACTGGGACTGTACTCATTGGAATTCAGAAGAATGAAGGGAGATCTTATAGAAGCATATAAGATTATGAAGGGAATAGATAAGATACAAGCAGGGAAGTTGTTTCCACTGGCAGGTGAAACTAGAACTAGTGGGCATGGCCTCAAAATAAGGGGGAGCAGACTTAGGACTGAGTTGAGGAGGAACTTCTTCATCCAAAGGGTTGTGAATCTGTGGAATTCCCTGCCCAGTGAAGCAGTTGAGGCTACCTCATTGAATGTTTTTAAGGTAGGGATAGATACATTTTTGAACAGTAAAGGAATTAAGGGTTATGGTGAGTGGGTGGGTAAGTGGACCTGAGTCCACGCATCAGCCATGATCTAATTGAATGGTGCAGCAGGCTCGAGGGGCCAAATGGCCCACTCCTGCTCCTAGCTCTTGTGTTCTTTTGATAGCGCACCTAATTACAAATTGGTTAGAAGGGAGTTTTGTTAGTAGGGCAGTTAGACAAAGACATTGGAAGTGGGTACTAGGAGCTGCAGGAACGGCCGTTTCGGTGGCACTTGTGTTCACAGCGTTTATCAGGGATTGGTGTTACAATGTGCAAGTTAATACTTCACAAAAGCAGAGAAAGCCCTCAAACGAATATTTATCAGAGGGCTGAATGGGCTTAAAAAGTCTCATTTAGAATTAAATGTCAGTAAGTGCTGTTTAATTTGAAAAAAAAAGAGATTAAACACAACAGCAATAACAATATTGTGTTTGGGTGCAAGATGGGCTGTAGAAGGGGATTTGAGGGTACAAGTGCACAGGACATTAAATGCAACACCTCGGGTTGCTTAGACCATAAAAAAAACTTCCTCATCATATAGGCAATAATGAACCTTTATAAAACTTTAATAGATTGGGGTTTCGTGTGCAATATTGGGCTGCATACTCTTTTTTGGAGAGGATACAATGTGAATACCCTAGAATGTTGACTGATATGTGAAAATACAAGTACCATAATATGCAGTGTACAAGTCCATAACATTTAGGGTTATAAGATATAGGAGTCTGTTTGACAAAGTCCCTCATGGTAGGCTAGTGAAAAAGGTTGGATCTCATGGGATAAAGGGGGAGGTGGCTAGATGGGTGGAGAACTGGCTTGGTCATAGAAGACAGAGGGTGGTAGTGGAAGGGTCTTTTTCCGGCTGGAGGCCTGTGACTAGTGGTGTACCGCAGGGCTCTGTATTGGGACCTCTGCTGTTTGTGATTTATATAAATGATCTGGAAGAAGGAGTAACTGGGGTGATCAGTAAGTTTGCGGACGACACAAAACTGGCAGGACTTGCAGATAGTGAGGAACATTGTCAGAGGCTACAGAAGGATATAGATAGGCTGGAAATTTGGACAAGGAAATGGCAGATGGAGTTCAATCCTGATAAATGCGAAGTGATGCATTTTGGTGGGAATAATGTAGGGAGGAGCTACACGATAAATGGAAGAACCATAAAGGGTGTAGAGACGCAGAGGGACCTGGGTGTGCAAGTCCACAGATCTTTGAAGGTGACGTCACAGGTGGAGAAGGTGGTGAAGAAGGCATATGGCATGCTTGCCTTTATAGGACGGGGCATAGAGTATAAAAGTTGGGGTCTGATGTTGCAGATGTATAGAACGTTGGTTCGGCCGCATTTGGAATACTGCGTCCAGTTCTGGTCGCCACACTACCAGAAGGACGTGGAGGCTTTGGAGAGAGTACAGAGGAGGTTTACCAGGATGTTGCCTGGTATGGAGGGGCTTGGTTATGAGGAGAGATTGGGGAAACTGGGGTTGTTCTCCTTGGAAAGACGGAGGATGAGGGGAGACTTAATAGAGGTGTATAAAATTATGAAAGGCATAGATAGGGTGAACGGTGGGAAGCTTTTCCCCGGGTCGGTGGTGACTTTCACGAGGGGTCATAGGTTCAAGGTGAAGGGGGGGAGGTTTAACACAGATATCAGAAGGACATATTTTACACAGAGGGTCGTGGGGGCCTGGAATGTGTTGCCGGACAAGGTGGTGGAGGCGGACACACTGGGAACGTTTAAGACTTATCTGGACAGCTATATGAACGGAGTGGGAATGGAGGGGTACAAAAGAGTGGTCTAGTTTGGACCAGGGAGCGGCGCGGGCTAATTGTTCCTTGTTTCTCGTTTCAAGGCTTCATTCTATGATCATCTTGCTGGTGCCAGTACAGAGCGAGACTGCGGATAGTTGGGAACCGGTCTCGGGGGCAGGGAATTCATATGGTGTTCGTGGAAGTGGAAATGAATAGGGTTGGGAAGCATTTTCCGATCAGGGCCAGTGTGATCTCCTGGACTCGTTTCGATCGCCTCAGGGGGTCGGAGAGGAATTTCCCAGATTTTCTTTTCCCCATATTGGCCCTGGGGTTTTCACCCTGGGTTTTCGCCTCTCCCTGGAGATCACATGGTCTGGAATGGGGGGGTGGGGGTGAGCTAATAGGTTGTGATGAACAAAGCATCGTAGCTGTGAGGGACAGCTCGGTGGATAGGATATTAGTATGTAGATAGGCTGGAAAATTGGGCGGGGATCCTGGATTCAGGATTCAATCCTGGACCAGGGAGCGGCGCGGGCTTGGAGGGCCGAAGGGCCTGTTCCTGTGCTGTTTTGTTCTTTGTTCTTGAGTCTGCTCTGCCATTCAATCATGGCTGATATGATTCTCATCCCCATTCTCCTGCCTTCTCTCCTTAACCTTTGATCCCCTTATTGATCAAATCAATCCAGTGTATAAGACTGGCTAATTTTCCAGCTCCCAGAATCCTGTTTTTGCATATACTGGATAGATAAGTCAACAATCCCTCCCCCCTTTCAGCCATGACATATTAAACTCGTATGGGTGGCCTGCGAATGCATGTTCTACTTACGGATACTTTGGATGGAGTCTTGTTGGTTGAGGGGAGAATATCGGCATGCAACTCTCCATGTTTTTTCTCCAGATTCTCTGGCAGTCTGTGCACAGAGGATCTGAGGGTGTGGTTTGTGCCGTTATGCTGGCGGAGTGGGGTCTGATAGCGCTGGCTCCACAGAGGTTGGGGTGCCGTTTCAAAATGAGTAAAATAATACTCTTTTCCCCCACCCCCCTTCTCCCCACCCCTCCACTGATAGGGGGAACCCCCCCCCCACAAATACTGGGACAACTGACACACCCCCACCCCCCCTGCTCACAGATACAGGGACACTCTCCACAAGCATTGGGGCAACTCACCCCCACCCCCATGGATAAGGGAAACGACACCCTCCCTCCCCCACACAAACACCAGGACAGCGCCCCCCCCCCACCCACCCAAGTGTGACAGAGGGAAGCACAGTGATGTTCCGAAGATTAAGGATGAGGGGTTCAAAATTGAGGAAGTTGTCAAGAGGGAGGGTGGACGGTGACAGATTGTAGCTAGATTCTTGTTCTTTTGCTGGTTATTGCTTCAACTTACGGCAGCGCGGTGGCACAGTAGTTACACTGTTGCCTCTCAACGCCAGGGACCCAGGTTCGATTCCCGGCTTGGATGATTGTCTGTGCGGAATCTGCGCATTCTCCCCGTGTCTGCGTGGGTTTCCTCCGGGTGCTCCGATTTCCCCCCACAGTCCGGAAGACATGCTGGTTAGGTGCATTGGGCCATGCTAAATTGTCCCTTGGTGTACCCGAGCAGGTGCCGGAGTGTTGCGACTCGGGGATTTTCACAGTAACTTAATTGCAGTGTTAATGTAAGCCTTACTTGTGACTAATAAATAAATAGATAAAAACTTAAGGTTGTGAAAGATGATGATGCACCTTCTGGGTCAATTATGTTTTGTCCCCAGAGGTAGGATCTTCAGGCCCCTGCCATGGCTGTGACATGCATTTGGAATTGTGTGGACCTGTGTTTGAGAGCAAAAAAAGCCACATCAAAGTCTATAAGTGCTTCACATTTCATCGCATGCCTCCTGTGTGCCCATATGCCATCCACCAGCTTGAACGCATCCTCATTCTTATGCCAAGTTATTCCAGCCTCGCCATCTGCGATCGCTTGGCCACCCTCCTCTCGTGCAGTCTGCAGTGCCACTTCCTCTGAAGGGGTGAGCAAATCCAGATTGGGCACTCCACCTCCGGTCCTTGCCCCCTCCCGCCCATTGTAAATCTGCTTCCCCTGCATTGACAAAGTGCAGGTATATCTACATAGGGAGGCATTGGCCTAGTGGTATTATCGCTGGACTATTAATCCAGAAACTCAGTTAACGTTCTGGGGACCCGGGTTCGAGTCCCACCATGGAAGATGGTGGAATTTGAATTCAATAAAAGAAATCTGGAATTAAGACTCTACTGATGACCATGAAACCACTGTCAATTGTTTGAAAAACCCATCTGGTTCATTAATGTCCTTTTAAGAAAGGAAATCTGCCATCCTTGCCTGGTCTGGCCGCCTACGTATGACTCCAGAGCCACAGCAATGCGGTTGACTCTCAACTACCCTCCAAGAACAACTAGGGATGGGCAATAAATGCTGGCCAACCAGTGATGCCCATGTCCCACAAATGAATTAAAAGAACATATCAGATGGAAAAGGTGGTGGAAAAAGCATATGGCATGCTTGCCTTCATCGGCCGGGGCATCGAGTATAAAAATTGGCAAATTATGTTAGTTATATAAAACGTTGGTTAGGCCACATTTGGAATACTGTGTCCATTTCTGATCACCACACAACCAGAAGGACGTGGAGGCTTTGGAGGGAGTGCAGGAAAGGATTTAGCAGGATGTTGCCTGGTATGGGGGTATTAGCTATGAGGAGAGATTGAATAAACTGGGATCGTTCTCCCTGGAAAGACAAAGGCTGAGGGGAACCTGATCGAAGTTTATAAAATTGAGGGGCATAGATAAGGTGAACTGTTGGAAGCTTTTTCCCAAGGCAGAAATGACAATTACAAAGGGGCTCAAGTTCAAGATGAGGGGGAGAAATGTTCAGTAGAGATGTACAGGGAGGTTTTTTGCACAGAGGGTGGTGAGGGCCTGGAATGCACTGCCAAGTGAGGGTTGAGGCAGATACGTTAGCGACACTTTTAAGACTTATCTGGATAGGTACATGAACAGGCGGGGAATAAAGGGATACAGGCGATTGGTCTAGGTAGGACAACATGATCGGCGCAAGCTTGGTGGGCCGAAGGGCCTGTTCCTGTGCTGTACTGTTCTTTGTTCTTTGAACAGTCTGTACCCATCCCAATCACAGTGGCCTCTCAGTGGTATGTTAGGCCCAAGTGCTCACAAGCTAAACTATCAGACTCATTAGCCTCAATTGTCATGCGGTTCTGAGGCTGTTTACACCTCCACCCCACCTGGCCTCACTGCCCACTCTCAAAAATACATTACTTGATGACCCCACAAGAGACTTTTTGATAACGTGCGATGCTGCCATTTAACCTTCTGGATCGGAGCAGGTCGCTGACTGTTTTGCTACACTGGATCCAGGATCATTGGAGGAGCGGACAGTTACTCATCTCCTGCCTCCGCTTTCAGTTCTGACCATCTTGGTCAGACAGGAGTGTCTTCTGTCACCATCTGTGGGGACAAACACCTCTCTCCATTCCCTGACAGCCTGGAGGAGTCTCTGCAAGCGGACATCGTGGAACCTTGGGGCTGGTGTCTGATCTGGCTCAGACATACCTGCAGTTAAAGGGACTTGGATGTGACAGGATAGGGATGGGTGAGTGGTCAAGGACACAAAATAATAAGTGGAGGAGTGATGAGGGATTGAAAGAAGAAATTGAACAAACTACTGATTGAGTGGAGGTGCACAGCAAGGTTGTGGTCGGGATGCAGAGAGGCTTTCTGTCTGTCCAGGAGGGATTTTTATAGCCCACCTGGATCCACCAATGAATACCCACCCCACTGCATATTTTCACACACCTGCTGTGCCCACCTCTTCCCTTCTAAGTCTTAATTGTAATTTGAACATATGAAATCTTGATATACGCTGGCTCCCCACAACCAGTGGAAGTGGCACCTTGCTCTGGTTCCACTGTCATAGTGCCAGATTCTTCTTATCAAATCCATCCATTGTTTTCAGTAGTTGAGGGGTTTGGAATGACAACCCATAGTGCAAGACAAAACGTAAGGCATTAAGAAGGCAATTGTGGAAGAAATTCCTTCACACACATGGTTATGAGGGCTGCAAAGATTAATGGCTGGGCCAGAAATTATGTCATTGTGTCAAGGGATCAAAGAATATTGGGGGCAAGGGGGACCAGGATATTGAATTGATGATCAGCCATGATCAAAATGGATAGCGTAGCAGGCTCGAAGGGCCAAATGGTCTACTCCTGCTTAGTTTCTATGTTTTTACGTTACCATTAAAGATGAGATTGGATAGGTGGGTGAAGGAAAAGGGAATACAGGGATATGTCATGACAACCAAAACTCATGTGGAGGATAAATACTAACAAGGACTTGTTTGGCCAAATAGCCTGTGTTGTAACTTCCAACGAGTTCTCTGGGTAAAGCCTAACAAATGCCTATGTTCACTGTGCTTGGTTGGGATGAACAATGGCAAGTAGCTCTTCAGATTGCACCATTAGGTTAATTTAATTTGCAAAAGCCTCCTTTCTTGCTCAGTTTCTTCTCCAGAGTACTTTCTCCCTTTCCTGGAGGAGTTGACTTAGTTGGGCATATCCCAGCAGCCCTCTGGTACCTCACACAAATGGCTGTTAGTCACGTGTACACTCAGCCATGTATGATCAGCCATGATCGTGATGAATGGTGGAGCAGGCTCAAAGGGCCAAATGGCCTCCTCCTGCTCCTATCTTCTTTGTTTCTATGTTTCAGGCAATGCTTATGGAGGCCACCACTGCCAAATCTCACATTTCCCCTTGTCATGACAACGGATCATGGCCTCAAATTACTAACAGACATATTGAACTTTTAAGTAAGACGTGTTGTTGAAAAAAGACATGCAAACCAAAGATGGCTGAGAATGTAGATTCTGAGAATGTAATTCAGTTACTGTCTGGAAAGTTCCCGTGTGGATTATACTCAGTCCTGAGAGAGTCCATGGAATGTTGCACCTGGAGGGTGTCAAGGAACTTCAGACAGAGGCACTGGGAAGAGATGCAATGCAAAAACTGAGCTGTAATCTTCCATGGTTGCAGACATAATGGAGGCTGATTACCATCTCGGCAGAAACCATCTCCTGTGAGTTACATCCCAGACGGTGGACATGATGTGAGTTGAAAGAAAGCACATCTAGGTGAAAGACCTGTTTGTGTTTTTTTCCCTTCCAGCAATACACAAGGGAAGGTGTTAAAAACCAACTGCAACCCTGGTCTCTATGTGCTAGTTTGGTGTTTTACTGTGTGCTGTAAAGGTCACGACCGAATCCTCCACTCAGCATCCCTGTGCTTACAGGTTTAAAATAAAGTCTCTCTGATTGCTGAAAGCAAGTCACAAGTCAGCAAAGCCACAGTCAAAAAGGAAACCAGGCAACTCATTTCAGCTAACTTGCAGAACCAAACTCTTCAAATCAACTGCTCAATACCAAAGTTAGTGCTACCGGAATCATCCAATTTAACGGCCGCGACATTTCACCATCTACTCCCCACGCACAATCCAAAGATTGATTTGTATATATTAACTTTTATCTTTGGGATTCACTTCCCATTTCCAGTCTGTGCATACGTGTTGCATTTTTAAAATTATCTTCTCACGTTTTAGTAATTAACAAACTCGCTCTTTAATTCAAAAGCCTGGTTAAATTGGCTCCTTTGGTATCCCAAAGAGAAGAGATCCTTTGTAAATTAACCCTGTTGCTTCCAACCAAGGGGGTTGAATAAAGACCCCAGGAGCAGAACAATTTGGAGGCATCTTGTCTAGAAGCATGACAAACTGAGGGACTTCACCCGGGGACGAGTTGTAAGACCCTTCATGCAAATAGTGTATTTCCACTGGATGTAACTTGCAATAGGAATGCTGGCTGATTTTTCCCTGACCCCTCAGCCTCTCACGGGCATATCAAGGACAATATTTTCCAACACCAGTTCTGGCCACCAAATGTAACACAGACTGGGGATCCAATTGGACCTTACAGGCCCCTTCAGTTCCATGTTATTACCTCAGGAAATGTTATTACTGACAAGCAAACAGGAAGTCTGTTGTTAAATATGTACAAGCATAACCTGCCATCATGGTAGATGTTCCTATGTGCTCTTGACATGAACCATATCTTTTGCAACACCACTCGTGGTCCAAAGGGATGCAGTTAACCATGAGTGAAATTCACCGTGTTTTAAGGCTATTGGAAGCCTAATGGTTTAATTAGTAGGGCTGCAATGTGACCCGGTTAAGTAAATTCAATCATTGCACCCTCAGGGCTTGACCTCTTGTCAACTCCACCATTTACCAGACAGGGTCCCTCAAATTGGCACGTGCTAAATGACACTAGGTGACTTCCCCAAATTTTGTCTCTTTTCTCCAAAGGATGAATATAAGCCGGAGAAAAATCTGTCCGAAGAGGATTTAAAAAATGCGGTCAGCATACACCATGCACTGGCAATTAAGGCCACTGAGTACGAGAAGAAACCCAATGTTCTGAAGCTGAAAACTGCCGACTGGAGAGTCTTTCTTTTTCAAACGCAGTACGTACTCTTTGTGAATGATTGTGGGGGTGGGAAGAAGGGCAAGAGAACGGGGCGGCACGGTGGCACAATGGTCAGCACTGCTGCCTCACAGCACCAGGGACCTGGGTTCAATTCCCGGCATGGGTCACTGTCCGTGGGGAGTTTGCACATTTAAAGTTTATTTATTAGTCACTAGTAAGGCTTACATTAACACTGCAGTGAAGTTGCTGTGAAATTCCCCTAGTCACCACATTCCAGCACCTGTTCGGGTCAATGCACCTAACCAGCACGTCTTTCAGACTGTGGGAGGAAACCGGAGCATCCAGAGGAAACCCACGCAGACATGGGGAGAACATGCAAACTCCACACAGACAGTGACCCAAGCCGGGAATCGAACCCGGGTCCCTGGCGCTGTAAGGCAGCAGTGCTAACCACTGTGCCACCGCGGACATTCTTCACGTGTCTGCGTGGGTTTCCTTCGGGTGCTCCTGTTTCCTCCCACAGTCCAAAGAATTGCAGGTTAGGTTGATTGGCCATGCTGAATTGCCACTTGGTGTCAGGGGGACTATCAGGGTAAATATGTGGGGCGACAGGGATACGGGCTAGGTGGGATTGTGGTCGGTGCAGACTCGATGGGCCGAATGACAGCCTCCTGCACTGTAGGGATTTTATGGAGAAGTGGGAACAGGGATATTTGAAAGATACCAATATATTGGGGATAGTTTTGAATAGCTGTGACAAAGAGCTAAATGACTCAATGGGCTGAATGACCCCCTGTATATAATATTCTACAACTATGGACAATACCAGGAACTGGAATTTAGGCTGATTTTTTTTTTTCTCTTCCGCCTTATCACGTTGTTTGGTAGTCACGTTTCACAAGTCATATACTGCCATCATGCATTCTCACCATGGCCATTTAATTTTGCTCTAACTATCTGTGCGTTCACTCATTTTCAGAAGCCCTGAAGAGATGGAATCCTGGATAAATAAAATGAATCTAGTAGCAGCCATGTTTTCTGCCCCTCCGTTTCCAGCCGCGATTGGCTCACAGAAGAGGTTTAGCCGTCCACTTTTGCCAGCCACCACCACCAAGATGACGCAGGTAAGCCATTGTAGCCATTGTGAAACTACCTTCGATCTCTGCCTCATTCTTGCAGGGTGAACTCCACTATTAACAAACCAGAATGATAGGGTGATACAGTAAGAAGTCTCACAGCACCAGGTTAAAGTCCAACAGGTTTATTTGGAACCACGAGCTTTCGGAGCGCTGCCCCTTCATTAGGTGAGTGTTGTGAGACTTCTTACTGTGCCTACCCCAGTCCAACATTGGCATCTACATTTTAAGGTCTTATGGACAATGGTTTCATGGTCATCATTAGATTTTTAATTTCAGATACTTATTGAGTTCAAATTTCAAAATTGCATTCCAACCATTATCTTGCAAGATGCCGTGTTTGTGAACCCAGCTCTCGAGTCACTTGATGAAGGAGCAGCGCTCTGAAAGCTCGTGATTCCAAATAAACCTGTTGGACTTTAACCTGGCGTTGAGAGACTTCTTACTGTGCCCACCCCAGTCCAAAGCAGGCATCTCTACGTTGTGATAGGGTGATAGTTCACTTACCTCAAAGCCCTCACAAATATCTAACTGGATTCAACCACAGCTTCCTTTGCCACATAATGAAACAAACATGTCGAGGATCTGTCCTCAACGTTGGGTTTAACTTGAGTTATCTCAAGTTGAAAAGTCATGTCTGAGGACTGAAATTTCTTCACTCAGAGGATTGTGATTATTGGAATTCTCTGCCCTGGAGGATTGCGGATACTCCGCTGTTGAATATGTTTTATCCCAAGATAGAGAGAATTTTGATCTCTCAGGGAATCAATCGATATGGGGAACAAACTGGAAATGGAGTTGAGTCAGTGGGTTGACACGGTTGTATTGGATGATGAGGCAGAGTCTGTGAGCTATGTGGTCTACTCCTGCTGTTTCTTATATCTATGATTACATCTCCATACGTGAAAACAGACATGAACGTTGATGTGTTAAAAAGCAGAACCAAAAGATTATATTTTACTTTTACCGTCTACTTGCACTTGAGCCAATTGTAATGATCTTTACCACTTGGCAGCCTTTATCTCTGATGTGGGACCGTCATAGAGAATGATCCAAATCTGGAGTCTTTATGATGTTCGGTTAAGTATAACATCAGTTTACTTGCCCATTGAGACTGTTTAGGAGCTTCCATTCTGATGCCCAGTATATGGCAGTGTGGACTGCACTAACTTGTCCTTGCTTCAGTTATAGACACAGAATTGAGAAGTTAGAACTGTCTTCCTTTCTTAGAGAAAAGAAGACCAAGATGAGATCTAATCAAAATTATCAAAATCGCGAGGGGTCGAGGACAGAGTAGATAGTGAGAAACTATCCCCACTTGTGAAATGGTTGAGAACGAGAGGGCACAGAATTAAAGAAATTGACAAAAGAAACATGAAGAAATATTTTTTTAATGCAGCGAGTGGTTTAGGTCTGGAATACACTGCCTTTTGAGTGTGGTGGAGTCAGGTTCAATTGAAGCATTCAAAAGGGAATTAGACAGTTATCTGAAAAGGAACAGTATGCAGGGTTATGGGGGAAGGTGGGAGAATGGCACTGAGTGTGTTGCTCATCTGGAGAGACATGGACTGAATGGCCTTTTTCTGCGCTATAAAAATTGTGATCCTTTGGATCATCGGTAATATTTACATGATTGGGTATAGGCTTGGGGTCAGAGATGATTTGCAGAATGTAATGACTATCCAGGTTCTCCCACAATCCAACTTCTTCCTATCACGTTCCCTGCTACTTGACAAATATTGATTAAGTGACACAGCTGAGTCTTCAAAGGGTAATTTTAACTTAATCGGGCCGGGGGAAACTGACAGGGTCTGAATGTCCATTCCCAGTGGCTGTGTTGGGAGTTCAAACTCATGTCTCCAAGTCAATGATCCAAGCCTCTGGTCTATCATCATAAAAAGAGAAAATGTTGGAAAAACCCGGCAGGTCTGTCAAGAGAGCAAAAGGGAACAAACATTTCAGATTAGTAACTTTTCATCAGAGCTGGGTTTTACTTGCTTTGTTTGCAAGTCGCATAGCATAGCCACTACGGTATGTTTAAGTGTAAGTTTATTTATTAGTGTCACAAGTAGGCTTACATTAACACTGCAATGATGTTCCTGTGAAAATCCCCGAGTCGCCACACTTCAGCGCCTGTTCAGGTACACTGAGGGAGAATTTAGCATGACCAATGCACCTAACCAGCATGTCTTTCAGACTGAGGGGGGAAACCGGAGCACCCGGAGGAAACCCAGGCAGACATGGGGAGAACGTGCAGACTCCGCACAGACAGTGACCCAAAGCTGGGAATCAAACCCGGGTCTCTGGTGCTGTGAGGCAACAGTGCTAACCACTGGGCGACTGTAATACAGTCCATGACCATAAATTTTAAACTTTAATGTTTTTCAGTTTTTGTTTGCCTTCCCGGTTTTCCAGTATTCACCCTCCCTTCAGTGAACACAGGTGGTGTGATGCTGGAATCAATAGCATACACTGGAACCCAATCCAAGCCCAGTATTCTGCGTTACTACTTCCATTAGTGACACTAATGCTGGCATGTGGAGCTATCCTGCTATATTAAGTCTTGATACCAGTTGAGTTGCTGTCTGTTCCCTACCTTCCTCCATGCCTTCAACATACGGCGTTGCTATGGAAACATGTCTTGACGTGGAAATGTGAGAATTTTTCCAGCATTGCATTACAAATTGCATTCGCCGCTGTGAGGCTACCAGCTGCACCGAAAAGATAATGGGACTGATCTAATAATAAAAGCCCCTGTCTCTGCAGTCAAAATCCTGGCCCTGCCTTTCCATGTGCTATTTTTATTCTGGGCTTCTATTAATTCTCACCTTATCCTCGCACACGCCAGCGCTTGCTTTCGAGCTCACTGGTGACGTACGTAATGGAAGCACAAATGTTATGGGGCGGGGAGTGGGGATGGGGCGAGTGTTAGGGCAGGAGGTGAGGTTGATGGGGCGGGGAGTGGGGATGGGGTGACTGTTGGGGCAGGAGGTGAGGTTGGTGGGGGTGTGGTGGTTTGCAGGGTGGTGATGACGGGTCAGAATCCCAGAATACCACAGTGTAGAAGAGGCCCTTCAGCCCATCGAGTCTGCACCGACGCATGAAAGGCCCTGACCTGCCCATCTAATCCCACTTGCCAGCACTTGGCCCATAGACCTGAGTAGAAAGATAAATGACCGGGCTGCCTTACTGTCTGGTCTCCAGAATGTTGTGTATTTTTATTCATCACACGGGACGTGGATGTTGTTGGCTGGGCCAACATTTACCACCCGTCCCTAACTGCCCTCCATTTCAGAGGGCGTTTGAGAGTCAACCATGTTGCTGTGGCTCTGGAGTCACATGTAGGCCAGACCAGGCGAGGATGACAGATTTCCCTCCCTAAAGGACAATACTGAATCAGATGGGTTTCCACGACAATCTGGGTCAGAAACTTCCCGTGCCGTCCGCAGCGGGAATCGTAGCGGGCGAGACAGCAAATTCAGCGGACCATTCAAAGGTCCATTAAATTTGGGTGGGAATTTCCGTTCTTTCTGCATGAAGTTGGAAGTTTAAAAACAGAGCATCAGGGAAAAATAAGAAGCCTCTCCTTAAAACACCTATCTGCCATTTGAAATTAACCATTTGTTTTTGTGGCATCTCGTACTACAGAAGGATGCCATTCGGCCCCTCCTGTCTGTCACCAGCTCTTTTAAGGAGCTATCCAATTAGCCTCGCGGTCCTGCTGTCCACCTACTCAATTGATTTCGAAACTCATTATACACATGACACCACCCTCCCTCTGAAAATTAAATCATTTTCCTCATGATAACGAATTAAATGTGACCATGTTACATTTTGATTTGATTTATTATTGTCACATGTATTAGCATACAGTGAAAAGTGTTGTTTCTTGCACGGTATACAGCCAAAGCATACCGTTCATAGAGAAGGAAAGGAGAGAGTGCAGAATGTAGTGTTACAGTCATAGCTAGGGTGTAGAGAAAGATCAACTTAATGCAAGGTAGGTCCATTCAGAAGTTCGACGGCAGCAGGAAAGAAGCTGTTCTTGAGTCAGTTGGTATGTGACCTTGATAGGGTATGGTATTTATGGTGAAAATGTAAAAGGACTCAATGTTATCGCGACTCTCTGGCTACTTAACTTTGTCAAACACGCACTGAGCTTGTTGACGGGCTGTTACTGTGTCAAAACGAGGGTTCTGATGAAGAGCCAAAATGGTTTGGTTTGATTTGATTTGATTTATTATTGTCACATGTATTAGCATACAATGAAAAGCATTGTTTCTTGCGCGTTATACAGACAAAACATACTGTTCATAGAGAAGGAAAGGAGAGGGTGCAGAATGTAGTGTTGCAGTCATAGCTAGGGCATGGAGAAAGATCAACTTAATGCGAGGTAGGTCCATTCAAAAGTCTGATGGCAGCAGGGAAGAAGCTGTTCTTGAGTCGGTTGGTACGTGACCACAGACTTTTGTATCTTTTTCCCGACGGAAGAAGGTGGAAGAGAGAATGTCCGTGTTGCGTGTGGTCCTTAATTATGCTGGCTGCTTTTCCAAGGCAGTGGGAAGTGTAGACAGTCATGGATGGGAGGCTGGTTTGCATGATGGATTGGGTTACATTCACGACCTTTTGTAATTTCTTGCGGTTTTGGGCAGAGCAGGAGCCATTCCAAGCTGTGATACAACCAGAAAGAATGCTTTCTATGGTGGCATCTGTAAAAGTTGATGGGAGTCGCAGCTGACATGCCAAATTTCCTTAGTCTTCTGAGAAAGTAGAGGTGTTGGTGAGCTTTCTTAACTATAGTGTCATTCAATATGGTGGGTTCAAAATGGTATGTCTGTTCTCTCTCTCCTTACAGATGCTGCCAGACCTGCTGGGTTTTTCCAGCATCCTCTGTTCTTGATACAATCTCTGTTCGTGTTTTTATTCCGCCTTGTTTTAATAATGTACTTTAAACTTGTTTCAGGAGGATCAGCTGAAATCTCACGAGGCCAAGCTGAAACAAATCTCCAATGAGCTCACCGAGCACCGTTCCTACCCCCCTGACAAGAAGGTCAAAGCCAAGGAGATTGATGAATACAGGCTGAAGGAGCACTACCTGGAGTTTGAGGTAGGGCTGGGGGAAAGCTTTACGCACTTGCTTCTTCCACTGTAAAGTTTATTTATTCGTGTCACAAGTAAGGCTTACATTAACACTGCAATGAAGTTACTGTGAAATTCCCCTAGTCGCCACACTCTGTCACCTGCTTGGGTCAATGCATCTAACCAGCACGTCTTTCAGAATGTGGGAAGAAACCGGAGGAAACCCACACAGACACTGGAAGAACTTGCAAACTCTACACAGACAGTGAGCCAAGCTGGGAATCGAACCGGGTCCCTGGCGCTATGAGGCAGCGGTGCTAACCACTGCACAATTGAGTTTAAAAAACAGCAGAGGCAGCAGGTTCGAAAAGTAGTGCCTTTAGGTGTGTGGCAATGCATTGTCTGTGTCTTTAAGCACTTTGGTGGAAAGTATTAAAATAAGGATGGAATGGGTACGATTATTAAAGGTGAACTGAATTCCATCAGCACACCTCAATTCCATTATTCCTGTTCTAACCTCACATCATCTGAACTCGATATTCTAGTGAGCAACACCATGGCAATTGTAAGTAATATCAATAATATTTTCTCATTGTTTGAATAGCTAGACTCTCCACTTCAGTATCTTGCCTCTTCCTGATTATCCATGATCTTTCTGCCACAGCTGTGCAAAAGTGTTCCAAACAAGCATCATTCTTGTAGTTTTTCCAAATATGTATTTCAAATTGCATTTCATCCCAGTAAGATCTGTCTGTTTCTCCTGATATCCCAAATGGAAGCAATACTCAGTGTTAACCCTATCCAAAAACACAGACCTGACTTCAAATCCAATCGGGGTCCTATGTCGTCATTGGACCCTGATTAGCCAAAACTTGCGAGGCTCCTACCTACTTCTGGTAGACACCTCAGCCACTGAACTGTGTCAAACTAACTCACCTCCTGACTCCTCAAAGCCTGTCCATCATCTACAGAGCAGGGCACGGTGGTTAGCGCTGCTGCCTCACAGCGCTTGGGACCCGGGTTCGATTCCCGGCTTGGGTCACTGTGTGGAGTTTGCAGGTTTTCCCTGTGTCTGCGTGGGTTTCCTCCGAGTGCTCTCGTTTCCTCACACAGTACAAAAGACGTGCTGGTTAGGTGCATTGGCCATGCTAAATTCTCCCTCCGTGTACTTGAACAGGCGTCGGTGTGGTGACTAGGGGATTTTCACAGTAACTTGTGACACTAATAAATAAATAAAAATCAGGAATGTGATGGAATAATTTCCACTTGTCTGGATGAGTACAGCTCCAACAACACTCATGAAGCTCCACACCATTCAGAACAAAGCAGTCTCCTTGATTGGTGCCCCTTCCACATACTTTTTCTCCCTCCACCAGTGAGCTGTGGCAGCAGGTGCATCCCATCTTCGAGATGCACTGCAGGAACTCACTAAGGTTCCTCTGGCAGCACTTTCCAAACCCATGACCACTACCATCTAGAAGCACAAGGGCAGCAGATATCTGGGAACACCACCAGCTAGAGGTTCCTGTCCAAGTCACTCACCATCCTGACTTGGAAATAAATCGGCCGTTCCTTACTGTCGCCGGATCAAAATCCTGGAACTCTCTCCCTAACAGCACTGTGGGTGTGCCTACATCTCAGGGACTGCAGTGGTTCAAGAAGGCAGCTCACCACCAACTTCTCGAGGGCAATTAGGGATGGGCAATAAAAGCTGGCCTCGCCAGCGACACCCACATCCCATCAATTAATTTTAAGAATATTATGTTGGTGGGATTCCAGAGAGAGCGAGGCGGTGAGGTTGAATAATGTATGGGTACCCATTTCCCATTGGGCGAAGTGGGATGAATTTTCCCACCTTCATTTTTGACACAGCTTTGAAAATGGTTGGAGACGAATGAAGCTTAGTGTATTTAACTAGAGTGACACTCGCTGGGAACCAGCAAAACCTGCGCGATTTGTGGAGGCCTGGTGGATTTGAGTAAACTTTCTGTAAAGTCATTCAGGATGCAGATACAAAACCTTTCCTCTTTAAACCACTTTCAATGAGTACTCATTGAAACCAGTATCCTTTAACCATCAGAATTGTTTTGCGTATTCCACAGGATGATATAATCGTTCCTCAGATTAGAATGGACGCCTCTGTCAGTATCTTATCATAATTCCCTCTTGATTCCGGGTATCACAATGCACATTTCCTTTGGGAATCTGTCTGTGCAATCTGAATGGATCTTTTAGAGGCAGGAGCTAAGGTAGAGAGAGAGGTTGTAGTGCAGACTTTCAGGAGATGAACCATCCCAAACATTTTGAATGAGCACATCTAGTTACTGTTTTTGCTTTCTTAGACACTGTCAATGTTGTTTGCTATGCAGGAATATTTTAAGAACAAAGAAAATTACAGCACAGGAACAGGCCCTTCGGCCCTCCAAGCCTGCACTGACCATACTGCCCAACTGAAATAAAACCCTGTATCCTTCCGGGGCCATATCACTCCATTTCCATCCTATTCATGTATTTGTCAAGACCTCTGGGTAAAATATTTGCTTAGTGCATCTTTAAATCTTGCCCCTCGCACCTTAAACCTGTGCCCCGTAGTAATTGACTCTTCAACCCTGGGAAAAAGCTTCTGACTATCCACTGTCCATGCCCCTCATAATCTTGCAGACTTCTATCAGGTCGCCCCTCAACCTCCGTCATTCCAGTGAGAACAAACCAAGTTTCTCCAACCTCTCCTCATAACTAATGCCCTCCATACCAGGCAACATCCTGGTAAATCTATTCTGTACCCTCTCCAAAGCCTCCACACCCTTCTGGTTGTGTGGTGACCAGAATTGAACACGATATTCCAAGTGCAGCCTAACTAAGGTTCTATAAAGCTGCAACATGACTTGCCAATTTTTAAACTCAATGCCCTGGCCGATGAAGGCAAGCATGCCGTATGCCTTCTTGACTACCTTCTCCACCTGCATTGCCACTTTCAGTGACCTGTATGCCTGTACACCCAGATCCTTCTACCTATCAATACTCTTAAGGGTTCTGCCATTTATTCTATATTTCCTATCTGTATTAGACCTTCCAAAATGCATTACCTCACATTTGTCTGGATTAAACTCCATCTGCCATGTCTCCACCCAAGTCTTCAACCAATCTATATCCTGCTGTATCCTCTGATGGTCCTCATCGCTATCCACAAATTCACCAACCTTTGTGTCATCCACAAAGTTACTAATCAAACCTGTTACGTTTTCCTCCAAATCATATATATATATATATATATAATATATTACAAATAGCAAAGGTCCCAGCACTGATCCCTGAGGAAGGTCACTTGTCACAGCCCTCCATTCAGAAACGCGCCCTTCCACTGCTACCCTCTATCTTCTATGACCGAGCCAGTTTTGCATCCACCTTGCCAGCTCACCTCTGATCCCATGCGACTTCACCTTCTGCACCAGTCTGCCATGAGGGACCTTGTCAAAGGCCTTACTGAAGTCCATGTAGACAACATCCACTGCCCTACCCTCATCAATCATCTTCATCACTTCCTCGTAAAGCTCAATCAAGTTAGTTAGACACGACCTCCCCTTCACAAAACCATGTTGCCTCTCGCTAATACGTACACTTATTTCCAAATGGGAGTAAATCCTGTCTTGAAGAATCCTCTCCAATGATTTCCCTACCACTGACGTAAGCCTCACCGGCCTGTAATTACCTGGATTATCCTTGCTACCATCCTTAAACAAAGGAACTACATTGGCTATTCTCCAATCCTCTGGGACCACCCCTGTAACCAGTGAGGATACAAAGATTTCTCTCAAGGCCCCAGCAATTTCCTCCCTTGCTTCTCTCAGTATTCTGGGGTATATCCCATTAGACCCTTGTTTCTCAAGAACCCCAAAGCCACCTCGTTTTTGATCTCAACATGACTCAAACAATGAGTGGGCCAACCCTCTCCCTGGCTACCCTCTTGCTCTTTATATATGTATAAAAAGCGTTGGGATTTTCCTTAATCCTGCTGACCAATGTTTTCTCATGACCCCTTTTAGCCCTCCTTACTCCTTGCTTAAGTTTCTTTCTACTTTTCTTTGTCTTGGAATCCATGGAAGCCTTGCAAAGGAAACTGGACCTAAAGTCTTCTCCTTCCCAAAGTCTCATTTGAGGAGTGTTGTAGGTGATTAAGTGTGCTTGCGATACCTAGATTGGAATGATTGTTCTTGAGCACTGGATTGTTGCTCAGATGCCAACCCAGGTTGCTGTATGCCACACCTGAGTAACTTTACCTGGAATGTTTATTGCAGAAAAGTTATTTGCAACAAAGTGCAACTGCCAGTGACAGACATGTAGGTTTCTGATCCGTTTTCATGGCACAAATATAAAACAAGCAGAATGATAACTTGAACTGGAATATTTTTAAAAGTTCAGTGTTAGTGTGGGGCCAGTACGATACCAAGATTTGAGTTTTTTGGGAGCTTAGAAATGCTCTATGACTGGAATTTTCAGAAACTAAGTAAATACTGCCTTGCATTTGCATTGATATGATTTCTGTAGACTATTCACTGCAATAGATGTGAATCTAAATGCTCTCCATGTAGAAAAGTCTTGTTTCCAGTGTCTATGAAAACTGGAAGCACCAACATTCCTCAGACAGGATGTATTAAGTCTCCGGAGGATGAAGTCCCTTCACCAAAATCCCTTTATTTACAAATTCCAAAAACAGTACATGGAATGTGAGTAGTTAGCAGTCTACCTCCGGGGGTGCCAGAGGAACTGACACTCCTGGTTAAGTGCAAGGCAAAGACTCCCTGATTGGCCCATCAATTGGATCCTTAATCAAGGAGTTCATACTCCAATAGGCCAACCTCAATGGCCTGATTGAAGTCATTACACAGACTGTGGTGAGGGGCCGTCAGCTTGACCTCTCACCTGGAAGCATCTATCACACTTCCAGCAAAGTTACGGCAGAGGACCAGGAAAAGCTCCCTGAGTAAAACCCTGAGCTAGAGTTCTTCACTGGTTAAGTGGTTAAAGATATTGCTCAGGCTAATATCAAACCATATCCAGCAGAAGTTTCTGCTTTGCTGCACTGTAATATTAACTTCAGGGCTCCAAGGTGGGAGGTTTACTGTGCGTTCCTTATCACTGCCTAGTGCGTACTGCTGGTGTGGGCGTGTGTGTACACACATGCTTTGCATTAGATTCCCTCCACAATCGAAGTGTCCACACTAGTACATGAATGGCCACTTGGGCAAGGTACTGCAGGGTGGGCAACGCCCGCGTGCATCAGGAATTAGTGCCTCATGTGACAGCATGGTACTCTTGCCTCATTGTTCTGTCATTGAATGGGAGGCAGGGATCACTAACATACCCCCCAGCCACCATTTACTCTGCATTTTAAGTAATGCAGCAGCCTTTCTGTTTAGCTAGAGATCCCGTTCCAGTGTGAAAGTACGTTACTCTTTCAGAAGAATGACTGAACACCTTTCCTGATGCCCTGAACCTCTGACACTATAAGCAGCACTGATAAATAACAGAAGAATCCAGCAATGTTGGTGATGGTGTGATATAGGGTTGCGTCCCAATAAGCAACACGTAGGATTGCATTTTAAAGGCAGAGTTGCCAAGAAATGAACAGAAGATAACAAATTCAAGACTCTTAGACGAGGCCTTTTATTTGCCCACCGTTTTAGGGAGAGGCAATGGTGGAGTGGTAAGTCACTGGACTGATAATCCAAAGGCCCAGGCTAATGCTCTGGGGGCATGGGTTCGAATCCTACCATGACAACTGGTGGAATTTAAATTCAATGACTAAATCTGAAACACAAAGCCAGTCTCCGTAATGGTGACCATGAAACATTGCTGCAGAAACCCATCTGGTTCACTAATGTCCTTTAGGGAAGGAAATCTGCTGTCCTTACCTGGTCTGGCCTACCTGTGACTCCAGACCCACCCTGAAATGGCCGAGCAAGCCACTCAGTTCATGGGCAACTAGGGATGGGCAACAAATGCTGGCTTTGCTCGCGGGGCCCACATCCCATGAAAGAATGAAAAATTACCCTGAGAGGCAGATGTTTCAGCTCTGCCTGAACCTTGACTAGGTTTTGTCCTAGTTTCTTGAGCAGATGTTCACAAGTACACTCTGTGTAAATTATCATCGCAGGTTTGCTTCTGCAATCACACATGATCAGATTGAATTGACAGAAGCTTGCTTGAATCTATGGCCAGTGGATGTTTTCTTTATGAATAGTTCTGGGGGAGCCAAACAAAATGCATTCTCACCATCTAGCGAGCCCATATTCTTTAAGACAATTGGAAATATCAGAGGAGAGAGTAACCTCAAAAAATGTATACAATTTGTATTTTTGTGCGTGTGGGGGGGCGGGTGGTGTGTGCGGGTGTGTGGAGTGGGTGTGTTGGGGGGGGTGGGGGTGTGTGTAGGTGTAGCTCTGGAATTCCGTCCCTAAACCTTACTGCCTCTCTATGTCTCCTCCTTTAGACACTCTCCTTCCTAAAGCCTCTCTGCAACTTGGCCTAATAGTTCCAAAGGCAGCTTGCTCTTAGATTTTATTTGCTATCGCTCTACCGGATGTATTATGACGTTAAAGGCTCTCCGTCATGAAGTTGCTTTGCCTCACATGAATGTCAAAAGCCTCATTTTTTTCAGTGCATCAAATGCAAAGTTGGAAAAAGGTAACTGAGGTAATGGAGAATAACTGTTCCGGTTCATTCTGAGGCACCCTTTACCCATAACCATGGGGCTATGTGGGAATGGGAAAGATGCTACTGTCAACGTGACAGATCTAAAAGTTGTTCTTGCTTTAAAGCAGATGTCTGCTTCTGGTCAGCTTCCTCGATGTCAGTTGGATGCCTGTCCACATTGGGAAAATCCTGTGTGCCTGCAGATATTGGTATAACAATCCCCACGTGTCCAGACGTAAACATTCCTGCTACTTGAGAACGGGGGTTATCTTTCCGTAGGGGAAGCAGGCTGCACGGGGTGGGGAACAAATGGCCATGAGTGGAGAGGAAAGACAGAGAGATTCCGGGGGAGCCGAATGCAGTAACAAGGCATTTCAGCACAGAGAAAGCAGGCCGACAAAGTGAAAGAGCAGAAACATCGAGCTGTTGGAAGGCTGGAGTTTGATGAGGAATTAACTACCAAAAATTACCTATGAAGCAGGCAATTTATTCATGACTGAGCGAGGCAGTAAACACAAGCGCAGTGTTTATGTTCTGTGTTACTCTTATGTGAGGAATAAAAGAATGACCAGGGTGAGGTTAGGGCCGGTCAAGGACAGTAGTGGGAACTTGTGTATGGAGTCAGTAGAGATAGGCGAGGTGATGAATGAATACTTTTCTTCAGTGTTCACCAAGGAGAGGGGCCATGTTTTTGAGGAAGAGAAGGTGTTACAGGCTAATAGGCTGGAGGAAATAGATGTTCGGAGGGAGGATGTCCTGGCAGTTTTGAATAAACTGAAGGTCGATAAGTCCCCTGGGCCTGATGAAATGTATCCTAGGATTCTTTGGGAGGCAAGGGATGAGATTGCAGAGCCTTTGGCGTTGATCTTTGGGTCCTCGCTGTCCACGGGGATGGTGCCAGAGGACTGGAGAATGGCGAATGTTGTTCCTCTGTTTAAGAAAGGAAATAGAAATGACCCTGGTAATTATAGACCGGTTAGTCTTACTTCGGTGGTTGGTAAATTGATGGAAAGGGTCCTTAGGGATGGGATTTACGACCATTTAGAAAGATGCGGATTAATCCGAGATAGTCAGCACGGATTCGTGAAGGGCAAGTCGTGCCTCACAAATTTGATAGAATTTTTTGAGGAGGTAACTAAGTGTGTTGATGAAGGTAGGGCAGTTGATGTCATATACATGGATTTTAGTAAGGCGTTTGATAAGGTCCCCCATGGTCGGCTTATGATGAAAGTGAGGAGGTGTGGGATAGAGGGAAAGTTGGCCGATTGGATAGGCAACTGGCTGTCTGACCGAAGACAGAGGGTGGTGGTCGATGGAAAATTTTCGGATTGGAGGCAGGTTGCTAGCGGTGTGCCGCAGGGATCAGTGCTTGGTCCTCTGCTCTTTGTGATTTTTATTAATGACTTAGAGGAGGGGGCTGAAGGGTGGATCAGTAAATTTGCTGATGACACCAAGATTGGTGGAGTAGTGGATGAGGTGGAGGGCTGTTGTAGGCTGCAAAGAGACATAGATAGGATGCAAAGCTGGGCTGAAAAATGGCAAATGGAGTTTAACCCTGATAAATGTGAGGTGATTCATTTTGGTAGGACAAATTTAAATGTGGATTACAGGGTCAAAGGTAGGGTTCTGAAGACTGTGGAGGAACAGAGAGATCTTGGGGTCCATATCCACAGATCTCTAAAGGTTGCCACTCAAGTGGATAGAGCTGTGAAGAAGGCCTGTAGTGTGTTAGCTTTTATTAACAGGGGGTTGGAGTTTAAGAGCCGTGGGGTTATGCTGCAACTGTACAGGACCTTGGTGAGACCACATTTGGAATATTGTGTGCAGTTCTGGTCACCTCACTATAGGAAGGATGTGGAAGCGCTGGAAGGAGTGCAGAGGAGATTTACCAGGATGCTGCCTGGTTTGGAGGGTAGGTCATATGAGGAAAGGTTGAGGGAGCTAGGGCTATTCTCTCTGGAGCGGAGGAGGCTGAGGGGAGACTTAATAGAGGTGTATAAAATGATGAAGGGGATAGATAGAGTGAACGTTCAAAGACTATTTCCTCGGGTGGATGGAGCTATTACAAGGGGGCATAACTATAGGGTTCGTGGTGGGAGATACAGGACGGATATCAGAGGTAGGTTCTTTACGCAGAGAGTGGTTGGGGTGTGGAATGGACTGCCTGCAGTGATAGTGGAGTCAGACACTTTAGGAACATTTAAGCGGTTATTGGATAGGCACATGGAGCACACCAGGATGATAGGGAGTGGGATAGCTTGATCTTGGTTTCAGATAAAGCTTGGCACAACATCGTGGGCCGAAGGGCCTGTTCTGTGCTGTACTGTTCTATGTTCTATGTTCTATGTAAGCCTCTCTGTGGTGAACCATCGTTGGTTCCCACTAGATAGTACTGAGCCAGGGTCTGGCCAGTACTACAAGTATGTATATATGTTGCTGTTGGGGTTAGGGTTGGGTTGTTACACCTTGTATTATAGTTATTGTGGTACATCCCAGTCGGGCTCCGCCTCCTGGGAGAGGTATAAAGGTCTCTGCTCTGTCTGGGACCCCTCAGTCTGGGATCGTGTATATAATTAGTAGCTGCCTTGTTACAGCAAATAAAATTGATGCGCGTTATCACACACGAGGCTTGATGCTCAGGGAATAAAGGCTTTTATTTGCTGTAACAAGGCAGCTACTAATTATATACACGATCCCAGACTGAGGGGTCCCAGACAGAGCAGAAACCTTTATACCTCTCCCAGGAGGCGGAGCCCGACTGGGATGTACCACAATAACTATAATACAAGGTGTAACAACCCAACCCTAACCCCAACAGCAACATATATACATACTTGTAGTACTGGCCAGGCCCTGGCTCAGTACTATCTAGTGGGAACCAACGATGGTTCACCACACTCTCCGAGTTCTTGATGCTGCACTGCAAGATGCTTGGAGCAAACAAATTGACGAAAGATTCATCGGAAGCTGCAGTCTGCTCCCTTTTTTAGCTTGGTGATTTTACACACTCTCTCCTCAGATATCAGAGGCCCCTCAGCAGAAATTGAAATAGAAACTGTGCTTCATTCTGCTCTTCTAATTGGAAATTAGCTTCAAAGTGAGATGTTGAGTTTAGCGAGAGTGCTGCTTTTCCCGTGCCTTTTGGTTCAGGCTTTCAGGCAATGTGAGTGATGCTTTTAACACCTTTACAATCCAAACACAAACTATGTCGCTTTGCGTTTAGATAATGAGAAATTCATTTCGGGATTCTATTTGTAGTTTCATCCATTTGCTCCAAATCTGATGCTTCTTTCCAGGGAACAGTGTCTGCGAAAGGACACCCACTGACTCCCAACTCTGGCAATTGTCCATTCAAATCAGACACGAGGCCCAGACATTAAAAGGGACACAGGGTTAGCCTTTTGCTCTCTGTCACGATGTTACATTTTGTCACATCGCCACTCTACACGACTGTCAAAAGGCTCACCACAAAGGGTGGTGAGCCTGTGGTATTCATTACCACAGGAAGTAACTGATGCCATTGAATGTATTCAAGAGGCGGCTGGATATAGCACTTGGGGCGAATGGGATCAAAGGTTATGGGGAGAAAGCAGGATTAGGTTACTGAGTTGGATGATCAGCCATGATCGTGATGAATGGCGGAGCAGGCTCGAAGGCCCAAATGACCTCCTCCTGCTCCTATCTTCAATGTTTCTATGTTTGTTCAGCAGACTAAATTCAAAGTTGGTAACAGGCGATAGAAAGTAACTGTTCCAGTTCATTCAGAGGCGCTCTTTACCCATAGCCATTGGGCTATGTAGGAACGGGAAAGACGCTGCTGTCAACATGACAGATCTGGAAGTTCGAAGAAGCGCCACATTCTTCCTCTTCTACATTGCATCCAAAACACCTGTCCATCCCCTCACTTCAGTTATCTCCTCCATGCTGTCCCAAACTCTGCATGAAATTGTTCCGTCGAAACTGTCTGCTCATCCTCCTCCTTAACTCATAGCCTTGCCACCTAGTTACAGACTGTGTGTGACGGTTAAGGTTCAGTTTATCCTTGGAGTTTTTTTGTGGGCAAACCCCTGTGGCCAAATTATTGTTCGCCACTGTGTTGTGGGCAATGTTCTTTCAGCCACCCTCACCCCCTCAGTGTCTCAGTTAATCAGATGTTAGTTTTGAGGTCTTCCCTGGTAATAACATGTCCATCACTTCTGAGAGTATCGGATCACTCTAAGTGTACTTCCCAATGGCACAGTGGTTAGCACTGCTGCCTCACAGCACCAGGGACCCAAGTTCAATTCCCGGCTTGGGTCATTGTCTGTTCGGAGTCCACATGTTCTCCCCAAGGCTGCGTGGGTTTCCTCCGGGTGCTCCGGTTTCCTCCCACAGTCTGAAGGCATGCTGGTTCGGTGCATGCTGCCCATAGGGGATTTCAGGTAAACCAGTTGAAACAACGTATGCCTTACCTGAGAGGCAGCTGCTCCTGTGCAGCATCAAAGGAAATCCCATGCAATGGATGTGATCAGTTTTGTGATCGGCTAGAGAAAACTGCTTGCCTCAGAGTGAAGCACCTCATGTACGAGATCCTGTATCATCTACTGCAAGAGTCACCGCACTGCTGACGCAGGAATTGAAGCAGAGCTATCATTCAACAGAGCCATGTTGGGAATCCTTTAGAGATCCAATTGAATGGTCAAACTACCATTGGTACACAGGAATGAGCAGGAGAGATTGGCACTCTGCAGAGAGGCAGGAACTGTCAGGTGCTGTGGAGGACTTGGCAATGGAGAAACCCAAAGAGAGAACTAGAACCATAGGTTTAAGATAAGAGGGGAAAGATTTAAAAGGGACATGAAGGGCAACTACTTCACACAGAGGGTGGTGCGCGTATGGAATGAGCTGCCAGAGAAAGTGGATGAGGCGGGTACAATAGCAGCATTTAAAAAGCATTTGGATAAGTACATGGATGGGAAAGGCTTTAGAGGGATATGGACCAAATGTGGGCAATTGGGACTAGCTGGGAGGACACCATGGTTAGCAAGATTGGGCCGAAGGGTCTGTTTCTGTGCTGTGTTGCTCTATCATTCTATTTAACACAAGATAGACATGAGGGAAAAGGGAATCGAAAGTTATGCTTGGCAGAATTAGCTGAGGAAGGATAGGAGGAGGCCCATGTAGAGCAAAAATGCTGGCATAGATGAATTGAATTAAATGGCCTGTTGGTGTGCTTAAGGTAAGCTTTCCATATAATAAAAAAACCATACCATGTTCATCAATCATGTTTCAAACTCCAAAATTGCCATGGTTTATATACCCTATGTTCCAGTGGTACTGAGGCAACACTGAAAGGAGCTGATTGTTTTGGAATAACTTGGTTAAATCATAAACCTGAGCTCATCAAAAACTCTGCTGCCCATGCCCTAACTCACCTTTCACCCATCACTGCCTGTGCTGGCTTCAATACACTGACTTGTGGTTAAGCAGCTTCTTCCTTCCATGGCCTTCCTCTCTCCCTATCTCTGTAGTCTCCTCTGATGCCACAACCCTCTTGAGATAATCTCTAATTATGACTTCTTGAGCATCCCCAATTTTAATCGCTGCACAATGACTTCAACTACCTCGGCCACAAGCTCTGGAATTTCCTCCCTAATCCACTCTGCCCCTCAAGCTTCTGAGACACTCCCTAAAGCTTCTAGTCAAGTGCCCGCTTGGCTCCTTATGTGATTGGTGTTATGTTTTGTTTTATAATGTCCCCAATGAAATACCTTGAGAATTATATTACGTGAAAGGTGCTATATAAATATAGGTTGTTGCTGTTGAGTGTATTTTTACTGAAATTTCAGTGGACATGAGGAGATTGAGCTGATTTCCTATGGGATAGTCAACCAAACTATCAAAGACTACCTGCGGCTCTCACAGACTACACAGGACTTTGATATCATTTTGGACTAACTCAGCATTCTAAAAGATCTTTGTCGACAGTTTTGGTCACCCTGTTATAGGAAAGACATTGCTAAACTGGAAAGAGTGCAAAGAAGATTTGCGAAGATGTTACCAGGACTAGGGAGAGTTGGCCAGGCTCGGACTTTATTCCTTGGAACATAAGAGAATGAGGGATGATCCTATTCAGGTGTATAAAATCATGAGGGGCATTGATAGGATGAACGCACATAGTCTTTTTCCCAGGGAAGGGGAATTGAAAACTAGAGGGCATAGGTTTAAGGTGAGAGGGGAAAGATGTAAAAGGGACCCGAGGGGCAACTTCTTCACGCAGAGGGTGGTGCGTATATGGAATGAGCTGCCAGAGAAAATGGTTGATGCAGGTACAATAGCAGCATTTAAAAGTGATGTGGAGATGCCGGCGTCGGACTGGGGTGGCACAGTAAGAAGTCTCACAACGCCAGGTTAAAGTCCCAGCAGGTTTATTTGGGATCACGAGCTTTCGGAGCACTACTCCTTCATTAGGTGAGTCTTTTAACATTTAAAACAGCATTTGGTTAAGTACATGGATGGGAAAGGATTAGAGGGATATGGGCCAAACGCAGGCAGTTGGGACTAGCTGGGAGGACACCATGGTCGGCGTGGACTGGTTGGGTCGAATGGCCTGTTTCCGTGCTGTATTGCTCTATGACTCTCTAACTCTAAGATCTCTTACTTCAAATTAATGCAGTGAGAAGTGCAATACCATTTACCATTTTCCTGCATAGTTGAAGAATGAGAAGGGCAGGACTATACGGCACTATATAAATACAAGTCCCTTCCTTTAAATAAATGAATGGCTCAGGCTATTCGAGACGCACTAAGTATTGCAGCTTGGACTGTCTTAAACAGCGAAATATAATGCCACAACGTATTTGTTATTCTCACAGCGCCAAGTGTTATTTGTAAAATAGATTATTGAAGTTTGAGTTTCCATCCACCTTCATCTCGGGTTGAAGCAATAGAATCTTTTCAATTTTTCTCACCCTATTAGAAAGGAAACATTTGATTTATTTCCTCTCACTCTCTGGCTTTCACCGTGATGGAGCATTTATGCACAAGGGTGTGGACTTCTTTGCAACTCAGGGCACTTCCATGCACCTCATCGACCAGAAACCAGATGTGCTCTCCAGGGAACAAACTGTATTGCAGTGCATTTGTTGGCATCAAAACCTAATGACTGTCCTGTCGGAACTCCCACAGGGTTTACTCCACCATTTAATCAGAGCCTAAAGTACAAACAGCGGCATTAGTAATTATTCAGCATTCATTTAGCAGCTCTTTAATTCAGTGTAACAGTAATTAAATTATTGACTGATGAGTTTGATAAAGGAATTGATGCACGAGGCCCTTTGGTAACATTATACGTACTGACAGCATTTGTAATCAGTGCAGTCGAGGGCACGCTGCAATGTATACAATGTTTGTGGGTTTAAGGGGGAGGACGATGGCCGCATTAAAGCACTTACTTCCAACATCTGTTAATTCCAGCCGTAGTCCCTCACATTGAGCCTCGCTGCTGAGAAAGGCGAAATATAATGGCAATTTCGGGGAGGTGATGGTCCAGCGGTATTATCGCTGGACTCTTAATCCAGAAACTCAGCTAAAGTTCTGGGCACCTGTGTTTCGAATCCTGCCGCGGCAGTTGGTGGAATTTGAATTCAATAAAAATATCTGGAATTAAGAATCTACTGATGAACATGAAACCATTATTGATTGTTGGAAAAACCCCATCTGGTTCACTAATGTCCTTTAGGGAAGGAAATCTGTCGCCCTTACCTGGTCTGGCCTACATGTGACTCCAGAGCCACAGCAATGTGGTTGACTCTCAACTGCCCTCCAAGGGCAACGAGGGATGGGCAATAAATGCTGGCCAGCCAGCGATGCCCATGTCCCACGAAAGAATAAAAAACCAGCGGGGAAACCCGGTTTGAAAATTTGAACTCCTTTGCCTATGTGACTCTACTTTATTCATATAGCAGTTAAGCCATCTTATTTTTTTATTGATAGCCCCTTTTCTAAGAGTGTTTGTAAATGACATTTATAGATGTATGCCATCCAAGCAGATTCTGCAGTTCCTAATGTACAGTTACACTGACTTCCTGATCTGATCTGTGCCAATTCCATTGTTGGCACTGTTCCATTGTGTTTTAATCTCTTGATCTATCCCATCACTGATATTGTATCAAATGGAAGAATGTTTTAGTGAAGAAGCTAGGATCATGACTCCTATCATTATCTCAATATTGTGAGAGTCACTTCTCTGCCCTGCTCTTTCAACACCACTTAGTTTGCTAGGCTGTCGTGACACAAGTCCCATCTCTTCACCTGCCCTGTTGTCAAGGCCAGAAAGGCATCCCTCAAACATGAGCCTTGAGGGTAACTCATTGACCCATGGCATGTATGGCAACTGAGCCTGATTGTATCCTTACCTCGTGTCCTCACACATACTTTTTCCATGTGTATGGAACCCCTGACTTTTTATTCATTCATGGGACATGGGTGTCGCTGGCTGGCCAGCATTTATTGCCCATCCCTAGTTGCCTGAGGGCAGTTGAGAGTCAACCACATTGCTGTGGCTCTGGAGTCCCATGTAGGCCACACCAGGTAAGGGCAGCAGATTTCCTTCCCTAAAGGACATCAGTGAACCAGATGGGTTTTTCCAATAATGGTTTCATGGTCATCAGTAGATTCTTAATTCCGGATTTGTGTTTATTAAATTCAAATTCCACCATCTGCCGTGGCGGGATTCAAACCAGAACATTAGCTGAGTTTCTGGATTAATAGTCTGGCGATAATATCACCAGGCCATCGCCTCCCCACTGACTGTTCCTTATCCAACACAGCATTGACCAAGCCTGTTAACTCATTCCGAAGCCAGATGGTGAATGGATCTTTTTTTTCAGTACTAGGTTTATTTACAGAATGTAACATTACATATATTAACTACCTCTCTAAACAACACCCAGTGCCCCACAAGTCCTCCTTTATACATCTTTAAGCAAACTGATGAGGTAGTTGTTTGATAGTTCAGAAGTTGTGTTTTAGGAACTTTAAGCTATCCTGCAGGATATCTTGATCAGATCATTGCTCGCTGTGCTTTTTGAAGTTCATTTATGGATGTCGCTGGCTACACCAGCATTTATTGCCATTCCTAAGTGCCCTTAAGAAGCTGATGGTGAGCTGCCTTCCTGAATTGCTGCAGTCCACGTGATGTAGGTACACCCAGAGTGCTGTTAGGGAGGGAGTTCCTAGATTTTGACCCAGTAACAGTGAAGGAACGACTATATGTTTCCAAGTCAGGATGGTGAGTGATTTGGAGGGAAACTTGCAGGTGGTGGAGGTTCCCATGTATCTGCTGCCTTTGTTATTCTAGATGATAGTGGTCGTGGGTTTGGAAGGTGCTGCCTAAGAAGCCTTGGTGAGTTATTGCAGTGTATCTTGTAGATGGTACGCACTGCTGTCATTGTGTTTCAGTGGTGGAGGGATTGAATATTTGTGAATAGCATGTCAATCAAGTGGACTACTTTGTCCTGGATGATGCTAAGCTTCTTGAGTGTTGTTGGAGCTGCACCCATCCAGGCAAGTGGAGAATATTCCATTACACTCCTGACATGTCTCATAGATGGTAGACACACTTTGAGATGTCAGGAGGTGAGTTACTCGCTGCAGTATTCCTAGCCTCTGACCTGCTCTTGTAGCCACTGTGTTTATGTGGCTAGACCAGTTCAGGCAATCAAAACTAGTCCAGGAGATCATGCTGGACCCAATAATTCTTTTGTACGGGATGATATCTGGCACAGCCGGAAACAGGTTCATCTCTCAGATTTTGAAGGAATTGAGTGAACACTCATTCAGTTTTGCTAGGGCTTCTTGATGCTACACTCGGTCAAATGCTGCCTTAATGTCAAGGGTTGTCACTCTCACCTCGCCTCTGGAATTCAGCTCTTTTGTCCATATTTGAACCAAGGTCAGGTCAGGAGCTCAGTGCCCCGGCAGATCCCAAAATGAGCTGCCAACTTTTCAGAAGTTCACCATTCTTTGGGAAAGAACCACCTTTTGGCATCTAAACTGAATCTGGCCTGACAAAGATTAAATTTAAACTGCACTCGAGGAGATCAAGTGCCCGTTTTCTATGTCACAATGAAAATTAGCAGTTGGTATATCCAGAGTAACAATGGGTATAAACTTCTAATAATTCTTATAACTGAACATGTCTTCAGTGGTGAGTCAAAACATGTTGGTGAGATCTATTTACTGGGCGTGTGTTCACACTCTGATGGTCTGGTGCAGACAGATATGATGTGGAGATGTCGGCGTTGGATTGGGATAGGCACAGTAAGAAGTCTCACAACACCAGGTTAAAGTCCAACAGGTTTATTTGGTAGCACGAGCTTTCAGAGCGCTGCCCTTTCATCAGGTGACTCACCTGATGAAGGGGCAGCGCTCCGAAAGCTCGTGCTACCAAATAAACCTGTTGGACTTTAACCTGGCGTTGTGAGACTTCTTACTGTGCAGACAGATAAGAGGGGAAGGGAAAAAAAATATGCTGGAAAATCTCAGCATGTCTGGCAGCATCTGTAAGGAGAGAAAAGAGCTGACGTTTCGATTTTAACAGAGGGTCATCTGGACTCGAAACGTCAGCCCTTTTCTCTCCTTTACAGATGCTGCCAGACCTGCTGAGATTTTCCAGCATTTTCTTTTTAGGTTTCAGATTCCAGCATCCGCAATAATTTGCTTTTATTAAGGGAAAAAGAATGGTGGTTGGTTTATATCTAATATCTGAAATGGGGGCTTAAAGCATCTGTGTACTCTAACTTGTGGAAGCTTGAATCTGTGTTTACATTTGATTTTGGCCTCGGGTCTAATGCACCCTTCTCTGGTGAAAGTGCAGTGTTGTGTTCTTGCCCTGAATTGTTCCAATGCTGACTTCTGTTGCAGAAAAACCGATACGAGACCTATGTTAAACTCCTGAAGGAAGGAGGGCCAGATATGCTGCTGGAGACCGATGGCAATGGGATGAAAAAGTCGCACTCCAGCCCATCGCTGAACCAAGAGGTGTATCCTGTAAATGCGAAAGTCAAACGCAATGTCTCTGAAAGAAAGGACTACAGGCCTGACACAGCCAACAACAAGCAGAAGACTTAATCCCGCAGCAGGAAATCATCTTCCAGCCCCCCGGCCACCAAAACATAATCAAGTGACGCAATCTGTGACTTGTATATTTTTGTGTAAAATATTATTTAGATGTCAACTTTGGTAACAGAAATTGTGAGAACATGACTGATATGGTAATCCTTCATTTGCAGACACTCCTGTAGCTTTTATATATTTTTTGGTTGTTGACTCAACTGTTTGTAGGTTGACTTTTGTTTTTTATATTGCCTTAAAGAGACAGACTCCTATTTGTTGGCCAGCTATTTTGAAAGCCATCGAAGGTCACTCAAGTCGAAGGTTTACACAAGAGGTCCTATCAATGAGTGCCAAATGGATACATGTCATTTCACAAACTGAGAATTGTCATTGGCTGAATTTCTGTGTACGAAACAGGGAGTAAGATGGCTGCTGACCTTGCAGTCCCTTTCTTTCCTCCTTCATTTTTAATTCTTTTAAATTATTTAAAAACCAAACACTCTCAAGGGAAGTTGAAGCCTAGTGAAATGAATGTTTCTGTGGATATGTTTTTTTCTTAAAGAAACAATGCATTGTACAGTGCAGCTTACTGGAGATTGGTGAAATGAATGTTCTTCCTTTTAAGAGCTATTGGGCTGAATGCCTGGTTGAGTTTCGTTCATTGCTAATTGGCAAATAGTTATTTTAACTTGGTCATTTCCTTATCCCCCTCCTCCCCTCCCATAACCATCCTGCCCATTAGATTATTTTATGCAGTGCGTTTCAGCCTTTCCTTCCAGCAGATACACTTGTGAGTGACCTCCACTCTAAGGTGACTCTGTTGTGACCTCCCGCTCTCTCTTTTTCTCCCTCCCTCTCTCTCCCTCTTTTTTCCCCCTCCCTCTCCCCCTCCCTCTTTTCCCTCCCCCTCCCCCTCCCCCTCCCCCTCCCCCTCCCCCTTTCTCCTCCCCCTTTCTCCTCCCCCTTTCTCCTCCCCCTTTCTCCTCCCCCTTTCTCCTCCCCCTTTCTCCTCCCCCTTTCTCCTCCCCCTTTCTCCTCCCCCTTTCTCCTCCCCCTTTCTCCTCCCCCTTTCTCCTCCCCCTTTCTCCTCCCCCTTTCTCCTCCCCCTTTCTCCTCCCCCTTTCTCCTCCCCCTTTCTCCTCCCCCTTTCTCCTCCCCCTTTCTCCTCCCCCTTTCTCCTCCCCCTTTCTCCTCCCCCTTTCTCCTCCCCCTTTCTCCTCCCCCTTTCTCCTCCCCCTTTCTCCTCCCCCTTTCTCCTCCCCCTTTCTCCTCCCCCTTTCTCCTCCCCCTTTCTCCTCCCCCTTTCTCCTCCCCCTTTCTCCTCCCCCTTTCTCCTCCCCCTTTCTCCTCCCCCTTTCTCCTCCCCCTTTCTCCTCCCCCTTTCTCCTCCCCCTTTCTCCTCCCCCTTTCTCCTCCCCCTTTCTCCTCCCCCCCCTCTCCCCCTTCCTCCCCTTCCCCCTTCCTCCCTCTCTCCCTCTCCCTCTCCCTCTCCCTCCCTCTCCTGCATGACAATGACTTTAACAGTAGTGATACTTCAACATTTCAGACACCATGTGCCAGTCACCCAATCTCCTCGCACACCCCAGCCCACCCCCAAGCCCATAGCTGCTACTGAGCCAGAAGGCTGTATTCTGTACAGTGTTGGAAGGAAAATATTTTTAAATGCTTTTGTTTTTAAATGATCATGTGGCTCATTTTAAGCTCACTATAAATGCCATACAACCGTGTTACCTGTATATGATGTGTCCTTGACAAGAATATAACAGATATATAGAAGGTACCATCTGAATTCCTTGATTGTATCTTTAAAGATTAGTATTATAGTGCACTTTAAACAGAATACGTAAAGCTTGACCACCTGTTTTTATTTTTTTTTTAAGAATATGTGTTTGTCTTCCATTTTTTTTGTATAATTCCAGGCACTTACGCTTGGGCAAGTTCTGTCGTCTGTAAGACAGGTTAAAGAGACAGTATTGCAGCAGAATTGCAATTGATCTGATGGAAATTTTGTTTGAAGTAGAAAATTGCGTCCAGAGGCACTGCTGTTATTGAGTTTCCCTCGCAATGAGGCTATAGTTTAACTCCCGCCATACCAGTCAAGTAGGGGTCTTAGACCCGAAGGAATAGCACAAGACTTGTGCCTGATTGTGGACACAGTTTATTACATCGAGTGTGACAATCTCATCTCTTTTCTATAAAGGAATCACAACACCCTTGCCCTGCAGAATGCCGGTCATACCTTCTGCATCTGTAGATAATGAAAGGCTGTAATAAAATTTATAGTGAAAAGTGGTATCTGCTAAGTAATGTATTTTCAGGTGCAAATAGGTGTCTCTTTTCAGTGCCACTTGGTATTTCTCTGTGCTATAATGATATTTATTGACTTTGTTGCATCTTCACTCACTTCTATAGCCCAGTGGATCTATTTTTGTTGTCTGTATATAATAGATTTACTGTACAATAGTGCGCAGAAAGCCTTCTTTCTGCTGCACACGTCCCTTGTTTTGCATGCTGTCCTCTCACAGAGACAAGAGCTCACATCAATAAATTCAAATGGATGTTATAGCGATTCCTGAGTTTTGTTTTAAAAAAATGTCTTGTCTAATTCTCTCATTTGGCACAATGTTGTCATGTGCGCTATTCAAAGGTTCTTGCAAATTCTACTGGTGGAGGAGGAGATGTAAGCACAATGCTCATGCGGTCTTCGAAAAGGTGCTACCTAATGCCATAATAAGATAATGGAGCAGAATTAGGCCATTCAGCCCATCGAGACTGTTCCACCATTCGATCATGGCTGATATGTTTCTCCACAGTAAGAAGTCTAACAACACCAGGTTAAAGTCCAACAGGTTTATTTGGTAGCAAAAGCCCACTAGCTTTCGGAACAGGCTTTCCGACAGCCTGTTCTGAAAGCTAGTGGCTTTTGCTACCAAATAAACCTGTTGGACTTTAACCTGGTGTTGTTAGACTTCTTACTGTGTTTACCCCAGTCCAACGCCGGCATCTCCACATCATGTTTCTCCACCCCATTCTACTGCCTTTTCCCTGTAACCTTTGGTCCCCTTACCAATCAAGAACCTATCTATCTCTGCCTTAAATCAACTCAATAACCTGGCCTCTACAGCCTTCTGTGGCAATGAATTCCACAAATGCGCCACCCTCTAGCTGAAGAAATTCCTCCTCATCGGTCCTGAAGAGTTGTTTGTCCCTTTACTCTGAGGCTGTGCCCTCGGATCCTAGTCTCTCATATAATGGAAAATCTTCTCCACATTCACTCTATCCAGGCCTTTCAGTATTCTGTAAGGTTGAATGAAATGCACCCTCATCCTTCTAAACTCTATCGACTTGGATCCAGAGACCTCAGACGCTCCTCATACATCAAGCCTTTTACTCCCAAGATCATTCTCGTGAACCTCCTCTAGACCTTCTCCAAGGCCAGCACATCCTTCCTTAGATATGGGGCCCAAAGTTACAAATGTGGTCTGACTAGAGCCTTATAAAGCCTCAGCAGTACATCCCTGCTTTTGTATTCTAGTCCTCGCAAGATGAATAGACATGTAGTTCTCCTCCAGTTTCTAGAGATGTACCCATCCCAAAACTAAGGGATGCAAGTGTCCCCTCTTTACCTGCTTTCAAGACACACGGTAAACTAAGTTTAAATGACCTCAACTCAGGCATTGAACAAAACGTGCCTTCAGTAGAGAATTATTTTGAGAAAGGGCACCCAGATGGTTGGTGCACATAACACAAAGATGCTGCAGTACGTTGTTAATCTAATGGTTGGCACGTGTTGGGGTGAGTAGAGGAAATTCCATCCTGAAGTTGGTTTTGATTGAGTACGTATAACCTGGGGTGGAATTTTCTCGTTTTTTTCCAAAGTGTAAACTTGGGCTAGAAAAGCATTGTGTAGACCGCAGGCTTTTCCTGACGAATTTCTGGTCACGCTGGGGGAAAATAAATCCAGGAGTCAGGTCCCATGACATGACACTGCCAAGGCAGCAACTTAGGCTCCAGAGAGATCACTTTTTAAAGTAAAGTTTATTTATTAGTCACAAGTAAGGCTTACATTAACACTGCAATGAAGTTACTGTGAAATTCCCCTAGTCGCCACAGTCTGGCACCTATTCGGGTCAATGCACCCTAACCAGTACATCTTTCAGAATGTGGGAGGAAACCGGAGCACCCGGAGGAAACCCACGCAGACACGGTGAGAACGTGCAAGCTCCACACAGACAGTGACCCAAGTTGGGAATTGAACTAGGGTCCCTGGCACTGTGAGGCAGCAGTGCTAACCACTCTGCTGCCCTCGGGCAGCCCTCAGGCACTGTGAAGGTATTGCCTGAGCCTTCTCCTCCCCACCCCTTCTGTTCACCAGTATCCCCTTTTTAAAAACCTATTGCCAACCCGTTGATGTGACGTCACACCTCTGGGGTAAGGGGGACTTTCCTATGTGAGAGGATGTCACGGTTGGGAGGCCCGTGAGTTTTTATTCATTTGTTGGACATGGGCGTCGCTGGCTGACTGGCACTTATTGCCCATCCCAAGTTGCCCTTGAACTGAGTGGCTTGTTAGGCCATTTCAGAGGGCAGTTGAGAATCAACCACATTGCTGTGGCTCTGGAGTCATATATAGGCCAGACGGGTAAGGATGGCAGATTTCCTTCCCTAATGGAATCAGATGGGTTTTTCCAACAATTGACAATGGTTTCATGGTCATTAGTAGATTCTTAATTCCAGATATATTTTATTGAATTCAAATTCCACCATCTGCCATGGTGGGATTTGAACCAGAGCATTAGCTGAGTTTCTGGATTAATAGTCGACCAATAATACCACTAGGCCATCGCCTCCCGTGTTTAAATGTATTCAAAGGGGGTTCGGGACAATCGAGCAGGGAAATCATGCTAGCTTAAAAGCTGTTTTGGGACTCCCCCCTCAATTCTTCTCCCTGAACACAATTCTCACTCACCGAAAACCAGGGGCAGATAATCCCATCACTTAGTAGACATCAGATGTGAAAAGTGAGAAGAGTCTATTTCAACACCTCAGCAGAAAAATATGCACCTTTATGGTGGTATACTGGTTAGCACTGCTGCCTCATAGTGCCAGGGACCTGGGTTCAATCCCGGCTTTGGGTCACTGTCTGTGTGGAGTTTGCACGTTCTCCCCGTATCTGTGTGGGTTTCCTCCGGGTGCTCCGGTTTCCTTCCACAGTCCAAAGATGTGCGGGTTACATTGGTTGACCATGCTAAATTGCCCCTTAGTGTCAGGGGGATTAGTAGGGTAAATATGTGGGGATACGGGAATAGGGCTTGGGTGGGATTGTTGTCAGTGCAGACTCGATGGGTCTCCTTCTGCACTGTAGGGATTCTATGAATGGGATCGTTCCTCCCAAGTGTCGGTGACGTTAGGGTTCATGGTTTAGGCCTCTGCCTAAATCATTCTAGCCTGAATGAAAAAACCCAGCTGGGCTCAACAAGTTGTGACGCCCTACTGTTGGGTAGCCTTTCATTTTGATCATATTTTTCCACAAGTTCTTTTTTGTTCTCCAATTACCGAGGCAGCCAACGCGGGAATGTGCGTTTATTGTATCTCTGCACAATGTTGGGACTGATGATACACGGAATGGGAACTCAAATCCCACCACTGCATTTTGAGCCTTTCAATTGAGAATGTTATCAGCCTACATCACCTCAGGGCACATCAGTTAAGTGGATAATCTTTTTTTTAAACAAGTCAAATTCTCTTGTCCGAATCTCCTGTGAAAAGCACCCTATTTTATGTGTTAATAATGAATAGTAATTAACTGCAAGCGCTTAGCTTACTGCCTCTGTAATCTAAACATTCTGGAAAGGTAATTTGTTGAGGCGCTAGCTCTTGGCCAGAATGTCATTCACACTCGGTTGTTTTCTGTGGAATCCTAGACAGTTTTTTATATTGCTTCCAAATCAAATATCCCCTGTAACCTAGCAACTGCTCAGCTTCAGCCAAGCAACCGGATTCCTTCTGATTCTGAACTTTCAGAATCACAGATAAAGTGAAAGAGGAGGCTATTTGGCCCATTGCGCCCTGTGTCAGCTCTTTGGTTGACCCAGCCAATTAACCCCACTCCACATGCTCATTCTCTATTATCCTTCAAAGAGTTTTTCCTCCAAGAATTTATCTAATTCTCTCTATATTGCATAACTAATCCCCCTAACCTACACATCTTGGGATACTAAGGGGCAATTTAGCATGACTAATCCACCTAACCTACACATCTTTGGACTGTGGGAGAAAACCGGAGCACCCGGAGGAAACTCACGCAGACATGGGGAGAATGTGCAAACTTAACACAGACGGTGACCCAAGGCTGGAATCGAACCTGAGCCTCTGGCGCTGTGAGGCAGAAGTGCTAACCACTGTGCCACCGTGCCGCCCCTTTTCCATATAAAGTTGATTGATAACAAACAGTTGGCCCATCAAACCTGCCCCACAGGACACGGGTAATGCAAAATCCTGACTAGACATGAAGCAACTGTCATTTCGAATGCCTTAGTTCTGTATAATGCAATCTCTGCTACAATCAAACGTGAAACCAGCTCCCTCTGCAAGGCATGTACCATACCAACATACAGTAAAATGTAATACAGTAATAGGTATCCTGGCGAACAGCACGGTGGCACAGTGGTCAGCACTGCTGCCTCTCAGCGCCAGGGATCCATGTTTAATTCCGGCCTCGGGTCACTATCTGTGTGGAGTTTGCACATTCGGCCCATGTCTGTACGTGTTTCCTCCGGGTGCTCTGGTTTCCTCCCACTGTCCAAAGATGTGCAGGTTAGGTTGATTGGCCAGGTTCAATTGTCCCTTAGTGTCCATAGATGTAGAGGTTAGATGGATTAGCCATGGGTAATATGCAGGTTTATGGCAAATGAGGGTGGGAGAGTGCATAAGGAAGACACTCAGTCAGAGAGTTGATGCTGTCTTGGCAGGTCAAATGGCCTGCTTCTGCACTGCATGGATTCTATGATTCTATGGATTAACTTTAAGGTTAAAATCCCATGAATAAATGTGTAAAAATATTGCATGTTGGTAGGAATGCACATTTCATGTATGTCATTGAAATAGTGATGGGTGAAATTGAAAGAGACCCTGGCATCTTTGTAAACTCAATAAACTGTATATATCCAAGCAATGGAGGTCAACAAACAATATAGCCAATAAAATTCTGAATTGGACTGGTAGAGACAGTAAACCAGATGAGATTGTTTTCAATCTGCATAATGCTTTGGGAAAACACTCCCAAGGTTCATTGCTCTCTGGACACAGATAAATTGTCTGATATCCAGTCTATTCCTACTCTTGCATAGTTTATGTCCCTTGCTCATTATCACTCTGTTCAACTGGAATAATCTCTCATTAGGGATGCAATCCAGCTCCTTAATTATTTTAAAAACCCCTATCATATTGCCTCGAAAATAATGATGCCAAGGTCCTTAAGCCTAAGTAGCCAAGGTTCTTTAAGCTAGAAATTATTCTCATAGTTTTTTCCTCTGGAGCCTTTCCAAGGCCACTCTATCACACACCGTGTGTTGCAATTGCTACTGATCATTGGTATTAACTTTGTCACTACAGAGTTTAGTCTCACTGGTCTATGGCTTCTCGGATTTGACTTTAATCCTTTCTTTAAACAAGAGCACGACATTGCCCTTTTCTCTCATCATCTGGAATTAATCAAGGAGCCATCGAAAGTATTCAGCAGAGTGTCACACACAACCGCGACTGATTTTTTTCCATTACCCGGGGATAAGTTAAATCAGACTCTGATGTTCTTACCACCTTGTACCCTTTTAACTAACCAAACTCCACTTCCCTTGAGAACTGCAAACAAACTTTTGGGTTTTTTTGTGCTTATCTGTTACAAAAGGGTAGATGAAACCCTCTGACAATAAAAGATGTACAGTATAGCTGTTCAATCCTTCTGTGTGCCTTTGTCATCTCACACAATCCTCCAAGGCATCCAGCAATGGGTTCATTTGCCCCTTAACTGATCTTTGTTCCATAAGCATACAATGTTTATTATGGTTTAGAGTGCTTCTCTCTCACGTGATATTAATTCGCGTTTTCTTAATATCTTAATCCCTTTCCCTACCCAAAAAACTATTACACTCTATGACGTAGATTCAGATAAAGAATCTTTAATTCTATCTTTTTCCCCCTACTCTGAGCTTATTTGCTGATGCATTCTGAAGTTTGTACATTCTATCCCTTCCTGTCACATTCTGATTGTCATTAGCCCACATCATTTCCCTGCACTATTGCCTTGAAATTCCTCTTCAGAATTATAGAATCCGACAGTGCAGAAGGAGGCCATTCGGCCCATCGAGTCTGCACTGACCACAATCCCACCCAGGCCCTATCCCCATAACCCCATGCATTTACCCGAGTAGTCCCCTGATGCTAAGAGGCAATTTAGCATAGCCAATACACCTAACCCGCACATCTTTGGGCTGTGGGAGGAAACTGGAGCACCCGGAGGAAACACATGCAGACACGGGGAGAATGTGCAAACTCCACACAGATAGTGACCCAAGCCAGGAATTGAGCCTGGGTCCCTGATGCTGTGAGGCAGCAGTGCTAATCATTGTGCCACCATTAACATTCCAAATCTTTCCTCATCTGAACTCTCTCCCACCACTATTTAATTTAGAGCCCTCCCCACAGCCTTCGTTATTTGATTCACCATTACACAGGTTGCAGTGTGGCTCAGGTGAAGATCATTCTACTTTCCCCAGTACAAGTGCCAGTGCTCTCTGAATCAAAGCCTATATTTTTCACACCAATCTTTCAGTTACATATTCTTTATTCTAATATTATTTACCCAATGCCAATTTACTCGTGGCTCAGGGATCAATCCAGAAATTATGACCTTCGTGGCTTGACTTTTTAATTTTGCTCCTAGTGGTGCAGTGGTTAGCACCAGGGACCCGGGTTTGATTCCCGGCCTTGGGTCACTGTCTGTGCGGAGTTTGCACGTCCTCCCCGTGTCTGCGTGACTTTCCTTTGGGTGCTCCAGTTTCCTCCCACAGTCCGAAAGACGTGCTGGTTAGGTGCATTGGCCATGCTAAACTCTCCCTCCGTGTACCCGAACAGGCGCCAAAATGTGGCAACTAGGGGATTTTCACAGTAACTTCGTTGCGGTGTTAATGTAAGACTATTTGTAACACTAATAAATAAACTTTAAACTTTAGCTGCTCATACTCCTGCAGCAAAACCTATTTCTTAATCCAGTTTAAGGTCCTAAGGTGTTGGTACCCACATGGCCTGCAACAACTGGATCCTTCCCCTCCCAATCCGAGATACTCTCCAGCCCTGAGGAAATGTCCTGAGCCTTGGCACTGGGCAGGCAATACAACCTTCAGGCCTCACGCTCTTGGTTGCAGAGAACAGTGTTTATCCCCCTATCTGTACTGTCCCCAACTACATCCCTAGTTACTACCCCCATTTGAATTGCTTCCTACGTCATGTGCCATGGTCAGCTTGTTCATCCAACTTGCAGCCCACTCTTATCGATGCAAGTTACAAGAACCATGAACCTGTTGCACAATTGCAAGGGCTGAGGCTCCTCCATTGCTACCTTCTGGAACTCTTATGCCTCACTCATAGTCTCATCCTCCTATTCCGGACAATGGTCCAAATCCGAAGTATCTAGCCGAAGGGGTGTGGCAGACTCCTGAAACAGAGCATCCATTCTTCCTCCGTGATGCATATTAGTGCCCCAAGCTCGGACTGCAACTCGTCAACTCATCCAAATTTCTTTTGTGTCAGAGAAACTTAATGCAGATGTAGTTGTTGTTGGACCCACATGCTACAGCTGCAACACATCACTTTCCCTGCCATCTTTATTGTGTTTAATTTGACTAATTAAGCTTCCAGTTTAGAACCATTATTCAACTGAGGTCTATAGTTATGCCAAGTTGCTTAACTAGTTAAGCTACAAACTTAGTGCAATAATCATACTTCCCAAGTACCAGTATAAAGTAAATTGGGGTGGCACAGTGGTTAGCACTGCTGCCTCATAGCGCCAGGAACTCAGGTTCGATTCCCAGCTTGGGTCACTGTCTGTGTGGAGTGTGCACCTTCTCCCCATGTCTGTGTGGGTTTCCTCCAGATGCTCCAGTTCCCTCCCACAGTCCAAAGATGTGTGGGTTAGGTTGATTGACCGCACTAAATTGTCCTTTAGTGTCCCAGGATGCATAGGTTAGAGGGATTAGTGCGGCAAATATGTGGGGTTACAGGATAGGGCCTGGGTGGGACTGTTGTCAGTGCAGACTTGATGGGCCGAATGGCCTGCACTGTAGGGATTCTATGATTCTATGACATTGTCCACATTTACAGGGATAAAATCTTAAAAATTACCAATCACTTATCTGCTCATGTAAAGAATTTACTACTCAACAGCTTCTGAAGGTTGTAAACAAAGGATAAAGAAAGCATCACCTTCACCCTCTGCAACTCCGGAGTTCATTCCCGCCTGCATCAAATTCCTAAGTTAGTCCTTATACCTTTCAGGACACAGTGGTGGTCCCACATCACTGATCGCCAGGCACTCCCATGCTGTAGGCTGGGTATTGTGCTTGTTGTCTCAATTTGTTTCAGGAAGAGGAGACTCTACCTGCTCTTGTTACCTAACCAACCAATGTCCGTCAATCCATTTGCAGATGTAGCTGTGGCTCTGTAGCAAGGGGACAGCCATCATGCAGTCTAAACTGTCCAGTATCCTTCTGTTGGTCAGTCTCTCTTCTCTCCAGAAAGAGGATTAAGGACCAATTTAGTCGGGCGGGGGGGGGGGGCGGAGGGTGACAAAAGAGCCAGAAGGTAATTTTTTTTCTTCTTAATTAATGTCCATTGCTGCGATCTGGAATGCACTGCCTGAATTGAAGGTGAACCAGTACAATATTTAGCGGCACGGTAGCACAGTGGTTAGCACTGCTGCTTCACAGCTCCAGGGTCCCGGGTTCGATTCCCGGCTCGGGTCACTGTCTGTGTGGAGTTTGCACATTCTCCTCGTGTCTGTGTGGGTTTCCTCCGGGTGCTCCGGTTTCCTCCCACAGTCCAAAGATGTGCGGGTTAGGTTGATTGGCCAGATTAAAAATTGCCCCTGAGATGCGTGGATGAGCGGGTAAATATGTGGGGGTAGGGCCTGGGTGGGATTGTGGTCGGTGCAGACTCGATGGGCCGAATGGCCTCCTTCTGCACTGTAGGGTTTCTATGATGATTTCTATGATAAATTGCCCCTTAGTATCCCAAGATGTGTAGGTTAGGGGGATTAGCGGGTTAAGTATACGCGGTTGTGGGGATAGGGCCTGGATGGGATGCTCTGTCAGAGAGTTGGTGCAGACTTGATGGGCTGAGTGGTCTCCTTCTGCACTGTAAGGATTCTAAGAGACCAGTCAACAGAAAGCAAAGGCCATGTAGAGGCATCCAGAAAAGTGGATCAAAGAGACCCAGTTAACATTACCTGCATGAATTCCCACAAGTTTTGGTTTAAATAGGGATAATAATTAGTTTGTGGAGGCAGAAATAACAAGATCCATAAGAAATTGGTTAGAGGACCAAAAATGAAGGATATGAGTGTACCACCAGACACTGGGGAACCCCACTTTCACGAGTGGGGTTCCCCAGTGTCTGGTGCTACACTCCTGTTTAACGTGTCCACTAAACATCCAGATGTGTTTAAATTTATTTGTTAGTGTTACAAGTAGGCTTACATTAACACTGCAATGAAGTTACTGTGAAAGTCCCCAGTCGCCACACTCCGGCGCCTGTTCGGATACACTGAGGGAGAATTTAGCATGGCCAATGCACCTAACCACCACGTCTTTTGGACTGCGGGAGGAAACCTTAGCACCCGGAGGAAACCCACGCAGACACAGAGAGAAAGTGCAGACTCCATGCAGACAGTGACCCAAGCCAACAATTGATCCCAGTTCCCTGGCACTGTGAGGCAGCAGTGCTAACCCCTGTGCCACCATGCTGCCCTACAGGGGGCACAGTAACTAAATTGACAGGTAATATGTCAGAGGAGGGAAATAGGTTGCAAATGGATCTAAAGAGATTGAGAAACGGAGTCCAAGATTAGCAAATGGCTTTCAGTGAGCTGATTGCACGTAGAGCAGGAAAAAGGAGACAAGGCACATAACTTGAGTGGGTGAAAATTAAGGCTAACTAAAGGGTCGCAAGATGTTTGCTGCTGGTGTGTCTGAGATGTGTACCTTTATCCCCCTGCCTGCCCGCCTTTCCAGGAAATTCTCTGGCTTCCAGCCAATGAGGTCCCAGGAGGGGGTCCCAATATCCAGTGGGTTTCTTGATGTCTGCCTGACAGGAAACCAGGGCCCGCACCCAGGTGTCCATCTCCATGCTGTTGCTTACATGTAACCTGTTGCCAGGCAAGGTAACTGCAGAGCAGATAGTGGAGCAGGGGTAAAAAGACAGGTTAGTTCAAGCAAAATCACAAATGGAAGGGTTGAGTGTGGTGGAAATAATCTTTTGAGGTGTGTCTATTTCAATGCCAGGAGTATTGTGGGGAAGGCAGATGAGCTGAAGGCGTGGATAGACACATGGAAATATGACATTATAGCCATTAGTGAAACTTGGCTACAGGAGGGGCAGGACTGGCAGCTCAATGTTCCGGGGTTCCAATGTTTCAGGCGGGATAGAGGCAGAGGGATAAAAGGTGCGGGGGGGGGGGGGGGGGGGGGGGGGGAGGGGGGGGGGGGTGGGGGGCGGGTGGCATTGTTGGTTAGGGAAAATGTTAGAGCGGTACTCAGGCAGGATAGATTAGGGAGCTTGTCTACAGAGGCCCTATGGGTGGAGCTGAGAAACAGGAAAGGTATGACCACATTAATGGGGTTGTATTATAGATCACCCAATAGTCAGCGAGAATTGGAAGAGCAAATCAGCGGAGAGATAGCTGACAACTGCAAGAAACACAAAGTTGTGATACTAGGGGATTTTAATTTTCCACAGATAGATTGGGACTCGCATACTGTTAAAGGTTTAGACGGGGTAGAGTTTGTAAAATGTGTTCAGGAGAATTTTCTACATCAGTATATAGAGGTGCCAACTAGAGAGGATGCGATATTGGATCTCCTATTGGGAAATGAGTTAGGGCAGGTGATGGATGTGAATGTGAGGGAACACTTTGGATCCAGTGATCAGAATGCCATTAGTTTCAACCTGATCATGGATAAGGATAGATCTGGTGCTCGGGTTGAAGTTCTGAACTGGAAAAAGGCCAAATTTGATGAAATGAGAAGGGATCTGGGAAGTGCGGATTGGCACAGGCTGTTCTCTGGTAAGGATGTAAATGGAAAGTGGGAGGCCTTCAAAGGAGAAATTTTGAGAGTGCAGAGTTTGTATGTTCGTGTCAGGATTAAAGGCAAAGTAAATAGGAATAAGGAACCTTGGTTCTCAAGGGAGATTGGAACACTGATTAAGAGGAAGAGAGAGTTGTATGAAATGTACAGGCAGCAAGGAACAGATCAGATGCTCGAGGAGTATAAAAAGTGCAAGAAGCTACTTAAGAGGGAAATCAGGAGGGCTAAAAGAAGACATGAGGTTGCTTTGGCAGACAGAGTGAAGGAAAATCCAAAGAGCTTCTATAGGTGTGTTAGGAGCAAAAGGATAATGAGGGATAAAATTGGTCCTCTTGAAGACGAGAGTGGTAGACTGTGTAAGGAACCAAAAGAGATGGGGGAGATACCAAATGGTTTTTTTCCATCCGTATTTACTGAGGAAACGGGCATGGAGTCTACGGAAATAGGGCAAACAGGTAGGGAGGTCATGGAACCTTTACAGATTAAAGGGGAGGAGGTGCTCGCTGTCTTGAGGCAAATCAGAGTGGATAAATCCCCAGGACCAGACAGGGTATTCCCATGGACCTTGAGGGAAGCTAGTGTTGAACTTGCAGGGGCCCTGGCAGACATATTTAAAATGTCAGTATTCACGGGGCAGGTGCCGGATGATTGAAGGGTGGCTCATGTTGTTCCGTTGTTTAAAAAAGGTTCCAAAAGAAATCCGGGAAATTATAGGCCAGTAAGTTTGACGTCGGTGGTGGGCAAGTTATTGGAAGGTGTGATCAGGGATAGGATCTACAAATATTTGGATAGACAGGGACTTATTAGGGAGAGTCAACATGGCTTTGTGCGTGGTAGGTCATGTTTGACCAATCTATTAGAGTTTTTCGAGGAGGTTACCAGGAAAGTGGATGAAGGGAAGGCTGTGGATGTTGTCTACCTGGATTTCAGCAAGGCCTTTGGCAAGGTCCCTCATGGGAGGTTAGTTAGGAAGGTTCAGTCGCTAGGTATACATGGGGACGTAGTAAATTGGATTAGACACTGGCTCAATGGAAGAAGCCAGAGAGTGGTTGTGGAGGATTGCTTCTCTGAGTGGAGGCCTGTGACTAGTGGTGTGCCGCAGGGATCGGTGTTGGGTCCATTGTTGTTTGTCATCTATATCAATGATCTGGATGATAATGTGGTAAATTGGATCAGCAAGTTTGCTGATGATACAAAGATTGGAGGTGTAGTGGACAGTGAGGAAGGTTTTCAAAGCTTGCAGAGGGATTTGGACCAACGAGAAAAATGGGCTGAAAAATGGCAAATGGAATTTAATGCAGACAAGTGTGAGATATTGCACATTGGAAGGACAAAACAAAGTAGAACGTACAGGGTAAATGGTAGGACTCTGAAGAGTGCAGTTGAACAGAGGGATCTGGGAATACAGGTACAGAATTCCCTAAAAGTGACGTCACAGGTGGATAGGGTCGTAAAGAGTGCCTTTGGTACATTGGCCTTTATAAATCGGAGTATCGAGGATAAAAGTTGGAGTGTTATGGTAAGGTTATATAAGTCATGATGTGGAGATGCCGGCATTGGACTGGGGTGAACACAGTAAGAAGTCTCACAACACCAGGTTAAAGTCCAACAGGTTTATTTGGTAGCAAATACCATAAGCTTTCGGAGCACTGCTCCTTCGTCAGATGGAGTGGAAATGTGCTCTCAAGCAGTGCAAACAGACACAAAGTCAAGTTGCAGAATACTGATTAGAATGCGAATCCCTACAGCCAGCCAGGTCTTAAAGGTACAGACAATGTGGGTGGAGGGAGCATTAAACACAGGTTAAAGAGATGTGTATTGTCTCCAGACAGAGCAGCTAGTGAGATTCTGCAAGCCCAGGAGGCAAGCTGTGGGGGTTACTGATAATGTGACATAAATCCAACATCCCGGTTTAGGCCATCCTCATGTGTGCGGAACTTGGCTATCAGTTTCTGCTCAGCGACTCTGCGCTGTCGTGTGTCGTGAAGGCCGCCTTGGAGAACGCTTACCTAAAGATCCAAGGCTGAATGCCTGTGACTGCTGAACTGCTCCCCCACAGGAAGAGAACAGTCTTGCCTGGTGATTGTCGAACGGTGTTCATTCATCCATTGTCATAGCGTCTGCATGGTTTCCCCAATGTACCATGCCTCGGGACACCCTTTCCTGCAGTGTATCAGGTAGACAATGGTGGCCGAGTTGCAAGAGTAGGTATCGTGTACCTGGTAGATGGTGTTCTCACGTGAGATGATGGCATCTCCGCAGCAAATTACCCAGCCTTCAGGAGAACAGTGACCACGACACCACAGAACCCTGCCACAGCACCCTCTGCAAGACGTGCCGGATCATCAACACGGGTGCCAACTTTTATCTCAAGATAAGAATATTTTGGGTTCAAGTTCATTCAAGGACCATCTTAGGGTTGTTGTCACTCAGATGGAATATTGAACTGTGAACACTACCTTCCTGTCCCATTGGTTCAGATGGATGTTAAAGGGATGCACCATAGAAAACATCCTATCCAGATGTATCACAGCTTGATATGGCTCCTGCTCTGACTAAGACCGCAAGAAATTACAAATCGTTATGAACGTAGCCCAGTTCATCGCACAAATCAACCTCCCATCCATTGACTCCGTCTACACTTTCCGTTGCCTCGGAAAAGCAGCCATCATAATTAAGGATCCTACGCACCCGAGACATACTCTCTTCCACCTTCTTCCGCTGGGAAAAGGGTACAAAAGTCTGAGAATATGTACTAACCGACTCAAGAACAGCTTCTTCCCTGCTGCCACCAGACTCTTGAATGGACCTACCATATATTAAGCTGATCTTTCTCTACACCCTATCTGTGACTGTAACATTACATTCTGCACCCTCTCCTGGTTGGTTTGCAGGTAATTAAGAAGGCAAATGGAATTTTGTCCTTCATTGCTAGAGGGATGGAGTTTAAAAACAGTGAGGTTATGTTGCAGCTGTGGAAGGTGCTGGTGAGGCCACACCTGGAGTACTGTGTACAGTTTTGGTCTCCTTACTTGAGAAAGGATATACTGGCACTGGAGGGGGTGCAGAGGAGATTCACTCGGTTGATTCCGGAGTTGAGAGGGTTGGCTTATGAGGAGAGACTGAGTAGACTGGGACTATACTCATTGGAATTCAGAAGAATGAGGGAAGATCTTACAGAAACATATAAGATTATGAAGGGATTAGATAAGATAGAAACAGGGAAGTTGTTTCCACTGGCAGGTGAAACGAAAACTAGGGAGCATGGCTTCAAAATAAGGGGGAGCAGATTTAGGACTGAGTCGAGGAGGAACTTTTTCACACAAAGGGTTGTGAATCTGTGGAATTCCCTGCCCAGTGGAGCAGTTGAGACTGCCTCATTGAATGTTTTAAGGCAAGGATAGATAAATTTTTGAACAGTTAAGGAATTAAGGGCTATGGTGAGTGGGCGGGTAAGTGGAGCTGAGTCCACGAAAAGATCTTATTGAATGACGGAGCAGGCTTGAGGGGCCAGATGGCCTACTCCTGCTCCTAGTTCTTATGTTCTTATGTTCTTTCCTTCTTCCCAATGTACTCTTAGAATGATATGCTTTGTCTGTATAGCGCGCAAGAAACAATACTTTTCACTGCATCCCAATACATGTGACAATATTAAATCAAATCAAATCAATTTCAACTCTTTGAATAAGAGCAAGGACTTCTTATGAATAGCATCTCCCCTCAATTATCAGTGCCAGAAGCATTTTGAATTAACACATTCAAAAGCCGATTTACTGGTGAATCATCTCATTGCCATATGTAAAATTACTGCTGTGTTTCTCTACATATCAATACTCAATGTAGTTCAAAATACTTAATTGTACATGAAGTACTCTGCGATGAAAAGACATTTTTTATTCTTCCCAGGTGAAAGAAGAATCTATTTTAAATACCCCTAAACACATGATGAACTTTAATACAAAAGCTTCCGCTAATGGAAATCTGAATAATCTATTATATTGGATGAGCTTTAATGATGGCTTAACCGCGTTAAACTGGAAAGCAGGAACATTAACAGACATTATTTGTCAGACAAAGACAGCCGCAACCAAAGAAAAACCTTGGGTTGCTATGGGATCAGTAGAATTACAGACTTGAAATAAAATAACATTAAATTGCAACAAACTGTAAGGAACCCATAATGAAGTAACCACTCTAAACTTTGAACCAACCACGAACAACAAGGGTCATAGCGTACCTGAAGGAATCAATCATTGAGATGTTCCTATGGGAATCACAGTAAAGAATATCTAGTTTCCTCACCGCAGTCGGCTAGGGCGGACACGTCCTAGTCTGATGGGAAGAAGACATCTAAAGATTCAACAGATCATCACTTTGGCTGACTGGTCGCTTTAAGACGGAAGAACAGGTCTAGTCTTCATTCTTACTTAATTTGTGTGTTAGAGATTAAATAACGGTCATCTCCATGAGAAAATCTGTATGTTGCTGTTGAAACAAATTCAAGTCCACCAACCCCATTTGAACATATAGAGGGTGATTCTCCCAAAAGTGCTGAATTGGTGGGAAAACTGTTCTAGATCACAACTGTTTTCTCAGTTCTAGTTCTCACTTGAATCTCCCCACTCTGTGTACTGCAGAGGTCCCAATCGTGAATCTTATTAAAACCCGAGGGGGGGCGGGCCCTATTCGTGCCAGAGTTTGACAGTTCTGGAACTCTGCGCACGCACAGTGGTCCCGATCTGTCAGTCTCCCCATTTGCTGGCCAGCCCAATCGCTGGCCAGTCCGGGACCCCCGCAGTGCTGCCCCTCCAGTTCCTCACCTTCCACGGCCCAATCGCGGCCCCCATGACCCCTCCCATCCCGGAGCACCCCAATGTCAAGCCCATCCCCATCCCCCCTTCCCCACCCCCCCCCCCCCCCGCAAGCAGTAGCAATCCCCCACTCCTTTCATCCCGGCAGACTCCACCCCCTCCTCCCCCCCACCCCCGGGGTCAGACCCCACCCCGGGAAGCTGCCCCCCCGGCAGACCACCCCCCAGTCCATCCCAATCGCTGCCCTCCCTCCATCCCAAACCGATCGCCATGCAGAGTGGCAACGGGACACCCCACTCCCACCGATCACCCCTAGGCCCCACCCACAATAGGCCCCACCCCCTTGGCACTCCCTGGGCATGGGGACTTTTGCCCCTTGGGCAGTGACAGGAACCACCCCACCCCCCACTGCCTGACCCCCTGGGGGGCCCTAATTGCTCCCCCTTCATTCCGATAGGGTCTCCCGCTTGTTCCCCGAATGTGGGGAGCTCGTCTGAACCCTGCCAGAATGAAGTACTCCTGGTGAGGTGGGAGATTCAATCGGGGCCGGCAAAGTTCCCAATAATGACATTTAAAATACATTTACAATGCATTAAAAAAAGATTCAAATTGCTTACCTGCCTTCCCACAGTTTCCAGCATGGGCTGGTCTCTGACTGTTCTCCGGCTCTGGGAGATGTGCATGCGTTCCCAGCACATGCGCAAATCCTGGAATAAGGCCCACGACTCACATCTCCCACCCTGACCCGCCAAAGAAATTGCGGGTCGGGATGGGAGAAACCCCCCCATAATGTGTGAGGTGCACGGTGGCACAGTGGTTAGCATTGCTGACTCATAGCGCCAGGGACCCAGGTTCGATTACCGGCTTGGGTCACTGTCTTTGTGGAGTTTGCACATTCTCCCCATGTCTGCGTGGGTTTCCTCCAGGTGCTCAGGTGTCCTCCCACAGTCCAAAGATGTGCAGGTTAGGTGGATTGGCCAGGCTGAATTACCCCTTGGTGTCCCAAGATGTGTAGGTAAGATGGATCAGCCATGGGAAATGCGTAGAGTTATAGGGATCGGGCAGGGGAGAGGGCCTGGGTAAGATACTCTGTCAGAGAATTGGTACAATCTCGATGGGCTGAATGGTCTTTTCTGCATTGTAGGGATCCTATGCAGAAGTCATAATGAATTGTTGCAGGTTTTGTTTCTATATTTAGGTGATATAAAATCCTGCGGTGGATTCTCTGGCACATTCTCTGGCACATACAGGCCTTTCACCTCCACGCCTTAGGTTAGAATACAGACTAGACTAATAAGATGGTGGCTCAGTAGCAAGAAGGCAGTTGGCACAGCGAGAGTTAAGTGGGACTGTGGAACAGTACCGCCGATAGTGTGATGTAAAGCATCACATGTCCAGGGACTCAGGTTCGTGTATGCAGAGGCCTGTAAGCATGGAGTTAGCTCACGATCTGAGTTATGCCTTGTACATATGTAAATCGTTGTGTTACCAATAAACACTACTGCTCAACCCTAAGCCTCTGAGACTTACTAAACAAACCCATATAACATGACGGATCCCAAAACTGGAGTACTTAGTGAAGGAGCTGGAATCTTAAAAGCCAAAGGAACAGCATGCTGACCTAACTGAGGTGTACCCCACCTGAAGACACAGCCAGAGATCACCTAAAAGGAAGCTCCGTAATAGATGGGGAGGCTGAAGGGTAGAAAAAAAATCTCCTGTGCAGCTAACGGACTCCACCAGAGCACATGGCGATCCATTGTAAATCCCCATCAATTGCAGAGTCAAAGGTCCTTGCCGGGAAGAGCCAACATTCAGTTCTAAGGTTGAACCAGCCTTTAAAAGTCTTCAGGATCAAGTGGAGCAGTCAATTTTGGTAGTCACCATGACCAGCCCAGGTTCAGAGTTGATGCCATACCATAAGGTGACCAAATCCCACTGTAAAAGAAACAGAAGTTTTAAAATGGCAGCCAGAACCAAGAACCGCCTTTCAATTGGTTTCCCAAACTCTGAAAACGTACCAGCTGGACCAAATCTTTTAATGAAAAACTTGCTTCAAAGAATCGATCCATTTTCTGCGATTGCTGCAGGAGCCCAGCAAAACCTAACAAGGATGGGAAGAAGCAGTGAAAAATTGGTTATTACAACATCATCTTTAAAAGGTTAAAGCTGTACTTACTGAACTGAAAAGCAACCATGGATAATAAATCGACCACATCATATCATTACGTGAGCCAGACAGGGCACAGAATTGGAGGATTTGGCAAAAAGGATTTTCAAGATACATGATAGTTTCGGGATTAAATAAGAAAACAGAAGGTGAAGAACTGAATACACTCCTGTGATCAGTGGATCCGATGGCCGATGACCTAATTGTGAGGCAAGGAATAAACAAATCTTCAGATAAGTTTCTATTTTTTTTACAACAGAGCTGGGTCGCTATTTATTCAGTGAGTTTCATGTTCAATCATTAAAGTCAAGCCCCCCCTCAGCCCCCCTCAGTCACAATAACCACAGGGGCCGCAAGCATGGTCCACAAGGATGGTCTGGCAGCTGTGGCCATTTCTTACTTTTGCATTTCAAAGATGCGTCAGCAAACTGCTCCATCTTGAGGCACACTCTCTTTCCCCTACCTAAATTGGTTGCTCCCACCTCTGACTATGGGGCTGCTGAGCTTATCGTATTGTCAGGCCTTGCCTTGGCCATCAGCCTTCGGAGCCCAGCACCCCATATTTAATATTGAACAAGGTTTGGCTGCCTCCTTCAACATCATCCTCTAGGTCCCATTACCAGTGCTTGTGAGTTCCATGCCCGCATTTTAATCCGACGGGAGGATTATGACCCCAGAATGAAGTTTCAGCCCTTTGTCAACCTAGAATTTTAATGTTTGAGTGAAATAACCTGGTCTAAATCCTCTTGCTTCCAGTCCATCTCATAGGCACAGTGGCACATTGGTTAGCACTGCTGCCTCACAGCACCAGGGACCCGGGTTCCATTCCTGGCTTGGGTCACTGTCTGTGCAGAGTCTGCACATTCTCCCTGTGTCTGCGTGGGTTTCCTCCGGGTGCTCCGGTTTCCTCCCACAGTCTGAAAGACATGCTGGTTAGATATATTGGCCATGCTAAATTCTCCCACAGTGTACCCAAACAGGTGCCAGAGTGTGGCGACTCGGAGATTTTCACATTAGCTTTGTTGCAGTGTTAATTTGAGCCTACTTGTGACACTAATAAATAAACTTTTTAAACTTAAACTTCCTGATTCCATGAGGACTTTCTTTAATGGGTACAAAACAGTACATCAATCAATGAAGGGTCATCCAGACTCGAAACGTTGGCTCTATTCTCTCTTCATAGATGCTGTCAGACCTGCTGAGATTTTCCAGCACTTTCTGTTTTTGTTTCTGATTCCAGCATATTTTGCTTTTATCATCAATCAGGATGGTGTGTTGCCTCCCTGGTGCCAGGGTCAAGGACGTCTCTGAGCGATTGCGGGACATTCTTAAGGGGAAGGGTGAGGAGCCAGAGGTCGTTGTACATATTGGTACCAACGACATAGGTAGGAAAAGGGATGAGGTCCTGAAGTGTGAATATAGAGAGTTAGGCAGAAGGCTAAAGTGCAGGACCTCGAAGATAGAAATTTCAGGACTACTACCGGTGCCATGTGCTAGTGAGAGTATGAATAGGAGGATTAGACAAATGAATGCCTGGTTTGAGAGCTGGTGCAGGGGGCAGGGATTTAGATTTTTGGATCATTGGGATCTTTTCTGGGGAAGGGCTGACCTGTTCAAGAGAGATGGGTTACATTTGAACTGGAGGGGGACTAACATCCTGGCAGGGAGGTTTGCTAGAGCCACTTGGGAGGGTTTAAACTAGTTTGGCAGGGGGTGGGATCCAAAGCAGTAGGGAGACAGAAGAGAAGTTTGAGGACAGCACAGAAGTTAAAGAGAGCACATTAAGTAGCAAAGGCAGTGTCAGTAATCCTAGTACCAGACAGATCAGGCAAAAACAAGACAGAGAGCAAGGGAAGTCCAGATTAAACTGCATTTATTTCAAGGCAAGAGGCCTGACGGGCAAGGCAGATGAACTCAGGGCATGGATAGATACGTGGGACTGGGATATTATAGCAATTACTGAAACATGGCTAAGGAAGGGACAGGACTGGCAGCTCAATGTTCCAGGGTACAGATGCTATAGGAAAGATAGTACAGGAGGTAAGAGAGGAGGGGGAGTTACACTTTTGATTAGGGAAAGCATCATGGCCGCACTGAGAGGGGATATATCCGAGGGTTTGGCCACTGAGTCTATATGGGTAGAACTGAGAAATAAGAAGGGGGAAATCACTTTGATAGGGTTGTACTATAGGCCCCCAAATAGTCGACGGGAAATTGAGGAGCAAATATGTAAGGAGATTACAGATAGTTCCAAGAAAAATAGGGTGGTATTAGTGTGAGATTTTAACTTTCCCAACATTGACTGGGACAGCCATGGTATTAGAGGGTTGGATGGAGAGAAATTTGTTGAGTGCATTCAGGAGGAATTTCTCATTCAGTATGTGGATGGCCCGACTAGAGAGGGGGCAAAACTTGACCTCCTCTTGGGAAATAAGGAAGGGCAGGTACCAGAAGTGTTAGTGAGAGATCACTTTGGGACCAGTGACCATAATTCTATTAGTTTTAAGATAGCTATGGAGAATGATAGGTCTGGCCCAAAAGTTAAAATTCTAAATTGGGGCAAGGCCAATTTTGATGGTATCAGGCAGGAACTTTCAAAAGTTAATTGGGGGAGTCTGTGGGAAGGCAAAGGGATGTCTGGTAAGTGGCATGCTTTCAAAAGTGTGTTAACCAGGGTTCAGGATAAACACATTCCTCTTAGAGTGAAGGGCAAGGCTGGCAGAAGTAGGGAACCCTGGATGACTCGGGATATTGAGGCCCTGGTCAAGAAGAAGAAAGAGGCACATGACATGCATAAGCAGCTGGGATCAAGTGAATCCCTTGAAGAGTAAAGGGGGTGTCGGAGTAGAGTTAAGAGAGAAATCAGGAGGGCAAAAAGGGGACATGAGATTGTTTTGGCAGATAAGGCAAAGGAGAATCCCAAGAGCTTCTACAAATACATAAAGGGCAAAAGAGTAACAAGGGAGAGAGTAGGGTCTCTTAAGGATCAACAAGGTCATCTACGTGCGATCCACAAGAGATGGGTGAGATCCTAAATGAATATTTCTAATCAGTATTTACTGTTGAGAAAAGCATGGATGTTAGGGATCTTGGGGAAATAAATAGTGATATCTTGAGGAGCGTACATATTACAGAGAAGGAGGTGCTGGAAGTCTTAAAGTGCATTGATGCGCGATTGATTCACACGGGAGGCTAGGACGTACCCGGGAATAAAGGCTTTTATTCACAACAAGATTGGAGCACACTACTTAACAATACTATCCCAGACTAAGGGCTACTAGGAAGTAGCAGTGACCTTTATACTCCTGTAAGAAGGCGGAGCCGAACGGAGTGTACCACATAAACAATAATAACAGGTGGAACACTCAAACCCTAACCCCAACAGTAACAAGAGTAACATATGTACAAGTACCCATAGTGGTAACCATCTATGGTTCACCACACACATCAAGGTAGAAAAATCCCCGGGACCTGATGAAGTGTATCCCAGGGCATTGTGGGAGGCTAGGGAGGAAATTGCGGGTCCCCTAGCCGAGATATTTGAATCATCGATAGTCACTGATGAGGTGCCTGAAGATTGGACAGTGGCAAATGTTGTACCTTTGTTTAAAAAGGGCTGCAGGGAAAAGCCTGGGAACTACAGGGCAGTGAGCCTCACATCTGTGGTGGGTAAATTTTTGGAAGTTATTTTGAGAGGCAGGATCTACAGGCATTTAGAGACACAAGGACTGATTAGGGACAATCAGCATGGTTTTGTAAGTGGAAAATCATGTCTCACAAATTTGATTGAGTTTTTTGAAGGGGTAACCAAGAAGGTAGATGAGGGCAGTGCAGTTGATGTTGTCTACATGGACTTTAGCAAGGCCTTTGACAAGGTACCGCGTGGTAGGTTGTTGCATAAGGTTAAATCTCACGGGATCTGGGGTAAGGTATCTAAAAGGATACAAAATTGGCTTCTTGACAGAAGCCAGAGGGTGGTTGTAGAGGGTTGTTTTTCAAACTGGAGGCCTGTGACCAGTGGTGTGCCTCAGGGATCAGTGCTGGGTCCACTATTATTTGTCATTTACATTAATGATTTGGATGAGAATATAGGAGGCATGGTTCGTAAGTTTGCAGATGACACTAAGATTGGTGGCATAGTGGACAGTGAAGAAAGTTATCTCCAATTGCAATAAGATCTTGATCAATTGGGCCAGTGGGCTGACGAATGGCAGATGGAGTTTAATTTATACAAATGCGAGGTGATGCATTTTGGGAAATTGAACCAGGACAGGACTTACTCAGTTAGTGGTAGGGCGCTGGGGAGAGTTACAGAACAAAGAGATCTAGGGGTACATATTCATAGCTCCCTGAAAGTCGAGTCAAAGGTGGACAGAGTGGTGAAGAAGGCATTTGGCATGCTTGGTTTCATCGGTCAGAATATTGAATACAGGAGTTGGGACATCTTGTTGAAGTTGTACAAGACATTGGTAAGGCCACACTTGGATTACTGTGTGTAATTCTGGTCACCCTATTATAGAAAGGATATTATTAAATTAGAAAGAGTGCAGAAAAGATTTACTAGGATGCTACCGGGACTTGATGGATTGAGTTATAAGGAGAGGCTGGATAGGCTGGGACTTTTTTCTCTGGAGCATAGGAGGCTGAGGGGTGATCTTATAGAGGTCTATAAAATAATGAGGGGCACAGATCAGCGAGATATATCTTTTCCCAAAGGTAGGGGAGTCTATAACTAGAGGGTATAGGTTTAAGGTGAGAGGGGAGAGATACAAAAGTGTCCAGAGGAGCAATCTTTTCACATGAAGGGTGCTGAGTGTCTGGAACAAGCTGCCAGAGGTAGTAGTAGAGGCGGGTATAATTTTGTCTTTTAAAAAGCATTTAGATAGTTACATGGGTACGATGGGTATAGAGGGATATGGGCCAAATGCGGGCATCTGGGATTAGCTTAGGGGTTTCAAAAAAAAAGGGCGGCATGGACAAGTTGGGCCGAAGGGCCTGTTTCCATGCTGTAAACCTCGTTTGATAAGGTTCACCATGGTAGGCTTCTGCAGAAAATGCAGATGTATGGGATTGGGGGTGATCTAGGAAATTGGATCAGGAATTGGCTAGCGGATAGGAAACAGAGGGTGGTGGTTGATAGTAAATATTCATCATGGAGTGCGGTTACAAGTGGTGTACCTCAGGGATCTGTTTTGGGGCCACTGCTGTTTGTAATATTTATTAATGATCTGGATGAGGGTATAGTTGGGTGGATTAGCAAATTTGCTGATGACACCAAAGTCGGTGGTGTGGTAGACAGTGAGGAAGGGTGTCGTAGTTTGCAGGAAGACTTAGACAGGTTGCAAAGTTGGGCCGAGAGGTGGCGGATGGAGTTTAATGCGGAGAAGTGTGAGGTAATTCACTTTGGTAGGAATAACAGATGTGTTGAGTATAGGGCTAACGGGAGGACTTTGAATAGTGTGGAGGAGCAGAGGGATCTAGGTGTATGTGTGCATAGATCCCTGAAAGTTGGGAATCAAGTAGATAAGGTTGTTAAGAAGGCATATGGTGTCTTGGCGTTTATTGGTAGGGGGATTGAATTTAGGAGTCGTAGCGTTATGTTGCAACTGTACACAACTCTGGTGCGGCCGCACTTGGAGTACTGTGTGCAGTTCTGGTCCCCACATTACAGGAAGGATGTGGAGGCTTTGGAGAGGGTGCAGAGGAGGTTTACCAGGATGTTGCCTGGTATGGAGGGGAGATCCTATGAGGAGAGGCTGAGGGATTTGGGATTGTTTTCGCTGGAAAGGCGGCGGCTAAGAGGGGATCTTATTGAAACATATAAGATGATTAGAGGTTTAGATAGGGTGGATAGTGATAGCCTTTTTCCTCTGATGGAGAAATCCAGCACGAGGGGGCATGGCTTTAAATTGAGGGGGGGTAGTTATAGAACCGATGTCAGGGGTAGGTTCTTTACCCAGAGGGTGGTGAGGGATTGGAATGCCCTGCCAGCATCAGTAGTAAATGCGCCTAGTTTGGGGGCGTTTAAGAGATCCGTAGATAGGTTCATGGACGAAAAGAAATTGGTTTAGGTTGGAGGGTCACAGTTTTTTTTTAACTGGTCGGTGCAACATCGTGGGCCGAAGGGCCTGTTCTGCGCTGTAATGTTCTATGTTCTATGTTCTATGTTCTATGACTCTAATCCGATTGGATTTACATCTGTACCTGTGATGATAGAAATAACAAACACTGGAAATACACAGCTGGTCAGTCAGCAGCTGAAACAAAGCAGGTAAATATTGATTCAAGGTTAATCGAAGGCTGGTGATTGAAGGATTTTTATTCTAGAAAGTTTCCATTTCTCAAATACTGAATTTTTTTTTTAATGCCTTCTCAGAATGTGGGTATCGCTGGTAAGGGTGGCATCCGTTGCCCATCACTCATTGTCCCAAAACGTTACTGGTGGGTAGTTTGAGCCATCAATCAATCACTATTTGGTACAATTAAGTACCACTTTGGAGAGTTAAGGTTACCCTCCTTTGGAACCAGAGTTACATATCAACCAAAATGGATAAAGACAACTGGTTTCCTTCATAAAGAACCTGCTATGAGTTTTTACCTAATTTATGCTTTTTCTTGTGGACTGCACGGTGGCACAGTGATTAGCATTGCTACCTGACAGCACCAGGGACCTGGGCTCAATTCTGGCCTTGGGGGACCGTCTGTGTGGAGTTTGCATGTTCTCCCCGTGTCTGCGTGGGTTTTCTCCAGGTGCTAGAGGGATGGAGTTTAGAAACAGCGAGGTTATATTGCAGCTGTATAGGGTGCTGGTGAGGCCACACCTGGAGTACTGTGTACAGTTTTGGTCTCTTTACTTGAGAAAGGATATACTGGCATTGGAGGGGGTGCAGAGGAGATTCACTAGGTTGATTCCGGAGTTGAGAGGGTTGACTTATGAGGAGAGACTGAGTAGACTGGGGCTATACTCATTGGAATTCAGAAGAATGAGGGGAGATCTTATAGAACCACATAAGATTATGAAGGGAATAGGTAAGATCGAAGCAGGGAAGTTGTTTCCACTGGCAGGTGAAACGAGAACTAGGGAGCATGGCCTCAAAATAAGGGGGAGCAGATTTAGGACTGAGTTGCGGAAGAACTTCTTCACACAAAGGGTTGTGAATCTGTGGAATTCCCTGCCCAGTGAAGCAGTTGAGGCTACCTCATTATATGTTTTTAAGGCAAGGACAGATACATTTTTGAATAGCAAAGGAATTAAGGGTTATGGTGAGCGGGCGGTAAGTGGAGCTGAGTCCACAAAAAGATCAGCCATGATCTTATTGAATGGCGGAGCAGGCCTGAGGGGCCAAATGGCCTAGTCCTGCTCCTAGTTCTTATGTTCTTATGCTCTGGCTTCCTCCCACAGTCCAAAGATGTGCAGGTTAGGTGGATTGGCCATGCTAAGTTATCCCTTAGTGTAGGTTATGGGTAAATGTGTGGGGCTACGGTGTTGGCCTTGGGTAAGGTGCTCTGTTGGAGAGTCAGTGCAGACTCAAAGAGCCAAATGGCCTCCTTCTGCACAGTAGGGATTCTGTGATTCCATGGAGAATAATGTACAAAAAATACCCAGTCTGTTTTAACTATATACCTTTCTTCCCTATTAATATCATTATGACAACCTTCAAGTACAAAGTGTCTGTCAGCTATTGCCATGACTCAGACTCTAAGAAGGAAAAAACATCAATACTTGTTCCAGTTGATTATAGCTTTGTTTCTTGCCTGGTTGGTTTCCATCCACAGTTTAGTTTGGTTGCTGTTCTGACTTGGTCAGTGTGTGGAAGGTCAATACTGTTTGTGCTGTGTCTTGATTTCCAATTTGGAACTGTTTCTTTGTGCTCCCGGCAAACTAGTTCCAGTCAAAAGATTTAATAAGTAATTTACTGTAAACGTTGACATTTGTAGACAACAGAACCTTGTTTTTAATTGGGTTAAAATAGAACTGTTGGAAACAAACAGTTTATTTAATACAGACTCTGCAGGTAATTTATTACTTGTACCATACCATGTGTTGGCAGCCTCTTGGGCTGCATTATTATTTTCTCAGTGTGGCAATGAGGACACTGGTTCCTGTTCTGTACTTGTTATGTTCTGTTAGTGTTACACATTGCCAGCTTTGGAAATTAACAATAACAGCATAAACTTCCATTCATAAAGCACCTTTGACAACATCTCAAGGTGCTTCACAGGAGAAATTATAAAGCATTTATTTCACACTGGGCCACATATAAAGATATCAGGGGTTATGGGGAAAAGGCAGGAGAATGGGGATGAGAAAAATATCAACCATGATTGAATGGCGGAGCAGACTCGATGGGCCAAATGGCCTAATTCTGCTTCTATGTCTTATGGTTTTATATTAGAAAAAATTTGTTCAATGAAATTTGGGCGCCACGGTGGCCCAGTGGCTAGCACTGTTGCCTTACAGTGCCAGAGGTCAGATTCAATTCTGGCCTCGGGTCACTGTCTGTGTGGAGTCTGCACATCCTTCCCATGTCTGCATGGGTTTCCTCCGGGTGCTCCAGTTTCCTCCCACAGTCCAAAGATATGCGGGTTAGGTTGATTGGCCATGCTAAATTGCTCCTTCGTGTCAGGAGGATTAGCAGGGTAAATATGTGGGGTTACGGGGATAGGGTCTGGGTGGGATTGTTGTCACTGCAGGCTCGATGGACTGAATGGCCTCCTTCTGCACTGCAGGGATTCTGTGATTCTGTGAGATAGGTTTCAGGGAGCTGAAAGAGAGAGAGGTAGAGAGGCAGATGGTTTTAGGGAGAAGAATCCAGAGCCCGTGGTCTTAGTAGCTGAAATCACAGCCACTGGCGGTGAAGTGATTAAAATCAGGGATAATCGAGAGGTCAGACTTAGAGGAGTGTAGACAAGTCAGGAGGTTGTGGGGCTGGAGAAGATTTCTAAGCAGGGAGCCCTTTGGTTTCATGCTCATCAGTAGATTCTTAATTCCAAATATTTTTTATTGAATTCAACCACCATCTGCCATGGTGGGATTCGAACCCGGATCCCCAGAACATTAGCTGAGTTTCTGGATAAATAGTCTAGTGATAACACCACTAGGCCATCACCTCCCCATCCCATTTAATGAGCCCTATTTCAGCATCAAGCTTGCATGGTGAGCAAATGGCTTGGGTCCTCTTGCCAATAAGGCCAATCTTATAGTGTGCGGAACTGTAGGAATCCTATCACATATATTGACCAGTGAAGGTGGGCTTCCCATAGACAGTATTAGAGTTCCCACTCACAATTTTCTCAACTAGCACCTTGAGGATAGGACCTCACATGCTTCATTTCAAAGTTGAATTTGAGCGCAAGATGGAGCCCAGTGAGATGTGTAAGGAAATTTTTAATTGCAACGCCAGATTCAAATAAAGCAAACATTGCTTCTACATATCAGAATTATGCAAGGTATAGGCGTTTGGGGTCATTCTATCGAAGATGTGTTTCTCATGGAAATTGACAAAAATGTTATGAGAGCTGGGCCGAGTGGAGATTCCATGGCAACACCATCTATTTGGACATACATGGTATCAATAAAGTTAAACTCAACTGCATGAGTTGCTGAGTTCATAAGTTCAGTGAATACATATTCAGACAATGGAGGCGCATCTAGATCATGGTATAATGTTGTGGTGCAAATTTAAAAAATGTATGGGACATAGGCGTCACTGGGTGGCCAGCATTTGTTGCGTGTCCCTAGTTGCCCTTGAAAAGGTGGTGGTGAGCTGCCTTCCCTTTTTTTATTCATTCATGGGACATGGGTGTCATTGGCTGGCCAGCATTTATTGCCCATCCCTAGTTGCCCGAGGGTAGTTGAGAGTCAACCATATTGCTGTGGTTTGGGAGTCACATGTAGGCCACACCAAGTAAGGGCAGCAGATGTCATTCCCTAAAGGATGTCAGTGAACCAGATGGGTTTTTCCGACAATTGACAATGGTTTCATCAGTAGATTCTTAATTCCAGATTTGTTTTTATTGAATTCAAATTCCACCATCTGCCTTGGCCAGATTCGAACCCGAGTCCCCAGAACGTTAGCTGAGTTTCTGGATTAATAGTCTAGCGATAATACCACCAGGCTATCGCTTCCCCACTGACTGTTCCTTATCCAACATAACATTGACCAAGCCTGTTAACTCATTCCGAAGCCAGATGGTGAATGGATCTTTTTATGGGTGTAGCCAGCGACACCCATAAAGGAACTTCAGAAAGCATAGCGAGCAATGATCTGCAGGATAGCTTAAAGTTCCTAAAACTCAACTTTTGCACTACCAAACAACTACCTCACCAGTTTGCTTAAAGATGTATAAAGGAGGACTTGTGGGGCACTGGGTATTGCCCGAGGGCAGTTGAGAGTCAACCACATTGCTGTGGCTCTGGAGTCACATGTAGGCCAGACCAGGTAAGGACAGAAAATTTTGTTCCCTGAAGAACATTATTGAACCGACAATCGGCAATGGTTTCATGATCATCAGTAGATTCTTAATTCCAGATATTTTTTATTGAATTCAAATTCCACCATCTGCCATGGTGGAATTTGTACGCCGGGTCCCCAGAACATTAGCTGAGTTTCTGGATTAATAGCCTAGCGATAATACCACTAGGCCAGCATTTCCCCTTCTTGAACCGCTGCAGTCCCTGAGGTGTAGGTACACCCACAGTGCTGTTAGGGAGGGAATTCCAGGATTGCCTATGTCTGCCTTGAGTTGCAGTGCATGGCATTGCTATCGATTCACAAACCCTATATGGTCTTCGCAAAGGTGAAAGAATCCTTCAGCGTGTGTGTGGAAAAATGTGCTCAGAGCTACTTGTAACTCATTGAACCATTGGGCAATTCGTATTGTGAAAAAACAGTAAAAAATAAGATGCCATAAAGTGACATCAGTTTTGTGTGCCTTGGGCAGCCCATACGTATGTGGGCAAAATGAATTGTGAGGACAAATCTTATCACATACACCACCAGACAGCGATCAGTGATGCTAACACAAGTTGAAAGGTTTAAAGAGAAGTCCATCCAATGGCATCCATAGATGTGAGTTCACTAAATTAGGGAAGAGCTCAATGTTCTCTAAATTAGATGCTAATGCAGGTACCAGCAAATAGCATTAGAAGATGAGTGGAAGACTCTAATGACTTTCAAAGCACCATTTGGAAGATTCTCACAGCACCAGGGACCCAGGTTCAATTCTAGCCTTAGGTGACTGTGTGGAGTTTGCACATTCTCCCCATGTCTGCATGGGTTTCCTCTGGGTGTTCCGGTTTCCTCCCACAGTGCAAATATATGCAGATTAGGTGCATTTTCCATGCTAAATTGTCCCTTAGTGTCCCAAAATGAGTAGGGTAGGGGATTAGCGGGGTAAGTATGTGGGTTTATGTGAATAGGGTCTGGGTGGGATGTCAGCGAGTCAGTGCAGAATCAATAGACCGAACGGCCTGCTTCTGCGCTGTAGGAATTCTATGATTTCATCTAAGATTCTATTTAAACAGGTTATTCTTTGAAATTGACATCGGCGCCAGAAGTCCTGCAACGAGTAATGTCAAACCTCTTCAGGAACTCACATGGAGTTGTTTATCACATGGATGACGTGTTGATCCATGGGTCCACTCAAGCCAAGCATTACATGAGAATGAGAGCAAGGCTGAGAAGACTACAAGAGGCAGGATTAACACTCAATAAATGTAAATTTTCACAGCTAACAATCAGGTTTCTTGGTCACACAGTGAGTGCATCAGAAATAAAGATCGGCCCACTGAAGCCTAGAGCCTTTAAAGAATTTCCAACTCCAAAGTGTCAAAATTCCTAAAAGAAAAGTCTTAGCAGAGCTCAATGAGCCATTTTGCCGGTTGTTACTTCAATGGTGTTGGGAAGAAGCACATCAGAAATCATTTTTAAACCTCAAGGAAGAGATTGATGTCCATAAGACCATAAGCATTTGGAACACTGCGCCCAGTTCTGGTTGCCACACTACCAGAAGGACGTGGTGGCTTTGGAGAGAGTACAGAGGAGGTTTACCAGGATGTTGCCTGGTATGGAGGGGCTTAGTTATGAGGAGAGATTGGGTAAACTGGGGTTGTTCTCCCTGGAAAGACGGAGGATGAGGGGAGACTTAATAGAGGTGTATAAAATTATGAAAGGCATAGATAGGGTGGGCAGTGGGAAGCTTTTCCCCAGGTCGGTGGTGACGTTCACGAGGGGTCATAGGTTCAAGGTGAAGGGGGGGAGGTTTAACACAGATATCAGAAGGACATATTTTACACAGAGGGTGGTGGGGGCCTGGAATGCGCTGCCAGGCAAGGTGGTGGAGGTGGACACACTGGGAACGTTTAAGACTTATCTAGGTAGCCATATGAACGGAGTGGGAATGAAGGGATACAAAAGAATGGTCTAGTTTGGACCAGAAAGCGGCACGGGCTTGGAGGGCCGAAGGGCCTGTTCCTGTGCTGTATTGTTCTTTGTTCTTTTGTTCTTTGTTTAAGACATAGGAGAAGAATTAGAGTCAAGAACCTATGTATCCTTGTCTTAAATACACTGATTGACCTGGCCTCCGCAGCCTTCTGTGGCAATGAATTCCACAGAATTCCACAGTGGGGAGGCGATGGCCTTGTGGTGTTATTGCTAGACTATCAATCCAGAAAGTCATCTACTGTTCTGGGTCCTGGGTTCAAATCGCACCATGGCAGGAGGTGGAATTTGAATTCAATAAAAAATATCTGGAATTAAGAATCTACTGATGACCATGAAACCATTGTCAATTGTCGTAAAAACCCATCTGCTTCACTAATATCCTATATGGAAGGAAATCTGCTGTCCTTACCTGGTCTGGCTTACATGTGACTCCAGACCCACAGCAATGTGGTTGACTCTCAAATGCCCTCTGAAATGAAGGGCAGGTAGGGATGGGCAATAAGTGCTGGGCCCAGCCAGCGATGCCCACACCAGGAAAAATGAATAATTAAAGAAAAAGATTCACTACCCTCTGGCTGAAGAAATTCCTCCTCATCTCAGTTCTAAAGGGGCATCCCTTTACTCTGAGGCTGTGTCCCTAATCTCTCTTACTAATGGAATCATCTTCCCCACGTCCACTCTATTCAGGCCTCTCAGTATTCTTACATCACTGTCTGGATTTACCTATGATAATAGCAGCGCTCATAGCTTCAACAGGAGTGGGTGCAACACTTTTTCAGGTAGAAAGCGATGCAGACCAGTCTATTACACATCATGTTCATTAACAGATACAGAGAAGAGTTATGCAGTAATGAAAAGGAAGCATTAGCTGCTATGTGGGCATGTGGGAAATTTGCTGATTGTCTCTGATCTCTTCACAACACGCTAGAAACAGACCAGAAGCATATTCCAGATATTGCTTTGTCAGAAAAAGGTCCACAATTCACGAATATAGAATTTCAAGAGTTATTCACATTCACATGCTCAAGTTCACCGAGGATTTCAGGACTAATGTAGAAGCTGAGGTGTCAGATAAAGACATTACTGAAAAAGAATGAAGACATTCAGCTCATGTTCTTGAGTAACAGATCTACACCCTGACAGAATGGACTGGCTCTATGAGTCACTCATGGAAGAAGGTTGCAAACACAGATACCGACCCTTCCACATACACCATTGCTACTGATGTGAAAAACACAGACTTGGATAAAATTTGAGAAAGAGTGGAAACTTACCATGGTATACAGAAGAAACACTATGATTATTGTTCCAGAGCACATACACTAGCAGATCTTTTGGACCAAAGATCAATTGAGATTTGGAGAAATAATGGAGGAATCGCCACAACCAAGATCTTAGTTGTCCAGGTGGAACAGGGTAAGAAGAAGCAGATGGGTTTTCACTGCAGTTGACTAACCAGAGAGGTTGTATTCATCAAAAATGGAAGAAGTCACTGAAGCAGCTGATCCTGAAACATCTATTGGTTCGAATTCTGTGCAACAGCATCCAGAGGACAAAAGCAGAATGATAATTCCTGAATCCCTGCTTAAAGTTTTAAAGTTTATTTATTATTGTCACACAGAGGCTTACATTAACGCTGCAATGAAGTTACTCTGAAAATCCTCTAGTCGCCTCAATCCAGCGCCTGTTCAGGTACACTGAGGGAGAATTTATGAGAGTGTGTACCGACCACAATCTATCCCAGGCCCTATTCCTGTAACCCTCATTTACCCTGCTAATCCCCCCTGACACCTAACCAGCATAGCTTTCGGACTGTGGGAGGAAACCGGAGCATCGAAAGGAAACCCACGCAGACACGGGGAGAATGTGCAAACTCCACATAATGACCCAAGCCGGGAATCAAACCCGGGTCCCTGGCACTGTGAGGCAGCAGTGCCAACCACTGTGCCACTGTGCCGCCCGCTAATAAGCGAAGAGCGAGGTAAAGTAGAATAGTGAAGGCACCACAATGCATATCACTGTAGGAGAAGATAAGAATCTCAAAAAATGAAGGAGAGAGAAGAGAGAACAAGAAGAAAACATGGAAAGAGAAAGAAAAATGGCATTTACAGAAGAGAGCAAAATGAGACTATATTCCCGACAAGACTTCAAAATACTGAAATGTCGAAGAAGACTCTTTGTGGCTTCAACAATGAACAGTTTATTATTAATACAGTAAATATACAAGATAAGGGTCTGCCAGAACTCTCTTCTCCTCCCTGGCTCAAACTGAGTTCCTCCCCATCCCAGGACGCTCGCCCTTCCTCCCGAGCAACCTCTCCATTGGGTCCAGCCCAATCATGTGATCCTCAAAGGACCTCCCTTTAAAGGGGCCATGTTACCACCAATCGACTTTACAAACAATTTCCAAGTTCAAGTTATGAATATAACTTCCCTTAGGGAAGCTATCATCAGACATATGCACCATATGTGTTCATCTGATTTTGATTTGATTTGATTTATTATTGTCACATGTATTAGCATACAGTGAAAAGTATTGTTTCTTGCATGCTATACAGACAGAGCATACCGTTCATAGAGAAGGAAGCGAGAGAGTGTAGAATGTAGTGTTACAGTCATAGCTAGGGTGTAAAGAAAGATCAACTTAATGTGAGATAGGTCCATTCAAAAGTCTGACGGCAGCAGGGAAGAAGCTGTTCTTGAGTTGGTTGGTACGTGACCTCAGACTTTTGTATCTTTTTCCTGATAGAAGAACAAAGAACAAAGAACAATACAGCACAGGAACAGGCCCTTCAGCCCTCCAAGCCTGCACTGCTCATGTGTCCAACTAGACCATTCGTTTGTATCCCTCTATTCCCAGTCTGTTCATGTGGCTATCTAGATAAGTCTTAAATGATCCTAGCGTGTCCGCCTCAATCACCTTGCTTGGGAATGCATTCCAGGCCCCCACCACCCTCTGTGTAAAATACGTCCCCCTGACATCTGTGTTGAACCTTGCCCCCCTCACCTTGAACCCGTGACCCCTCGTGTTCGTCACCTCCAACCTGGGAAAAAGCTTCCCACTGTTCACCCTATCTATGCCCTTCATAATTTTATACACCTCTATTATCCTCCGTCTTTCCAGGGAGAACATCCCCAGTTTACCCAATCTCTCCTCATAGTTAAGACCCTCCATACCAGGCAACATCCTGGTAAACCTTTTCTGTACTCTCTCCAAAGCCTCCACGTCCTTCTGGTAGTATGGAGACCAGAACTGGACGCAGTATTCCAAATGTGGCCTAACCAACGTTCTATACAGCCGCAACATCATATGCCAACTTTTATATTCTATGCCCTGTCCAATAAAGGCAAGCATGCCATATGCCTTCTTCACCACCTTCTCCACCTGTGCTGCCAGAAGTGGAAGAGAAAATGTCTGGGGTGCGCGGGGTCCTTAATTATGTTGACTGCTTTGCCGAGGCAGCGGGAAGTGTAGACAGAGTCAATGTCTGAGCTGGGCTCTGATGATGAGTGCTTCCAGACATTCCTGCCCTTTAAAGTTTCTCAGTGTTGGGCACTTTGCCCTCCCATTCGAGGCCCATGATGTTCTCAATGTATCTCGTGGGAACTATCCAACGGATCAATATGTCTGGAGTAGGTATTGCACTTGTAAACACCAAACATCTCCCTGAATATTTTGTAATGGAAATTAGATGTGACTTATTCTGTCAGAAATAAATCATTGGTTCCGATAATGCATTATGAATAAGAAGGCATAAAACTCAACTTGTTGAACAATGCATTCTCCTGGAGCTCCATTAGGAATGTTACAAAAGCAGGATGACTTGATCTAATAGTGTTCATCTTGAAGGGTCTGGACAAACAGGGAGAAATTGTTTCTATTGATAGAAGAATCCAGAACCAGGGAACACCAATTGAACGTGGTTCGCTCAAGAAACAACAGGGATTTAAAGAAAATCTTCTTTTACACAGCAGGTGGTTAGGATCTGGAATCTACTGCCTGAGAGTGTGGTGGAGACAAATTCAACGGAGGCCGTAAAAGTATAATTGGATAACCATCTAAAGAGAAAATACACAGTAAGAAGTCTCACAACACCAGGTTAAAGTCCAACAGGTTTATTTGGAATCACGAGCTTTCGGAGCGCTGCTCCTTCATCAGGTGAGTGGAGAGTTATGTTTCAAAAACAGGGCATATATAGGCAAAGACACAATTGCAAGATAATGGTTGGAATGCGAGTCTTTTCAGGGAATCAAATCTTTACAGATGCAGATAATGCGAGTGGAGAGAGGGATAATCACAGGGTGACAAGGTGTGAATTGTTTCAAGCCAGGACAGTGAGTAGGATTTTGCAAGCCCAGGCCAAATGGTGAGGGTTACATGTAGTGTGAGATGAACCCAAGATTCCGGTTGAGGCTGTCCTCATGTGTGCACAACTTGATCTGATTTGATTTGATTTATTATTGTCACATGTATTAACATACAGTGAAAAGTATTGTTCCTTGCACGCTACACAGACAAAATATACAGTTCATAGAGAAGGAAACGAGAGAGTGCAGAATGTAGAGTTACAGTCATAGCTAGGATGTAGAGAAAGATCAACTTAATGCAAGGTAAGTCCATTCAAAAGTCTGACAGCAGCAGGGAAGAAGCTGTTCTTGAGTCAGTTGGTACGTGACCTCAGATTTTTGGATCTTTTACCCGAAAGAAGGTGGAAGAGAGAATGTCTGGGGTGCGTGGGGTCCTTAATTATGCTGGCTGCTTTGCCGAGGCAACAGGAAGTGTAGACAGAGTCAATGGATGGGAGGCTGGTTTGCCTGATGGATTGGACTACATTCACGACCTTTTGTAGTTCCTTGGGGTCTTGGGCAGAGCAGGAGCCATACCAAGCTGTGATACAACCAGAAAGAATGCTTTCTATGGTGCATCTGTAAAAGTTGGTGAGAGTCGTAGCTGACATGCCAAATTTCCTTAGTCTTCTGAGAAAGTAGAGGCGTTGGTGGACTTTCTTAACTATAGTGTCGGCATGGCTTGGCTTTCAGTTTCTGCTTGGCGATTCTGCGTTGTCGTGTGTCTTGAAGGCCGCCTTGGAGAACGCTTACCCAAAGATCGGAGGCTAAATGTCCTTGACTGCTGAAATGTTCCCCGACAGGAAGGGAACACGCCTGCCTGGCGATTGTCATGCAGTGTCCATTCATCCGTTGTCATAGCATCTGCATGGTTACGTACATTGGCGAGACCATGCTCCAACAGTGTGAGTAGACTGGTTCCTGAGTCACCCTCAATTCGTAAAAGTATTAAGGTAAAAGGTAAAGTTGCCATAGTCCCAGATGACCGTAGGCTGCTCTCCCCTTTGAGGGGGAGAGCTGACTGGTGGTGATTTAACCTGAGAAACACCACACCTCAGGCGAGGGGCAAGGTTGAGAAGGTGGGGCCTTCATGAATAATCTCAAAGCACAAAATACCGGAGCTAGGAACCCAAGCTTTCCCAGTGGAGACTGTTTCCGGTTGGGCAGTACTTCAGCCAGTCAAGGAGATGGTCAGATCTTTAGCCCCGGGATCACTCGGATGCTGGACAAGAGTAGCAATTTGTCCGAGTTATCCTTGTGGGACAGTAGGTAGCCTCTGAGATGATGTAAAAGAATTTCTAACTGGCCTCTTATTGGGCTTGTGCATGGTGCTATTTGGCTTCTTCTTAAACAAAAGCCCTGTCTCCCCCCTTCTCAGGTGACGTAAATTGGCACCATTCGAGGAGAGGTGATGACCTAGTGGTATTATTGCTCGACTGTTAATCCAGAAACTCAGCTAATGTTCTGGGGACCTGGGTTCGAATCCCGCCACGGCAGATGGTGGAATCTGAATTTAATAAAAAACATATCTGGAATTAAAATGTACTGATGACCATGAAACCATTGTCGATTGTTGGAAAAACCCATCTGCTTCATTAATGTCCTTTAGGGAAGGAAATCTACCATCCTTACCTGGTCTGGCCCACATGTCACTCCAGAGCCACAGCAATGGGGTTGACTCTCAACTGCCCTCTGAACAAGGGCAACTAGGGATGGGCAATAAATGCTGGCCAGCCAGCAACGCCCAAGCCCCACGAATGAATAAAAAATAGAAGAGGGCTGAGGAAGCCCAATCTTTTTGTGTGTTTAAAGCAGAGATTGATAGATTTCTGATTAACAATAATGTAAGGGGTTATGGGGATAGTGGATGAAAAAGGCATTGAAGTGTCCAATCAGCCATGATCGTATTGAATAGCGGAGCAGGTTTGATGGGCTGAATGGCCTGCTCATTTTCAAATCTTTCTATGTTCCTAACATCCCTGATGCCCTGGCCAATAATGGCCCCCGACATCTGGGCCATTGCTGTTTGTGGGATCTTGCTGTGTGGAAATTGGTTCCTATATAACATCAATGACTGCACACTTCAGAAATATCTAACTGGCTGCAAAGTGCTTTGGAACTTCCCAAGTTTGCAAAAGGCACTAAGTAAATACAAATTTGTTAGGCATAATAGCTTCTGTCTCATTCTTACTTCTTTCTCTACTTTCACCGCTGGTACAATTTGTGGCAATGAGTAAATATTTTTTTGCCGTTTGCTATTCCTAATGACAGGATTTCCCCCTCAATTCAATGAGAAACAAGCAGGCTTGAGACAGCTGGCAGAAGCATGACACACAACAGATAATCAAATGGCAGAAAGGATAATCAAACTACAATTCCTACTTCTAGCAATGAGCAGGCATCACTTAACAGAAGGAAAAGAAATAGATGGAGGATGGGGAGCCACATTGGTATCTCCCTGAGAAAAATTAATTTCTGCATTTGAAGGAATATATTTCTTTGTGAAGTATAATTCTCCAGGCTGGAGATATTTGTTGCTCTCAGTTATCCCTCAGTTCTGTTTGCGAAGTAGATAATTGCTTATTGGTCTTGTCATGATTTATGACAATATGAACCTTAACCATTGTGACATCCCTGTTTATTCTATTGTCCTCTTGATTGATGTCCAACATTTCAAACAAAGTTTCCAAAGATGATTTCAAATACAGGGCACGGTTCAATTTAATTGCGTTCAATTAATTCCTTCAAATACATTGCCTCACATCAAAGCTTATTTTGTAACCTTCTCACTTACTCTCCACAACCTCAAATACACGATCCCTTGACGGATAATGGAGTGCCTTAGGGAGTGGGCAATTTTCAAACTATTGGCTCCTTCACTGCCTGAGGTCTGTCGCATGGATCATTTTGTGCAGTTTTCCAGCCCTCCGAATCTTCCATCCAGTTTTCGCAGTGCTGGGAATCAAACCGAATGCCAAGTCAATTATCTTTGGAATGAATTGAAAATGCCTTGTCTACGAACTGGTTTATCTTGATATTCATTTGATAGTTCCTCATTCACTGTCAGGTTGATGCAGAGGAAAGGTGTCTGAGTCTTTTTTTTGGAGACCTTTCTGCCCGCAGCAACCAAGGGCAGACCTCGGAAATGGCGGTGTCTTTGCTGCAGACATCCACTTATAAAGGCTCTAGAAGTCAGTACAATAATTAGGTGTCAGGCTTGTCTCAGTGGGTAGCTCTCTGAGTAAGAAGGTCGTGTCTTTCAAGTACCAGTCCAGAGGCTAGCGCACATCATGTAAGGCTGACAGTTCAATGTTGCATTTGGAGGTATGACCTTTTGGCTCAAAAGGTCACACATCTGTCCTTCCAGATGGGTAAGCCCCATGGTGCTAATTTGAAGATAAGCAGGGAATTTCTGCTGCTCTGAAAAAGAGTCATACGGACTTGAAACATGCTGTTTCTCTCTCTACAGACTGCCAGACCTGCTGAGTTTATCCAGCATTTTCCGTTTTTATTTTTTCTGCTGTCCTGGTCAATACCACAAGGAACTACAAAATGTCACGAATGTAGCCCAATCCATCACGCAAACCAGCCTCCCATCCATTGACTCTGTCTATACTTCCCGTTGCCTCAGCAAAGCAGCCAGCATAAATAAGAACCCCATGCATCCCGGATATTCTCTCTTCCACCTTCTTCCGTCGGGAAAAAGATACAAAAGTCTGAGGTCACGTACCAACCGACTCAAGAACAGCTTCTTCTCTGCTGCTGTCAGACTTTTGAATGGACCTACCTTGCATTAAGTTGGTCTTTCTCTACACCCTAGCTATGACTGTAGCACTACATTCTGCACTCTCTCGTTTCCTTCTCTATGAACGGTATGCTTTGTCTATATTACGCGCAAGAAACAATATTTTTCACTGTATGTTATTACATATGACAATAATAAATCAAATCAAAATAAAATCAAATATTTATCCCTAATCCAACATCGCTAAAATAGATATTTTAAATTATTTCGTGGGACATGGGCGTCGCTGGCTGGCCAGCATTTATTGCCCATTCCTAGTTGCCCTAGTTCAGTGGGCAGTTGAGAGTCAACCACATTGCTGTGGCTCTGGAGTCACACGTAGGCCAGACTAGGTAAGGACGGCAGATTTCCTTCTCTAAAGGGCATTAGTGAACCAGATGGGTTTTTCCCACAATCGACAATGATTTCATGGTCATCAGTAGATTCTTAATACCAGATTTTTATTTTATTGAATTCAAATTCCACTATCTGCTGGGGCGGGATTCAAATCCAGGGGGTTTTCACAGTAACTTAATTGCAATGTTAACATAAGCCTACTTGTGACAGTAATAAATAAACTTAAAGACAGGTTCCCAGAACATCAGCTGAGTTCCTGGATTAGTGGCCTAGCGATAATAACAGTGGACCATTGCCTCCCCCCTAGATCACCCGGACTTAATCTCATTGCTCCAAAAACAAAATATTGCGGATGCCGGAAATCTGAAACAGGAGCAGAAAACGCTGGAAACACTCAGCGGGTCTGGCAGCGTCTGTGGAGAGAGAAACAGGGTGAATGTTTCAGGTTGTGATGCTTTATCACAACAGGACTGATCTGTGGTTATTTCTCATTGTCACACGGGAGCGGGCTGTGTACGAACTGACTGCTGTGTATCCCACACATCAACTGTGCCAACACTTGAAAAGTAGTTCAGTGGAAGCGCTTAACATTCCTCAGATCATGAAGGAAACAAGTCGTTTTACCTTAACCCTTCCAAACCTAAATCCTCAATTATCTGGCTCATTTGTATGCAGTTGTACCGTACGTGGAGCGCTTGCAGCATCAGACTATGGCTGCAATATAAAGTGTGAAGATATACATTGTCACTGGAAACAGATTTTCTTACTGCCATTTCTGATCATTGCTAACCTAATTAAATGAGTTTCACACAGGTTCTAAAAATCACGGCCGTACAGCAATCTCATTTGATCATAACCTTGTACTTGGTGCTTTAACAAATGTTTTTTTTCCATTATTAAGGTGCCGTTTCCCCAGCCTGTATTAAGATTTGAACGCTGTGTGGGCAACTGCCAGGATTTCACACTATTCAATATCCATAGTTATATAAAGTGATTTTTTTTTTGCCTCCAGTAAAAATGGAGCAGCATCATTATATATTCATCAAGATGTTAGTTGCTGACATTTCTATCACATAATTGTAAAGCCTGTCAGATTCAAACAGCTCTGTCAGAGTTGAATAAAGTGTGTGGGTGTGTGGGTGGGTGGAAGGCTTTTAAATCTTGCCTTTCTTAAAAAAAATTCCCTTTCTTTTCTCCCTCTTTCCGAAGGCGCTGAGTCACTCTGGGCTATGGTCACCAATGCACCTCAGTTTTGTGCTGAGAATGTAAACATCAGGAGCTATTCGACTATGGGAGCCTCAAGGCTGAGCCCATTCTCGGCATATCCCCGCATCCAATGAGTGACCTCTCCGGCATGGCTGATTTCTCCTTATCAGGTGCGGTTGTGCAGTGGAGTACCCCAATGCTGCTCTCCAACCACGGCTGGCACCCTTAACCTCTCTCTCTCCCGCAAACGAAGCCATTCGGCCCATCGGGCCTGCACCGACAACTAACCCGCCAGGGCCCTATCCTCATAACCCAACATATTTACCCTGCTAGTCCCCCTGACACTAAGGGGCAATTTAGCATGGCCAATCCACCTAACCCGCACATCTTTGGACTGTGGGAGGAAACCGGAGCACCCGGAGGAAACCCAAGCAGACATGGGGAGAACGTGCAAACTCCACACAGACAGTCACCAAAGGCTGGAATTGAACCCGGGTCCCTGGTGCTGAGACAGCAGGGCTAATCCCCAAAATACTGTCCTTTTGACCATGCTTTTGGTCGTCTGCCCTAATATCTCTGTGTCACGTTTTATTGGATGATACTTTGGACATTTTACCATGTCAAGGGTGCTGTATAAATCCAAGTTGTTGTTGGCAGCGAACTTCAAGCAGACCGAGCACAGCAACTTTTAGAATGATTGAATTATACCGAGGTCACCTGGTTCCTTCTGTCTAGTCAATTAGTCCCACACTCTCACTCTTTCCCAGCAGACCTGTAATTATTTTTAAAATATTGATAAAGATTATTATTATCAACACTGGTGGATCTCTCGTGATGTGGTCATATTGAGGATATCACTGAATGAGGGAGAGCTGTCACTCATCCAACAGGGCTGAGGAGTTTGGGCTAGGTCATCTCCACATCATGACTAGGTGAAGGAAGCCATTGTCACTCATACACCTCAATGCATGAGTAACTCTATCCTTTCTTCCCTTCCTTTCCTCTTGCATGTTATTTTCAGGCTTTAATTTCTCTCTTTCACTAGAAACTAGTAGCAGGAGGAGACCATTCGGCCCTTCGAGCCTGCTCCACCACTCATATTGACAATAGCTGATCATCAAATTCAATATCCTGATCCCCTTTACCCCCCCATATCCACTGATCCCTTTGGCCCCAAGAGCTTTATCTAATTTCTTCTTGAAAGCACACAATGTTCTGGCCTCAGCTACTTTCTGTGGTAGTGAATTCCACACATTCAACACCCTCTGGGTGAAGAAATTTCTCCTCACCTCAGTTCTAAAACGTTTACCCGTTATCCTCAAACTATGACCCCTAGTTCTGGACTCCCCCACCATTGGGAACATTCTTTCTGAATCTACCCTGTCTAACCCTGTTAGAATCTTATAAGTTTCTCTGAGATCCCGTCTCACTCTTCTAAACTCCAGTGAATATAATCCTAACCGATTTAGTTTCTCCTCAGATGACAGACCTGCCATCCCAGGAATCAGCCGGGTAAACCTTCGCTGTGCTTGCTGTATAGCAAGGACATCCTTCCTCAGATAAGGACACCAAAACTGCACACAGTATTCAAGGTGTGGCCTCACCAAAGCCCTATACAATTGCAGCAAAACATCCCTATTCCTATACTCAAATGCTCTCAATCTTTACACTTGGAATCACACGGCGCAGAAGGCCTTTTTGAAACATTGTGGTCTGTGTTGGCTCTTTGCGAGAGATATCCAATCAGTTTCACTCCCCTTTCCCCTATAATCTGCCGATTTCTCCTTCTTAGGTGTAATTGTTGTCATGAAACAAAATTCATTCTCATTGCCTCATACTTCCTCGGCTCACTGTCCTCCTATAAGATATCATGAAATAAAATCTGGAATGAATGCAGTTCAGGTTTGATTGTATCGCCTATGAGTCTGCCTTCCATTTGAAACCAAGCACTGAGGAACATGGGAGAACAGACTGAATTGATTGAATAATTCTGTACATATTTATGAAGAATAGGAACCGAGGTATGCCATTGAATTGTGACATCTATTGCACCTGTGACATAATTAATGTTTTCGATCCTCTCCAATGAGTTTATTGTTCTGCATCTATCCTGAACAGCAGGGTGGCACAATGGTTCACACTGCTGCCTCACAGCGCCAGGGACCCGGGTCCAATTCCGGCCGGTGTCTGTGTGGAGTTGTGTGACTCCGTGTGGAATTTGCACTTTCTCCCCATGGGTGGGATTTTCCCATCTTGGGGCGAGGGCGGCTGGAAAATCCCGCCCGAGATCGGCGGATCTTTGCATGGTCTGTTCCCCCCCCCACCCCCCCGGCCCACTGCGATTCCTGTGGCGGGCAGGACGAGAAAATTCTGCCTCATGTCTGCGTGGGTTTCCTCCGGGTACTCCGGTTTCTTCCCACATTCCTACAGTGCAGAAGGAAGCCATTCGGTCCATCGAGTCTGCACTGACCACAATCCCACCCAGGCCCCACCGCGTAATCCCACGTATTTAACCTGCTAACCCCCTGACATTAGTGTCTTTTTAGCATAGCCATCAACCTAACCTGCACATCTTTGGACTGTGGGAGGAAACTGGAGCACCCGGAGGAAACCCACGCAGACACGGGGAGAACTTGTAAACTCCACACGGACCATGACCGGAGGCCGGAATTGGAGCCAGGGACGAGGCAGCAGTGCTAACCACTGTGTCACCACACCGCCCATGTGTGGTTAGGTAGATTAGCCATGCTAAATTTCCCCTGAGTGTCAGAGAGATTAGCAGGTAAATAGATGGGGCTATGAGGATAGACCTTGGGTGGGATTGTTGTCAGTGTAGCCTTGATGGGCCGAATGGCCCCTTTCTGCACCGTAGGGATTCTATGATTCTATGAACAAGGTTACCTCCATAAAGCACACTTACTTGCAATATAACCTCAGCTTGATCTTGCTATTATTCTGCTTCTGGATCTTCCTCACCCTCTGTAGTCACCATCCACCATCCCACACCCTCAGTTCATGGTGTTGAACCCTTTCTAACTGTGGTGCAAAGACAATGGCTCGAAAGTGTATATTCTGCGAAACTGGGCTCCATAAATCCAATAGTGCCACAACGCGAGGGAATCCCGGAGGTCACTTCCTGCCACTCTCAGCGCAAGCTGCAGTTGCCTCATGATGGAGAGGGTGATGGTACAGGCGGTGATATGGTCGTGCCAAGTGTGCACCAGAAGTGTCCAAAATATGTGTGGGTTAGGTGGATTGGCTATGCTAAATTGGCCGTTAGTGTCAGGGGGACTAGCTAGGGTAAATGCATGGGGTTATGGGGATAGAGGCTGGGTGGGATTGTGGTCGGTGCAGACTCGAAGGGCCAAATGGCCTCCTTCTGCACTGTAGGGATTCTATGATTCTATGATAAGGTGCTCAGATTTTGATGTCAGTCAGCCTTTCTGGCTGCAAGGTTGATGTACGGTTCTGAAACTGGCCCAGTGAAGGCATGCATTAATGATTCAGGGGCACTGCGCCCCTCCCTCCCCACCACCCGCGCACCACTAGCACTATTTAAAGGACCAGGTATCCAACATTCAAATGATTTGTTTTTTTTTTACTTTCTTCTGCTGTGAAAAAGTTTGTGGAAGTCCTGTGGATTGTTTTGGGGGGTGTCGTGAGTTGGTGCGTTCGCACAGGGAGGGAGGAGGATTTGGCCACTTGTCCACACCATGTCTGCAACAGTACAAAGAACAAAGAGAACAAAGAACAATACAGCACAGGAACAGGCCCTTCGGCCCTCCAAGCCCGCGCCGCTCCCCGGTCCAGGATTGAATCCTGAATCCAGGATCCCCGCCCAATTTTCCAGCCTATCTACATACCAATATCCTATCCACCGAGCTGTCCCTCACAGCTACGATGCTTTGTTCATTACAACCTATTAACTCACCCCCACCCCCCCATTCCAGACCATGTGATCTCCAGAGAGAGGCGAAAACCCAGAGTGAAAAACCCCAGGGCCAATATGGGGAAAAAAAAAATCTGGGAAATTCCTCTCCGACCCCCTGAGGCGATCGAAACGAGTCCAGGAGATCACAATGGCCCTGATCGGAAAATGCTTCCCAACCCTAGTCATTTCCACTTCCACGAACACCATATGAATTCCCTGCCCCCGAGACAGGTTCCCAACTATCCGCAGTCTCGCTCTGTACTGGCACCAGCAAGATGATCATAGAATGAAGCCTTGAAACGAGAAACAAGGAACAATTAGCCCGCGCCGCTCCCTGGTCCAAACTAGACCACTCTTTTGTATCCCTCCATTCCCACTCCGTTCATATAGCTGTCTAGATAAGTCTTAAACGTTCCCAGTGTGTCCGCCTCCACCACCTTGCCCGGCAACACATTCCAGGCCCCCACGACCCTCTGTGTGAAATATGTCCTCTGATATCTGTGTTAAACCTCCCCCCCTTCACCTTGAACCTATGACCCCTCGTGAACGTCACCACCGACCCGGGGAAAAGCTTCCCACCGTTCACCCTATCTATGCCTTTCATAATTTTATACACCTCTATTAAGTCTCCCCTCATCCTCCGTCTTTCCAAGGAGAACAACCCCAGTTTCCCCAATCTCTCCTCATAACCAAGCCCCTCCATACCAGGCAACATCCTGGTAAACCTCCTCTGTACTCTCTCCAAAGCCTCCACGTCCTTCTGGTAGTGTGGCGACCAGAACTGGACGCAGTATTCCAAATGCGGCCGAACCAACGTTCTATACATCTGCAACATCAGACCCCAACTTTTATACTCTATGCCCCGTCCTATAAAGGCAAGCATGCCATATGCCTTCTTCACCACCTTCTCCACCTGTGACGTCACCTTCAAAGATCTGTGGACTTGCACACCCAGGTCCCTCTGCGTCTCTACACCCTTTATGGTTCTTCCATTTATCGTGTAGCTCCTCCCTACATTATTCCCACCAAAATGCATCACTTCGCATTTATCAGGATTGAACTCCATCTGCCATTTCCTTGCCCAAATTTCCAGCCTATCTATATCCTTCTGTAGCCTCTGACAATGCTCCTCACTATCTGCAAGTCCTGCCAGTTTTGTGTCGTCCGCAAACTTACTGATCACCCCAGTTACTCCTTCTTCCAGATCATTTATATAAATCACAAACAGCAGAGGTCCCAATACAGAGCCCTGCGGTACACCACTAGTCACAGGCCTCCAGCCGGTGAAAGACCCTTCCACTACCACCCTCTGTCTTCTATGACCAAGCCAGTTCTCCACCCATCTAGCCACCTCCCCCTTTATCCCATGGGATCCAACCTTTTTCACTAGCCTACCATGAGGGACTTTGTCAAACAAAGTAATAATGGCTGTAGTTGTAGTGTCCCTGGCTGTGCAACATGACTGACAAGTGGAATTGAGGTGCAGAGAGAGGGAGATCTACAAACATGGAGAAGGAAGAGTGCTCTCCTACAGAATGGTAGAATCCTTACAGTGTAGAAGGAGACCATTTGGCCTCCCTATGCCACCAACAACTATCCTACCCAGGTCCTATCTCCGTAACCCTACGTATTTACCCTGCTAGTCCCCCTGACACTAAGGGGCAATTTAGCATGGCCAATCCACCTACCCCGCACATCTTTGGACTGTGGGTGGAAACCGGAGCACCCGGAGGAAACCCATGCAGACACGGGGAGAACGTGCAAACTCCACACAGACAGTGACCCGAGGCCAGAATTGAACCCGGGTCATTTGGACTCAAAACGTCAGCTCTTTTCTCTCCTCACAGATGTTGCCAGACCTGCTGAGATTTTCCAGCATTTTCTCTTTTGGCGCACACCTTTGGACAGTGGGAGGAAACCGGAGCATCTGGAGGAAACTCACGCAGACATGGGGAGAACATGCAAACTCCACACAGACAGTGACCCAAGCTGGGAATCGAACCCAGGTCCCTGGCATTGTGAGGCAGCATTGCTAACCACTGTTCCACCGTGCCACCCAGAAGGTTGGGCCCACCATGGGTTTACAATAAGAGCATAGCATGGCAGTTAATGTAAAAAGGAACAGAACTTCTACCTGCATGTAAGTAGTAAGTGGGCAGTAGGACCCTATTGAGCGAAAAGGAGTAATATGTGCTTAGAGGTGCAAGGCACGACTGGAATGCTTAATAGTATATTGTATGGGTATTTACAAGGAAATGAATGGCGACAAAAACTGTTGGTAAAAGTGGAGAAGGCAGAGGTAACGATGAACGTCTGAGGATCGTGGGATTATATTCATTGGAGTTTAGGAGGTTGAGGGGAGATCTGATAGAAACTTACAAGATAATGAACGGCTTAGATAGGATGGACGTAGGGAAGTTGTTTCCATTAACAGGGGAGACTAGGACGCGGGGGCACAGCCTTAGAATAAAAGGGAGTCACTTTAGAACAGAGATGAGGAGAAATTTCTTCAGCCAGAGAGTGGTGGGTCTGTGGAATTCATTGCCACAGAGGGCTGTGGAGGCCGAGACGTTGAGCGTCTTCAAGACAGAAATTGATAAATTCTTGATTTCTCGAGGAATTAAGGGCTATGGGGAGAGAGCGGGTAAATGGAGTTGAAATCAACCATGATTGAATGGTGGAGTGGACTCGATGGGCCGAATGGCCTTACTTCCGCTCCTATGTCTTATGGTCTTATGGTCTTATGGGGTGAAACTTATGGATAGGAGATCGCGGAAGAGCTTACCAAAATCTAAACTTCCCTATGGAGACGTGCCACAAGATGGGAGAGTGGCAAATGTGACACTTTTATTCAAGGAAGGGTGTAAGAACATTCCTGGCAGCTACAGGCTGCAAGTTTAGCATAAGGGGCTGGTTCGAAACAATAGTCAACAGTCACTTGGAGAGGTTTGAGTTAATGAAGAAGAGCCAACACAGCTTTGTAAAATGCAAATCATGCTTGACTAATCCAATTGAATTTTTTGATGAAGTAACAATGAAGGTTGATGAAGGGACTGCAAAGGATGTTGTCTATATGAATTTGAAGAAGATAATTTGACAAGAGTGTGCACATGAAACAAACTGAGACTCAGGAACGGAATTTTAAACTTCCCCAAAGGCGAGTGGCGGGGGGGGAGCGGAATGTGAAATCGAATGGATAGGGTTCACCCCAGGACCCACCTGCCCAAATCCAGATGCAATTTCACGCTTGGGTGGGCAGGTTTTTGGGCGGGAAACCCACCCTTTCACCTATATAGCCCTGAAGTGGCCACTTAATTACCACTTAAGGGCCATTTCCTGTCCACCCTCAATTTTTAGGTTGGCCAAAATGGATGCTGGTGTGGATGGGAAAGTGACAAAAAGAAATGCCCCCATCTCAGGCAGGAAGGGGTGGGGTTACCTCAACCCCAGAGTTGAGGCGCCCTCCCTCCGGGACCTTGTAGCTATGGGATTCCCTCCTCCCCGGTCTACCTTCCGACGTCGCGATCACTGTGCTCCCCCCCCCCCCCCACCCCTCTCCCAGTCCCCCAGGGCATCCCTTACTCTCCCATCCACAGGACCCTCAGGACTTACCTTTCCAATGCTCTTGGGACAGTTCCAGGCAGAGCGCTGCAGTACTGCTTTCGGCCACTGCAGCGCTGTGGCTAGTCTGGTTCAAGAGCTGCCGGCCAATCTGATTCCTTCCTTCCAAGGGGCAGATGGAAGTCCCACCTACTATCAATCAATGTTCAAGTTGGCAGTAAATGGCAGTAGGGGTTTGAGAGTCACCAGTAGTGCGTTACGCGCTGACTCTTGGGATGGTGAGTGCTATTCATTCACCAAGCTTCAAATCCTACCCATGCAATGGAAGGGTCAGTGTCATCTTGTATAAAAATTATCAATTTTGGCACCTAGCCACATGCAGTATTATGGGGGACAGTTTGGGGGTGGGTGGGAAGGTATGGGCTTGTCAGACCCTTCGTATCACAGAATCCCTACAGTGCAGAAGGAGGCCATTCAGCCCATCGAGCCTGTACCAAAAACAATCCGACCTAGACCCTATCCCCGTCACCACCTTATTTACCCTGCTAATCCCCCTGACATGGAGGGGCAATTTAGCATGGCCAATTAACCAAGCCCACACATCTTTGGAGTGTGGGAAGAAACTGGAACACCTGGAGAAAACCCACGAAGACACGGGGAGAATGTGCAAACTCCACACAGACAGTGACCCGAGGCTGGACTTGAAGCTGTGAGGCAGCAGTGCTAACCACTGTGCCACCATGGGGAGGGAGGTGGGGGGGGGGGGGGGGGGGGTGCCCCCCTCAAGGACCCGCACCACAACTCCAACATTGAGTCAGGCAGGTGCTCCCTCCCCTCCCTCTCCCCTCCCTCGCCATCAAAATTCCCATCCCCCTCTCCAATGCCATCAATCCTACCCCCTCGCCAGGCCTCCCCTCCCCTCTGGGCCATGTGATGCCCAGCACGTACCTGGTGTTGGACTCCAGGATAGGGGCCTGCTTGTTGTCCCAGTCTGAGTCACTGCTGCTTGTGCACTGGGACCACAGAGTTTTAAACTGCAATCAACATGGCTGCCATCCATCTGTGCAGGGAATGTACCTCAGTGGGGTGTGGATAACCTGTCTCCATGGAGATCTCGGTTGTGGGGTTGCTATAATCTTGGGGATGTGTTCCCTGCTGACATTTCAGATGGCTAAGTGGGAAGCAAACTCACCTGTAAAATGCTGCCCTTTGACTGGATGACAACTTCTCCAACAACTGCTCCATCCAAGACCAATACCTGAAGCTGCTCAGATTCAACAAGGAGGAGGTTACATGGGTAAGATGGGTACAGAAGGATATGAGCCAAATGCGGGCAATTGGGACTAGCTTAGTGGTAAAAACTGGGCAGCATGGACAAGTTGGGTCGAAAGGCCTGTTTCCATGCCGTAACCCTCTATGACTCTACAGAGTGTACCAACCCTTCAAGAAGGCCTGTAGTCTCACACCAGTGCATGGGAAGCCATCAAGGTTACCATAGTGCTAAGCTTCAACATGACTGGACCAGATACAAAAAGACGACACAACAAACATCTCCCAAATGCCATCCATTGTTGGGTAGCGATGGAGGGCCAGTGTGTAAAGGAAGGCACTTCCATCATTTTCTCCCTAAGCTAAGTGAATGGGTCTGTAGCTTTTCCAAGATAACGGGATCCTCACTGGTGCAGGGAACCATGAATGTATACACAGGGCCCTGCGGGTTACCCCATACTGAGAACATGAAGCTGCTGTGTGAACATACACAAACCAGTATGTCAGTGAATGTCCAGTAGACTGACAGCAGTCTTTTGGCTAAGATAAAGCGTCAGTCAGATCAAGCTCAAAATGGGGTGCAATGCCTTATCTTGTCAGCTTGGATCTTGTTTATCTCTCTTGTGGGGACCATGGATTGGATTCAATTGTTTATAAAGTTTGAAGTTTTTTTTATTAGTGTCACAACTAGGCTTACATTAACGCTGCAATTAAGTTACTGTGAAAATCCCCTGGTCGCCACATTCCGGCACCTGTTCGGGTACACTGAGGGAGAATTTAGCATGGCCAATGCACCTAATCAGCATGTTTTTTGGACTGTGGGAGGAAACCAGAACACGCAAAGGAAACGCACACAGACATGGGGAAAACGTGCAGACTCCACACAGATAGTGACCCAAGCCAAGAATTGAACATAGGTCCCTGGCACTGTGAGGCCATGATGCGTGGCCATGATAGCCAAGTTCCGCACATATGAGGACGGCCTCAACCAGGATCTTGGGTTCACGTCACACTATCTGTAACCCCCATGACTTGCCTGGGCTTGCAAAATCTCACTAACTGCCCTGGCTGGAGACAATACACATCTCTTTAACCTGAGCTTAACCCTCTCTCGACTCATATTGTCTGTACCTTTAAGACTTGATGACCTGTAAAGACTCGCATTCCAACCATTATCTTGTAAATTGGGTTTGTGTCTATATATGCTCTTTTGTGAACACAGCTCCCACTCACCTGATGAAGGGGCAGTGCTCCGAAAGCTTGTGCTACCAAATAAACCTGTTGGACTTTAACCTGGTGTTGTGAGACTTCTTACTGTGAGGCAGCAGTGCTAACCACTATGCCATCGTGCTGCCGAAATTGGAATTTGAATTTGGTTTCTTGAGCAAGCAAGCAGATGGATTTGGGATCCACCCTGTCCAATCTGTACATTAACTTTGTAACTTAATGAACATTCATCCTGAAGCAGTCAGCACAACTTGTCATCTTTTAGAACCAAGAAGAGCCAGTGGGTGGCTGATTGGAGACAAATACAGTAAGAAGTAGAAAATAGCCAGAGGAAAGTAATAGCAGCAGTGTGATGACCAGTGCATTACTAACCCGTATGGTATGGTGGCACAGTGGTTAGCACTGCTGCCCCACAGCAACAGGGAACCGGGTTCGATTCCCGGCTTGGGTCACTGACTATGTGGAGTTTGCACATTCTCCCTGTGTCTGCGTGGGTTTCCTCTGGGTGCTCCGGTCTCCTCCCACAGTCCGAAAGACGTGCTGGTTAGGTGCATTGGCCATGCTAAATGTACCCGAACAGGTGCCGGAGTTTGGCGACAAGGGGATTCTCACAGTAACTTCATTGCAGTGTTAATGTAAGCCTTACTTGTGACACTAATAAATAAACTTAAAAACTTAATACTTAAACCTAGCCACCATCCCCCCCCCGCCCCCCCCCCCCCTCTCCACCAGCTCAAAATAAATTAGCTGCAATAATTCCTCGTGCTGGAAAGTGGAGCAGAGCTTTTTTGATTGACAAGCTTTCTTATCTTTTTGTTTACCAGCTTGGAAAGGAACCTCAAAGTGTGTAATCTTACTTGATTACTTTAAGTGAGCAGATTTCATGCAATACAGTATTTTTGCTAAGATACCACTCAATGATCCAATGTCAAAGAATTTCAATGACTTTCATTTATTCATGTGTATCATTTCGAGCTGACAGTCACATTTCCCACCGCGAGAGTTTTGCGAGGAACCGATTAAACTGTAGTTCCGCGATTGACATGATCCAACTTACGTGTTTCGAGATGTCTCCATCTTGTCACGTGGCAAAGCAACCAACACTGTCTCCCAAAGATCATGGGTAGAGCGTGGATTGGAAAAGACTATCTCACCCATCAATCCCAATCTACCATGGCACGGTGGCACAGACGTGCTGGTTAGATGCATTGGCCATGCTAAATTCTCCCTCGAACAGGCGCCGGAGTGTGGTAACTGGGGGATTTTCACAGCAACTTCATTGCAGTGTTAATGCAAGCCTACTTGTGAAACTAATAATATATATATATCTACCCACCTACCTCACTTATGCTTGCTTTATGATAGATTCCCCAGTGAAGGAAGAAATGTTGCCCCAGCACTTTTTAATTCTCCAGAGGTGGTACAGTGGCATAGTGGTTAGCACAGCTTCCTCAGACCGGGGTCCCAGGTTCGATTCCTGGCTTGGGTCACTGTCTATGTGGAGTTTGATGTGGAGATGCCGGCGTTGGACTGGGGTGAACACAGTAAGAAGTCTCACAACACCAGGTTAAAGTCCAACAGGTTTATTTGGCAGCAAATACCATAAGCTTTCGGAGCGCTGCTCCTTCGTCAGATGGAGTGGAAATGTGCTCTCAAACAGTGCACAGAGACACAACATCAAGTTACAGAATACTAATTAGAATGCGAATCCCTAAAGCCAGCCAGGTCTTAAAGGTACAGACAATGTGGGTGGAGGGAGCATTAAACACAGGTTAAAGAGATGTGTATTGTCTCCAGACAGAACAGCTAGTGAGATTCTGCAAGCCCAGGAGGCAAGCTGTGGGGGTTACTGATAATGTGACATAAATCCAACATCCCGGTTTAGGCCGTCCTCATGTGTGTGGAACTTGGATATCAGTTTCTGCTCAGCGACTCTGCGCTGTCGTGTGTCGTGAAGGCCGCCTTGGAGAACGCTTACCCGAAGATCCAAGGCTGAATGCCCGTGACCGCTGAAGTGCTCTCCCACAGGAAGAGAACAGTCTTGCCTGGTGATTGTCGAGCGGTGTTCATTCATCCGTTGTCGTAGCGTCTGCATGGTTTCCCCAATCTATGTGGAGTTTGCACATTCTCCCCGTGTCCGCGTGGGTTTCCTCCGGGTGCTCCGCTTTCCTCCCACAGTCCAAAGATGTGCGGATCAGGTTGATTGGCCATGCTAAATTGACACTTAGTTTCAGGGGTACTAGCAGGGTAAACGTATGGGTTTATGGGAATAGGGTCTGGGTAGGATTGTGGTCGGTACCGACTCAATGGGCCGAATGGCCTCCTTCTGTACTGTAGGGATTCTACTCTATGATTGCCCTCCACACAGATTTCAGGAGTATACTGAGAGGAGTCAGCCCAGAGACGTTTTTAACCATAAATTTTATCTGAGTCCTGTCCAAAGCCAGCCAGAACCACCAACTGCCACGGGGGAGAAGCTGAGTAGGAAGGGGAAGATGGAAAGTTGGGGTCATGGCCGGTACAATGGTCAAAGGCTGTGAACCTCAGAGGAAGGGCTCTCCCCATCCCCCTGCAGCCATTATGGGAACCTCAAATAAAATTGGAAAACCTACCTGCCTGAGCCTCTTCTGTTTCACAATTCCCTTCCACCAGGCTTGACTCCAGTAAAGTTCTTACTGTTTTTCCCCTCAGGTCTTAGACTAAGTTAGCTGATCTGGTTCTGATGGCACCACAGGGTTTTGATTTGTACGTTTTAAGCAAGCTCGGAATATGCCTCCTCGAAAAGAGCAGGATAACATCGGGACAAGACAGAAAGGCAATGGGCGGGACTTCTCTTCAAAGTGTTGTGTCCGATGGGAAAAGTGGAGGGCAGTTCGCCAGTTGCCTTGCCGACTTTTCCCGCAAAAATGGGAGTGGCAGGTGCCATGACACCATGCTGGCACGGTGGGCAGAGCCAGCAACCTTGGCTCCTGACAGATTGTGGCACCCTTTAAAAAGAGCTGCCTGATCTGAATAAAAAAGGGTGAACCCTCAACAAACAGGGAACCTCTGCCATGGGCACCCTCTAGGAAACCACTCCCCACACAGACACAGGACACCCTGTTATGCTTCAAGTTAGAAACTCCAAAGTGTTTTTTGAAGCCCACCCAAACCATAAGTTTTACGTCTTGAATTTGGCTAGGATAAGCATGATATATTCCACTTCAGGTGTGAATCAAAAGACCCACTAGGAAACTTTTATGAAACAAAATTTATTTAAGAATATAGTGAACATGTATAGTACGAAAATTAGCAAGAACTTTTATCAATCACAAACAAGAAACAAAACAACCACTGTAATATATAACTCTTGATGAATATCTCTAATGTGTTTGAATTAAAACCAAAACCCATAGACAACAACAGATTTAACTCAGCATTGACTAATGCTCACTTGATTCTGGGATCAAGGCTGTGAGTTGAACTCTGCAGTCCAATGCTCTTGAAACTCAGAACAGTTAGAAGGCAAGACAGCTTTCCAGAGAGACTCTGGCTCAGCCCTCAAGAACAATAGATTTTCACCCTTCAAAAAAACCAACAGAACTTTCCAAACAACAGGGAGAGAGGGAAAACACTTCTTTTAGCTTGCTGCCTCTTCTAAAACTCTCACTTGCAGCTCCAAACTGAAACTGAAAACAACCCTTGTCACCTGATCTGCACACAGCTTTTTTTTTCTCCTCACACCAATGACATCACCTAAGGCTGTGAGCTTGATTTTTTAAAAAGCTCTTAAAGGTACACTATCATCACAACCCCCACCAGGGTAATCCTCCGCCCTGAACCTCCCAATGGAAGCCACCCCTTTCCCCCAGCAGTACCTGAGCACCTACCCCTGGCACTGCCCCTGTTGTACAACCTGCCAACATGGGAGCAATTCCCTATGCGGGGAGGGATAGTACAGTGGGGAGGCCTGCTAATGCCACGTAAATGTATACCAATGCGGTTCCTGACCTTACATAAGAACATAAGAACTAGGAGCAGAAGTAGGCCATCTGGCCCCTTGAGCCTGCTCTGCCATTCAAAAAGATCATGGCAGATCTTTTTGTGGACTCAGCTCCACTTACCCGCCTGCTCACCATAACCCTTAATTCCTTTACTGTTCAGAAATTTATCTATCCTTACCTTAAAAACATTCAACTGCTTCACTGGGCAGGGGATTCCACAGATTCACAACCTTTTGTGTGAAGAAGTTCCTCCTCAACTCAGTCCTATCTGCTCCCCCTTATTTTGAGGCCATGCCCCCTAGTTCTAGTTTCACCTGCCAGTGGAAGCAACTTCCCTGTTTCTATCTTATCTATTCCCTTCATAATCTTATACGTTTCTATAAGATCTCTGCTCATTCTTCTGAATTCCAATGAGTATAAACCCAGTCTACTCAGTCTCTCCTCACAAGCCAACCTTCTCAGTTCTAGAATTAACCTAGTGAATCTCCTCTGTACCGCCTCCCCCCCCCCCCCCCCCGCCCCCCCAGTGCCAGTATATCCTTTCTCAAGTAAGAAGAGCTAAACTGTACACAGTACTCCAGGTGTGGCCTCACCAGCACCTTATACAGCTGCAACATAACCTCGCTGTTTTTAAACTCCATCCCTCTAGCAATGAAGGACAGAATTCCATTTGCCCTCTTAATTACCTGCTGCACCTGCAAACCAACTTTTTGTGATTCCTGCACAAGGACACCCAGGTCCCTCTGCACAGCAGCATGCTGCAATTTTTTACCATTTAAATAATAGTCCATTTTGTTGTTATTTCTACCAAAATGATGACCTCACATTTAACAACATTGTACCCCATCTGCCAGACCCTTGCCCACTCACTTAGACTATCTGTATCCCTTTGCAGACTTTCAGCGCCCTCTGCACACTTTGCTCTGCCACTCATCTTAGTGTCATCTGCGAATTTTGACATACTACACTTGGCCCCCAACTCCAAATCATCGATGTAAATCGTAAACAATTGCGGTCCCAACACTGATCCCTGAAGCACACACTAGTCACTGATCGCCAACCAGAAAAACACCCATTTACCCCCACTCTTTGCTTTCTGTTAGTTAACCAATCCTCTACCCATGCTAATACATTACCTGTAACACCGTGCACCTTTATCTTATGTAGCAGTCTTTGGTGCGGCACCTTGTCAAATGCCTTCTGGAAACCCAGATACACCACATCCACAGATTCCCCATTGTCCACTGCGCACGTAATGTTCTCAAAGAATTCCACCAAATTAGTCAAATATGACCTGCCCTTCGTGAACCCATGCTGCATCTTCCCATTAGGACAATTTATATCCAGATGTCTCGCTATTTCTTCCTTGATGATAGATTCATCTTTCATGGTGGGAACCCCATCACATCATTGGCGGGGGATGGAGGTAATCTCACTGGGAAGTCCTGCCAGTGTAAAAGTTATTTTGTGACTCGCACTCAATTCTCTGCCCCTTGTGGCTGCCCACCCACCGCAAATCCCTCCCAATGTGTTCAGAAAGAGTAAGTTATTCCCGTCATTTCCCATCACCCACAGCTTCTGCCCAGTGAGCAGGGTTAGAACTGGAGAGAAATAACTAAAAATCTTCGTTAACTCACCCGAGGAAACAGCCTGCGTAGAAAGGAAACCCTTCAACCACCAGATAATACGGAGTACTTTATTCATTTATTTGTTAACAGAATATGGCTAACACTGGCCAGGCCAGAATTTATTGACCATCCCTAATTACCCTTGAGAAAGTGGTGGTGAGCTGCCGTCTTGAACAACTGTTGCCAGCGTGGTGTAGGTACACCTAGAGTGCTGCTAGGGAGAGAGTTTCAGGATTTTGACCCAGCGACAATATAGTTCCAAGTCAAGATGGTGGTTGGCCTGGACTGCAGGACTTGGAGGTGGGTGGGTCGTGTTCCCATGCATCTGCTGCCCTCATCCTTCTAGTTGGTAGAGATGGTGGGTTTGGAAGATGCTGTCATATAAAGCTTGGTGAGTTGCTGCAGTCCACCTTTCATCATATCATTTGAGTTCCCTTTATTTCTGGTATTTAACTCATATGTTCAACTGTGAAGACTGGCACAACATATTTCTTCAATATCTCTGCCAACTCCTCATTCACCTGAATAGTTTTTTTTCTGTTTCTCCACCAAAGGAACAAGCATTTACTTTAGCTACTCCCCTTCTTTTTATACACCAGTAAAATTCTCACAAACTGCTTTCATATTCCTGGCTACTTTACTCTTGTGTTCCATATTTCCCCTTTTCAGTTTATTTATTAGTGTCACAGGTAGGCTCACATTAACACTGCAATGAAGTTGTTGTGAAAAGCCCCCAGCCGCCTCACTTTGGCGCCTGTTCGGGTACACTGAGGGAGAATTTAGCATAGCCAATGCACCCTAACCAGCACATCTTTCAGACTGTGGGAGGAAACCGGAGCTCCCAAAGGAAACCCATACAGATATGGGGAGAATGTGCAGAGTCCGCACGGACAGCGACCCAAGCTGGGAATCGAACCTGGGTCCCTGGCGCTGTGAGGCAGCAGTGCTAACCACTGTGCCACCCTTTTCATCAATATTTTGGTTATCCTATGTTGGTTTCTAAACACTGTCAATCCTCAGACTTATTATTCTTTTCAACATTATAATCCTGTTCTTTTAATTTAATACTATCCTTAACTTTCCAAGTAGGTCACAGATCATGGCTGGAATTTTATCGCCCTGGCCCTCCATGGGAATTGGAGCAGGCGAGGGCCAGACAATGGGAAGATCTGCTGACCTCGGGTGGGATTTAATGGTTTCGGTACGAGTGAGGCCATAAAATCCCACCTGATATTTCTCGCTGAGTTTTTTAACAGAATGTATTTTATCAATAAATGCTGGTTTTGCCAATGATGCTCAGATCCTATGAAAGAATTTTTAAAAATTATAGTTCTTTCAGAGGACCATTCACCATGAGATTACTAATTAAAAGTGACTCATGAGATCTAAAATAGTTTTATACTTAGTTGGTTTCACTTCATATTGCTCCAGGAAACCATCACAAAAGCATTATGCAAACTCATCTTTAAAACTACCTTTGTCATTTTGATCGATGCAATCTAAAAGAAGATTAAATTCCCTCACGATTTTTATTGTATCTTTGTTACACCTCCAATTATTTCTCAATTAATGTTCTGCCTAAAGCTATAGCTAATCTTAGAAGTCCTACAAACAGCTTCCACCAACTATTCCTGACCCCTGTTATTCCTAATCTCCAATCATTCTGATCTACTTCCTGATCTTCTGAACCAAGACCCTTTCTCACTACTGTCCTTCCACCATCTTTTATTATCAGGGCCATTCTCACTTTTTCTCCTGTCTGTCTTTTTCAAACATTGCAAGCTGAGAAATACTTATTTCCCAATATTGACCACCTTGTAACCAGGGGCTGTATTTCACCACCCCAAAGCAGGACTAAAAGGAGGTGGGATAGCAAAACAAAATGGCCGCCAAGCCGGACAGGTCATATCCTTAACTCTGTTTCTGCCAGTGGCCATGTTGCAAGGTATGGGAAAGGGCACAGGACGGGAGGCCCATCCTCTTCTATCAAAAGGCCCAAGGTCAGACCTACAGGATTTTCACCAGGTCTTCGGAAGCCCCCCACCAAGAAAGAAGGGATGGGAATGGTTGTTAAGGCCAGATAAAAGGCTGGGAAACCTCTTGATAATTGAGGATTTTTAGGGTGGCACTGGAGCCAGGTTAACATTGAGAGATGTCAGCAAGAGAAAAGATAGTGGGAGTTTTTAAAAATTAATTCATGGGACATCAGCACTGCTGGCTGGCCAGCATTTATTGCCAATCCTTATCTGCCCTTGGACAGCAGTTAAGAGTCAACCACATTGCTGTGGCTCTGGAGTCACATGTAGGCCAGACCAGATAAGGATGGCAGGTTTCCTTCCCTAAAGGATATCAGTGAACCAGATGGGTTTTTCGACAATTGACAATGATTTCATTGTCATCAATAGATTCTTAATTCCATATTGTTTATTGAATTCAATTTCCACTAAATGCTGTGGCGGGATTCGAACCCAGGTCCCCAAAACATCAGCTGAATTTCTGGATTAATAGTCTAGTGATAATACCACTAGGCCATCGCCCTCCCCAAGAGAGTAAGTGAGGCAACCTCATAGAATAGCCAAGTTTTGGACAGGCATTGGTTTTGATGGGCTCTTTCTCAGAATGTTCAGGGGTCTCATCTTTGCAGTTTTATGTATTTGCATCTGAGACTCAGACCCATTGTCAGCACATATAAAGGATCAATCTTTCAAAAAAATGGCGCTGCAGAGCTGGCTCCCTGAAAGGGGGCCAACTCTGGGGCGTCTGTCTTCAGTCCCTACCTTGGGTCTGCCAATTGGGATGACAGATCTGCCTCTGGGAAAAATGGAGCCTTATACCCGGAATATTTCATTTCCCAACAGCCTGGTGATGGAGGCAGGATCGAGGCATGGGATTGTTCCAACCTCCCACCATCAATAGCAAAATTAAACACCATGATCAGAATTCTCCAGCCATTCACACCCTGCCACCGCTGCCAGCAAGGATGGAGAATTTGGCGCTCAGCCAAATTTCCGTTCACTGCAGCAGGACCAGAGAATCCCGCCATCATGAATAGCAGAAAAATCCCGCCCCATATCTCTGTAATAGTTGTTATATTTAAAACACTTTATTTATTCATTTGTGGGACATGGGCATCACTGGCTGGCCAACATTTATTGCCCATCCCTAGTTAACCTTGAGACAGTGGTAGTGAGCTGCCTTCTTGAGCGATTGATACAACTCAATGGCTTGTTGGGCCATTTCAGAGGGCAGTTGAGAGTCAGTCAGATTGCTGTGGCTCTGGAGTCAAATGTAGGCCAGACCAGGTAAGGACAGCAGATTTCCTTCCCTAAAGGACATTAGTGAGCCTGATGGGCTTTTCCGACAATGGTTTCATGCTCGTCAGTAGATTTTTAATTTCAAGTTTTTTAAATTGAATTCAAATTCCACCATCTGCTGTGGCGGGATTCGAACCGGGGTCCCTAGAACATCAGTTGAGTTTCTGGATTAACAGTCTAGAGATAATGCCACTCGGTCATCACCTCCCCTCCTCCCTCCATTTGTGCTGTTGGTTCATCTATCTTATTATGAATGCTCCATGCACCCAGGTAAAGAGCCTTTAATTTTATTATTTCCCCACAACTCTTTGCATGATGCACTAATACTGTTAAATTCTCCGTCTGTATATCTTTTCCCAAATCGCTACACTGCTCTTCTAAACTCCAGTGAATATAATTGTGACCGACTTAGTCTCTCCTGATATGACAGACCTGCCATCCCAGGAATCAGCCTGGTAAACGTTCGCTGTACTCCCTTTATAGCAAGGACATTCTTCCTCAGATACAGACACCAAAACTGCATACAATATCCCAGGTATCTCATTTGGCATTTAATCACTCTGCCTCCCACCATGTGACAGACTTTGCCTTTCATTCTCTGCATTCTTCTGTCGAACGTACAACCTACTCTGAAATCCTTTTTTTAGCAGCTTTTTAGAAGCAATTTCTCTTTCATGTGATTAAAGTGTTGGGAAAATGAGAAGGTGAACTATGCACTTTCAGGACATTCCTTCATTTTTTGCCCCATTGCTTTGAAGGTTTTTGGGTTATATTGTGGCGGCGTTTTACTTGGAGCTGCTGTACTCAGTCTGTTCCAAAGATGGGTAGGTTAGGTGGATTGGCCATGCTCAATTGCCCCTCAGTGTCCAAAGATGTGTAGGTGAGGTGGATTGGTCATGGTAAACGCATGGGGTCATTGAATAGCGTGGGGAGGTGGGCTTGTGCAAGGTGCTCTTTTGAAGAGTCGGTGCAGACTTAATGGCCAAATGGCCTCCTTCTGCACTGTAGAGATTCTACAATTCTATGGTTCGATTGTTATTCCTTCCACCTTTTTGATACATGTCTAAATGGGCATGATGGTCTGGATCTCCATGGGTGGGGGGATTGGGGGGAAAGATGCTGGTGGTCATTTATGGGAAGGCGATGGCCTAGTGGTATTATCGCTAGGCCATCCAGAAACTGTTCTGGGGGACGTGTGTTCGAAACCCGCCATGGCAGATGGTGGAATTTGAATTCAACAAAAAATATCTGGGAATTAAGGATCTACTGGTGACCATGAAATCATTGTCAGTTGTTGGAAAAACCCATCTGGTTCACTAATGTCTTTCAGGGAAGGAAATCTGCTGTCCTTACCTGGCCTGGCCTACATGTGACTCCAGAGCCACACAGCAATGTGGGTGACTCTCAACTGCCCTCCAAGGGCAACTAGGAATGGGCAATAAATGCTGGCCAGCCAATGACACCCAGATCCCACGAATGGATAAAAAAAAGAGTTTTAAAAAATGCATCTTATTGAACAGGCAAAGAAGGAAGCTTGAAAATATCATTCTCAAAGGAGTTTGTGATGTTAGTGGCCTTAGCGGGTGTGGGAAGTGGCGAATCTGCATCATTACTTTGTAGATGCAGATGGAGTAACACTTCCTGTCCTTCTCTTCGCCCTGACGCCCTTTGCTATGCCCTCACTCCCAGCTTTCTTGGTGCCATTCTGACGGGAGCTGCTTTTCCTCTTTTAGGCAGTTCCAATCTTGCATTCGGACACCGAGAAAATGAAAGCTGGTCGGTGCCAATCTACATTTGAGACTTGCTTCATTCTGAGTTCCCGAAAGTATTGCCGTTCGACTGAAGACAATCTATAATGCTACAAGAAATACATTATTCAACATATCCCTTTGAAGTTTAGAACATTGTAATGAATCTCTCTCTTCTCCATCTCAAGGTACACCCGTGGCACACAGGTCACTTCTGTAAAGGAAAATAATCGATCTCTCTGAAATGTTTATGGTCTGATGTCTGTTGAGATCGGACTGATGCTTCGAGGTCAGAAATACACAATTGTCGCTGTGCTCATTTTCCATGTTTATAATGGACACAAGTTGCAAGGCCAGCTGCATTGGATCGAACCAGGTTAGACAATAGGATGATTATACTGGTGCATCTTGCCTCACAATGCCAGGGTCCCAGGTTCAATTCCAGCCTCGGGTCACTGTCTGTGTAGAGTTTGCACATTCTCCCCGTGTCTGCGTGGGTTTCCTCCGGGTGCTCTGGTTTCCTCCCACAGTCTAAACATGTGCAGGTTAGGTTGATTGGCCATGCTAAATTGACTGTAATGTTAGGGGGATTAGAGGGTAAATGCGTGGGATTGCGGGAATAGGGCCCGGGTGGGATTGTGGCCGGTACAGATTCAATGGGCCAAATGGCCTCCTTCTGTGCTGTAGGGATTCTATACTTCTATCTTTCCATGGTGAATATTCATCATCGATGCCTGGATGTGTTAACCTGATGGAGGGGGTCAGCCCACCCATTGCAGAACCGCTCACATTTTCATGCCACTGCTGTTTTTAAGTGGAATGAAAATAAGGTGGGTCTTCTAGAACGGGTGGGTTATGTGTTCCACCATGTTACCAACCAAGCACTGACATTGGCCATTTACAATGTTGTGTTAGTCCACCATCGACAAGGTACAAGTCAGGAGTGAGAAGGAATCCTTTCCACTTGCTTGTATGACTGCAGCTCCAACAACACTGAAGAAACTCGACACCATCCAGAACAAAGCAACCCGATTGATTGGCACCCCATTCGCAAACATTCACTCCCTCCACCATCGACACACTGTAGCATCAGTGTGTACCATCAGCAAGATTCACTCCTGGAACTAACCAAGGCTCCTTAAGCAGCATCCTCCAAACCCATGACCGCCGCCATGTAGAAGGACATAGGTAGCAGATACATGAGGACACCACCACCTGGAAGTTCCCCTTCAAGTCACACACCATCCTGACTTGGAAATATATCACCGTTCCTTCACTGTCGCTGGGTCAAAAATCCTGGAACTCCTTCCCTAACAGCACCAGGGGCATTCCTCCACTTCAGAGACTGCAGAGGTTGAAGAAAGCAGCTCACCACTACCTTCTCAAAGGCAATTAGGGATGGGCAATAAATGCAGGCCCATCCAGCGATGCTCACATGCTGTAAATGAATTTTTAGAAAAGGCAGCATCTTTTGCTTTAATTTCAAATATGTTGAATTTTCCGCTTATCTTTCCTCGATATTTTCCATTCATTTACTTGCCACTACCTTTGCTTGTGGAGACTTCAGCCTTGTCTTTTCTTCACCTCACCAATTGCCTTTTTGTATTACCTCATAGCCATTCACTTGAGCATAGTTTGCAGTTCATCCCACTCACTCCCTCCTCCTGGCATATTTGTTGATTCCCTCCACCTTGCTATCATTTTCTGACCTGACTTAACATAGTTTAGTCTCCGGTTCTGCTGACTGACGCATGCGCTTTGACTTCTCTCCAGACGTGCAGTGACTGAACTATGTACTGTGTATTTCCAAGATCTTCTGGTGTGAGTTTGAAATTTCTCTTTGAAGCTTTCACCATTGAAACCTTTCCATATCTAGCCTCCTTGAGGAAGTAATGCCAAACTTAAAATCCACCACCTTCATGAATGGACACAGTAAGAAGTATCTCCACTTCAGGGACGGCACAGTGGCACGGTGGTTAGCACTGCTGCCTAACAGCGCCAGAGGCCTGGGTTCGATTCCCTGCTTGGGTCACTATCTGTGTGAAGTTTGCATTTTCTCCCCGTGTCTGCGTGTGTTTCCTCCGGGTGCTCCAGTTTCCTCCCACAATCTGAAAGACGTGCTGGTTAGGTGCATTTACCCGAACAGGCGCCGGAATGTGGCAACTAGGGGAATTTCACAGGAACTTCATTGCACTGGAACGTAAGCCTTACTTGTGACTAATAAATAACTTCAACCGTAAGTCTCATAACATCAGGTGATGAAGCAGCAGTGCTCCGAAAGCTCGTGATTCCAAATAAACCTTTTGGTCTTTACCTTGGTGTTGTGAGACTTCTTGCTGTGCCCATCCCAGTCCAGTGCCAGCATCTCCACTTCAAGAATGGAGGCATTCACCTCTCTGGGTTTCTTGATAACTTAGCTAAAGAAGCAGGTGAGAGGATGAGGAATTTCTTTTTTTGTAATGCAGCAAGTGATTATGATCTGGAATGAATCCACTGATAGGGTAGCTAAAGCAGATTCAGTCGTAAGTTTCAGAAAGATATTGGGCAGAACTTTCCTGTTCTGCCTGCCACGGGAATTGTACTGGGAGTGGAAATGGACCATGCAAAGGTACGTTGACCTCAGATGGGATTTTCCAGCATTTGGCCAGAAAATCCCACCCATTGGATGAATACTTGAAGAGAACACATTGGCAGGGAAGAGGTTCGAAGAGGTTTGAAGAACGAAATCCTTCCGCAAAGCAAGCACAGAATCAGTGGGCTGAAGGGCTTTCGTCTACGCCGCATCATTCTATAATAATCATGAGTTCTCCCCAACATGATAGGACTCTCCCTTTAAGTCACAAAGGCAAAATTGCAGATACAGTTTAAAAGAATCACAAGTCTGACAAGCACGACAGCTGTAGACAAATAATTATAGATGTACCAGTTCGACTTCAATTCCAGTTTATTCCACGAGGACATCTCATAAACTCAAAAATTATATATCCAGAATGTGACTCACCATCATTGCAAGTGATTAGCGGGCTAATAGGTATATTGATACTGAAAATTAATATTTAGAAATGGCATGCTACAGAGAGTGAAGAATTCAGTCTGCTGGAGGTGGTCGTTTGGAGTTTGCCCTTTCAGACGATTGCTTGAGCAACTTATTGGCATTCGGAACATCACCCGGTGACAGGAGTTGGCATTCAGTCGTGTTATTATAGTTTTATTTTTCACTCCCCTCTCCTAATGAGTACTTGGTCCTTCAGTTGCTCTTTCAAATAATAGAATTTTGTCTAATTATATTTGAAGCACATACAAGCGAAAGAGCTGAAGAACAAACAGAGGCCAAGCTGTAAGATACAATGCACCTTGCCTTAAGGCTCAGGGCACGATGATGGACAGATAGAATAGAAAGTTGTTAGAGCAGAATCTGAAGGAAGAATGCATGTTTCAGGGCTATTGATGAACTGAACAAAAGGCAGGGAGTGGGAGGTGGAGGCGGCCTGCCCTTTTCAGGAATTCTTGAGAGCAAATGACCGCGAGAACAAGGGAGCATTTTCAAAGTGTCCTTTCCGAGTGGTTCCAAGTTTAATAATGCGCTTTGGTGAAAAGACACCTGTTTGAGGTCTGAAACACTGCAATCTTTGGCTGTGAAATGGGATCTGAGTGCAGATAGGTACTGTTTTGCGTTGCAAGAATGTTTCGTGGATCTTGATGGGCTCGCTGACCCACTTGAGCCCCTTGTCCGGCAATGCCTCACTTTTAAAATTCTCATCCTTGTTTTCAAATGCTCACAAGGCCTCGCTCCTCCCTTTCCCCCGCCCCGAGACCTGTTCTTCTCCAACTCTGGCCTCTTGATCATTCTCTTCCTGAAGCACTTCACCAGTTGTGGCCCAGCCTTCAGCTGACTGGCCTGTAAGCTCTGGAATTCCCTCTCTAAAGCTCTCCTCAGCAAGTAGTCTCACAACACCAGGTTAAACTCCAACAGGTTTATTTGGTAGCACGTGGTTTTGGAGCACTGCTCCGAAAGCTCGTGCTACCAAATAAACCTGTTGGACTTTAACCTGGTGTTGTGAGACTACTTACTGTGCCCACCCCAGTCCAATGCCGGCAACTCCAACTAAACCTCGCCTCCACTTCACATCTGGGCTGAGGTAATACAAAGTGGAGGGGAGGGGGGATGGGGAGTGCGGAGGGCATAAGGCGCTGCGGGGTGGATTGATGAAGACTGAGAGGAGAGGCGGGTGGTTTTGCCCTCAGATTGGCCGCATCTCCATCAGGCCTGTCAGCATTACGAGGGTGTTAGTGGCCGCTGCCGGTACTGCAGCTGAAGGAGGAGATAAATACAAACATACGGAATAGGAGCAGGAGTAGGCCATTCAGGCCCTCGGGCCTGCTCCGCCATTCAATACGACCATGGCTGATCTGTTTGTGTTCAGTTCCACATTCCTATCTATCCTCAATAACTTTGGATTCGCTTCGCTGATTAGAATCTATCTCCCTCCACCTTAGAAATACTCAGTGGGTCTTTTTCCACCTCCTTCTGAGGCACAGAGTTCCCAAGACACTCAACCACCTGAGAAAAAAATTCTCCTCATCTCTGTCCTATATTAAAATGGTTGACAAAGGAAGGGGCGTGGATATCGTCTATATGGATTTCAGTAAGGCATTTGACAAAGTCCCTCATGGCAGGTTGGTTAAGAAGGTTAAGGCTCATGGGATACAAGGAGACATGGCTAGATGGGTAGAGAACTGGCTTGGCCACAGGAGACAGAGGGTAGCAGTCGAAGGGTCTTTTTCCGGCTGGAGGTCTGTGACCAGTGGTGTTCCGCAGGGCTCTGTACTGGGACCTCTGCTATTTGTGACATATATAAATGATTTGGAAGAAGGTGTAACTGGTGTTATCAGCAAATTTGCAGATGACACGAAGATGGCTGGACTTGCGGATAGCGATGAACATTGTCGGACAATACAGCAGGATATAGATAGGCTGGAACATTGGGCGGAGAAATGGCAGATGGAATTTAATCCAGATAAATGCAAAGTGATGCATTTTGGAAGAACTAATGTAGGGGGGAGTTATACAATAAATGGCAGAGCCATCAAGAGTATAAAAACACAGAGGGACCTAGGTGTGCAACTCCACAAATCCTTGAAGGTGGCAGCACAGGTGGAGAAGGTGGTGAAGAAGGCAGATGGTATGCTTGCCTTTATAGGACGGGGTATAGAGTATAAAAGCTGGAGTCTGATGTTGCAGCTGTATAGAACACTGGTTAGACCACATTTGGAGTACTGCGTCCAGTTCTGATCGCCGCACTACCAGAAGGACGTGGAGGCTTTAGAGAGAGTGCAGAGAAGGTTTACCAGGATGTTGCCTGGTATGGAGGGTCTTAGCTATGAGGAGAGATTGGGTAAACTGGGCTTCTTCTCCCTGGAAAGACGGAGAATGAGGGAAGACCTGATAGAGGTGTACAAAATTATGAAGGGTATAGGTAGGGTGAACAGTGGGAAGCTTTTTCCCCGGTCGGACGTGACGATCACGAGGGGTCACGGGCTCAAGGTGAGAGGGGCGAGGTGTAACTCAGATATCAGAGGGACGTTTTTTACACAGAGAGTGGTGGGGGCCTGGAATGCGCTGCCAAGTAGGGTGGTGGAGGCAGACACGCTGGCATCGTTTAAGACTTACCTGGATAGTTACACGAGCAGTCTGGGAATGGAGGGATACAAACGAATGGTCTAGTTGGACCAATGAGCGGCACAGGCTTGGAGGGCCGAAGGGCCTGTTTCCTGTGCTGTACTGTTCTTTGTTCTTATAAGGGTGACCTCTTAATTCAAAACAGTGCCACCTAGTTCTGGACTCATCCATATGAGGAAACATCCTCTCAATGTCCACCTTGTCAATACCGTTCAGGATCTTACATACTTCAATCAAGTCACCCCTCACTCTTCTAAACTCTCGTGGAAGCAAGCTCAACTTGTCCAACCTTTCCTCATAAGACAGCCCATTCATTCCAGCTATCAATTGAGTAATCCTCCTCTGAACTGCTTCCACGTATCTATATCCTTACTTAAATCAGGAGATCAAAACTGCACACGATAATCGAGATGCAGTCTCACCAATGCCTTGTAGAATTGAAGCATACAATCCATACTTTTATGTTCAATTCCGCTCCTAATAAAGAATAGCATTGCATTAGCTTTTTTGATTACATGCTGCACCTGCATAGTAACATTTTGTGACTCATCCACTAAAACACCCAGATCCCTCTACACCTCGGAATTCTGCAGTCATTCTCTGTTTAAGTAATACTCAGCTTTTTCATTCTTCCTGCCAAAGTGAACAACTTCACATTTTCCCACATTATACTCCATTTGTGGAGTATAAATTTTTGCCCACTCACTCAGCCTATCTATATCCACCTGCAACCTCCCTATGGCCCTCTTCACAACATACTCTCCAACCTATCAATGTGTCATCAGCAAATTTAGCTCACATGCCTATGTGCCTCTCATCTAAGCCCCCTTGCACTGTTATCTCCTCTCTCATGCTGCATAAAGTGTGGCGCTCATATGGAAGCTCTTTTGCCATTGCAGGCCAGACCTTCATGATGATGTTATGGATTTGCTTGCATGTGCAGTCCGTTTATGGGGCAGCTTTGAGTTCATCTATTCTCCGCAATGACAGCATTTGGGTTATCATGAGGTTGATGTCCTCCTTATGCTCAGTGGTGGGCAGGTGAGCCCTGGAAAGGGCATCGATGAGGTACAGTTCCTTACCGCACTTGTAGATCACACTGAGGTTGTATCGTTGGAGCTTGAGCATCACTTCCTGCAGGCATGATAATGCAGTATGGAGGGGCTTTCTGAGAATGGTGATGGACAGCTGGTGATCACTTTCAACAATGGCTGAGTGGCTGTAAATGACGTCATGAAATTTCTGGTAGGTAAAGAGGAGAGCGAGGTGTTCTTTCTCGATCTGGGAACAGCGAGTTTCAGTGTCAGTGAGGGCCCTCAATGCAAAAGCCACTGGTCTGCCATTCTGGATTCTCACTGCTCCGAGTCTGGGCTGAGATGTATCTGCTGATAACACGACAAGTGTTTGGACATTGAAGTATCATGGCATTGGAGGGGCTGACTGCAGGTCCTTGAGTCTGCTGGATGTCTTGTTATGGTGCTCCTGCCAGCACCCATTCCACATCCTGGTGGAAAAGTTGCTGAAGGGGTGCAGTCAATTCACTGTAGCAAGGATTGCATTTTGCTCGGTATTTTGACATGCTGAAGAGGTGCTGCAGTGAATGATTGTCATCAGGTGTGGGTATGTGCCTTTGTCCTGTCTGGGTCTGACTCCACACCATAGGCAGTCCATGTAGGGCCTCTTATTGACTCTAAATTTATATATTAAAAGACCTTAGCACTGGGCATGGCTGCAATGACCTGTTCGACTGGCTTCATTGGATGGTGAGGTCTCAGGAATGCTTTATAGAATCATAGAATCTCTACAGTGCAGACGGAGGCCATTTGGCCCATCGAGTCTGCACCGACCACACTCCCACCCCAGACCCTATCCCCATAACTCCATGCATTTACCCTAGCTAATCCCCCTGACACCAACCCTTTGAAAGAGCACTCTACCCAGGTCCGCTCTCCCACACTATATCCATGCATCGATCATGGCCGATTCACCTAACCCACACGTCTTTGGACACTAAGGGGACAATTTAGCATTGCCAATCAACCTTACTCACACATCTTTGGAAGGGAGGAAACTGGAGCACCCGGAGGAAACCTACACAGACACAGGGAGAACATGCAAACTCCACACAGACAGTCACCTGAGGCCGGAATTGAACCGGGTGCCTGGTGTCGAGAGGCAGCAGTGCTAACCACTGTGCCACCATGCCACCCAGCTTTGTTAAATTGAACTGGACTATACAGATTCTGACTGTGCCATCTTCCTTCACTACAACTATGATCGCGGAGACCCATTCCGTGACTTCATCTATGAGGGCTACAACACCCAGTCTTGTCATGCTGTTTAGTTCATCTGCTACCCTCTGTTTCATGGCAAGGGGTACACTTCATGAAGCACAGACAGTGGGTGGCACTGAATCATCCAGCCTTATGTGATAGATAACAAGCAACATCCCAATAACATGGCAGTCAAACAGTTCTCTGTATTTCAGCATCTCTGGTGCTTGGTGCTGTAAGCTGTGCATGTCCGATCCAAGGGGGATTAGCCTGGTGAATGCTGTCATGGTTTAACATTCTGGTTGACTACATGGAGTTTAAACTTGCCCTGGGTGCAGTCCAGGGTGACTGTGCCTTCTGTGTGTATGATCCGTCCACCATATGCAACAACATCCGTCAACCATATGCAACCACCATCATCCCGGTATCTAAGAAAAGCTAAGCAGCGTGCCTTAATGTCTATCGGCCGGTGGCTCTGACATCCATCATTATGAAGTGCTTCGAAAGGTTAGTCATGGCACGAATCAATTCCAGCCTCCCGGACTGCCTGGATCCACTACAGTTTGCCTACTGCCGCATCAGGTCCACAGCTGACGCCATTTCCCTGGCCCTACACTCAACCCTGGAGCACCTAGATAACAAGGACACCTATGTCAGACTCCAATTTATTGACTAGCCTCCAACACTATTATTCCCATGAAACTCATCTCCAAACTCTATGGCCTGGGCCTCGGCACCTCCCTCTGTGACTGGATCCTGAACTTCCTAACTCACAGACCATAATCTGTAAGGATAGGCAACAACATCTCCTTCACGATCATCCTCGACACCGGTGCCCCACAAGGCTGTGTTCTCAGCCCCCTACTATACTCTTTATACACCTGTGACTGTGTGGCCAAATTCCCCTCCAATTCGATTTTCAAGTTTGCTGACTACACCGTAGTGGGTCGGGTCTCAAACAATGACGAGACAGAGTACAGGAATGAGATAGAGAATCGGGTGAACTGGTGCGGCAACAATAATCTCTCCCTCAATGTCAACAAAATAAAGGAGATTGTCATCGACTTCAGGAGGCGCAAAGGAGAACATGCCCCTGTCTACATCAAAGCGGACGAAGTAGAAAGGGTCGAGAGCTTCAAGTTTTCAGGTGTCTAGATCACCAACAACCTGCCCTGGTCCCCCCATGCCGACACTATAGTTAAGAAAGCCCACCAATGCCTCTACTTTCTCAGAAGACTAAGGAAATTTGGCACGTCAGCTACAACTCTCACCAACGTTTACAGATGCACCATAGAAAGCATTCTTTCTGGTTGTATCACAGCTTGGTATGGCTCCTGCTCTGCCCAAGACCACAAGGAATTACAAAAGGTCGTGAATGTAGCCCAATCCATCACGCAAACCAACCTCCCATCCATTGACTCTGTCTACACTTGCCGCTGCCTCGGCAAAGCAGCCTGCATAATTAAGGACCCCACGCACCCCGGACATTCTCTCTTCCACCTTTTTCCTTTGGGAAGAAGATACAAAAGTCTGAGGTCATGTACCAACCGACTCAAGGACAGCTTCTTCCTTGCTGCTGTCTGACATTTGAATGGACCTACCTTGCATTAAGTTGATCTTTCTCTACACCCTAGCTATGACTGTAACACTATATTCTGCACTCTCTCCTTTCCTTCTCTATGAACAGTATGTTTTGTCTGTATAGCGCACAAGAAACAATACCTTTCACTGTATGTTAATACATGTGACAATAATAAATCAAATCAAATTAGATCAAATCAAGGTTTATTTAGTTGGTGGAATCAAGTGCAGCACAGAGTTTGATGATCTTTAGTAGCATTTTTAACAAAACGTTACATCTTGCCCCGGTATCAGTTTTGACTTTCAGTTTGGCATTGTTGCGAGCAATGTTGAGCATCGGAATGTTCCACATCTTTCAGTGATGAGGGTCAACACTTTACTTGTGAGTGCCACTGACTCAGCCAACATTTATTGCCCATCCCTTGAGAAGTTGGTGCTGCCTTCTTGAACGGCTGTAGTCCCTACGTGTAGGCACTCATTGTGCTGTTAAGGAGGGCGTTCCAGGATTTTGACCCAGCAACAGTGAAGGAACAGCGATACATTTCCAAATCCAAGTGGTGATGTTCCCAGGTATCCGCTGTTTTTGTCCTTCAGACGGTAGTGGACGTGGGTTTGGAAGGTGCTGTCTAAGGAAACCTGGTGAGTTGCTGCAGTGCATCTCGTAGATGGCACATACAGCTGCCAATGTTCATCGGTGGTGGAGAGATTGATGTTTGTGGAAGGGGTAGAAATCAAGCAGGCTGCTTTGTCCTGGATGTTATCAAGCTTCTGGGGTGTTGTTGGAGCTGCACTCATCCAGGCAAGTGGAGAGTATTCCATTACACTCCTGACTTGCGCCTTGTAGATGGTGGACTGGCTTTGGGGAGTCATGAGATGAGTTACTCATCGCAGAATTCCTCGGTAGCCATAATATTTATTTGGCAAGTTCAATTCAGCCTCTAGTCAATGCTAACCCCCAGGATATTGATAGTGAGAGATTCAGTGATGGCAGTGCCATTGAATATCAAGCGGTGATGGTCAGAACCTCTGTTGTGGGAAATGGTCACTTGCCTGGCATTTGTGTGGCATTTGTGTGGCACAAATGTTGCCTGTCACTTATCACATTATCATGAAAGGACGTCAGCCCACTCCTGGATATTGTCCAGGTCTTGCTGCATTTGGACATGGTCTGTCTCAGTATCTGAGGGGTCGCAAATGATACTGAGCATTGTGCAATCATTAGCAAACAACACAACCTCTGACCTTATGATGGGGTCCAGAATTGATGTTCAGGACTTGCAAGGCAACTATCTCCCAAATGTGTACCACTGTGCCACCACCTCAGTTGGGTCTGCCCTGCTGGTGAGACAGGATATACCTAGGAATGACGATGTGTTGTCTGGGACATTATCTGCAAGGATTGATTCCTTAAGCGTGACTGTGTCAGGCCATTGCTTGACTAGTCTGTGAGACGGCTCTCCCAATTTTAGCACAAGCCCCCAGATATTAGTACAGAGGACTTTACAGGGTCGACAGGGCTGCATTTGCAGTTATTGTTTCCAGTGCCTAGGTCGATGTCAGGTGGCCCGCCCGGTTTCATTCCTTGTTGTTCCATTTGTAGCAGTGGAATCCAACTGAGTGGCTTGCTCGGCCATTTCAGAGGGGAAATCAACCACATTGCTGTGACTCTGGAGTCACATGTAAGCCAGACCAGGTAAGGACGGCAGCCTTCCCTAAGGGGCATTAGTGAACTTTCACAGTAGAATGCTTCCACGGACTCAAGGTTTTGTTTTATCTCCAGCTCATTCACTTTACATGCTGAGCTTGGGGGAGGTAGCTGGCTGCAGCATGTCTTGTGACTGGTTGATATAGCTTGTAGCTGCTGTTCTGTTTTGATCTACATCATTTGGCAAAGTGATTCCATTTACCGCGTTTATTGCAGTGCTTGTTAAATGCAAAGTATTTGCTTTTTTTTCTGAGTGTTGTCCGCAGCAGTTTGAAGAGGGTGTGTTTGATACTGAAAAGGCTTCTCTTAACTCTTAAGTGCTCTGCTCAGATTCATAGAATCCTACAGTGTAGAAGGAGGCCATTCGACCCATCGAGTCTGCACCGACCACAGTGCCACCCAGGCCCTATCCCCATAACCCCATGCATTTACCCTAGCTAGTCCTCCTGACACTAAGGGGCAATTTAACATGGCCAATCAACCTAACCCACACATCTTTGGACTGTGAGAGGAAACCGGAGCACCCGGAGGAAACCCACGTGGACACGGGAAGAATGCGCAAACTCCACACGGACAGTGACCCAAGCCGGGAATTGAACCCAGGTCCCTGGTGCTGTGAGGCAGCAGTGCTAACTGCTGTGCCACCGTGCCACCCCTAATTGTTCACTCAGCATGCAAATGTTAATAGCGGATTCCAACTTGACGGAGCAGCTGCATGTGCAAATTGTCGCTGTGTATTCCACAGACTATACAGTCTCGAACATGTTCACCAGTGACGGCACCGATTTTGCACACTTTTGCCATTATTTTCAGTATTGAACTATATGACTGTATTGATTGATCAGGTTTCTGACAAGCAGCGTTGAAAGTTTGTCTTTCCATGATTACGTTTTTTACAGGCATGCAGATTTGTTCAAATTTATTTATCAGTATCTCAGGTACTTCAGGACCTCAGCAGTGCCAACCACCGTGACACCGTGCCACCGGCACAGTGGTTAGTACTGCTGTTCACAACTCCAGAGACCCAGGTTTGATTCCCGGCTTGGGTCACTGTCTGTGTGGAGTTTGCGCATTCTTCCCATGTCTGCGTGGGCTTCTTCCAGGTGCTCTGGTTTTCTCCAAAGACGTGAGGGTTCGGTTGTTTGGCCGTTAGCGAGGCAAATATGTGGAGTTACGGGGATGGGCCCTGGGTGGGATTGTGATCGGCGCAGACTCGATGGGCTGAATGGCCTCCTTCTGCACTGTAGGATTCGATGATTTCTAGGATCCACTTTCTTTCCCCCCCTCCTGGAACATAAAAGATTCTGATTTCTCCAGAGCTGACATATTCAGCAACATGTAAGCTTGGACTATCTTTGACTTGTTGGACAGGCTGGCATGCAGCAGATGCCCCAATCCTTAGAATCAGAGAACCATAGAATCCCTACAGTGCAGAAGGAAGCCATTTGACCCATCAAGTCTGCACCGAGTCTCCATAAGAGCATCTTTCTAAGGACTGTTCCCTATAACCTCGTGCATTTACCACAGCTAATCCATTTAACCTACACATCTTGGGACACTAAGGGGCAACTTAGCATGGCCAATCCATCTAACTTGCACAACTTTGGACTGTGGGAGGAAACCGGAGCACCCAGAGTAAACCCACGCAGACACGGGGAGAATGTGCAAACTCCACACAGACAGTGACCCGAGGCCGGAATTAAACCCGGGTCCCTAGAGCTGTGAGGCAGCAGTGCTAACCACTGTGTCACCGTGCCGCCTGGATATGTCCTGCCCACAAAAGGTGGGCTAAATCTAACTCCCAATCTGTTGAAGGGAGTAACCATGTGGCACTTTATTCACTAATACCCTGCTCTCCAATGGGCTCTGCCAGTCCCTCACCACTGTGCCACAAGTGCTGCCCTTGAACTTTTACCAATTGTCAGCGATATTCTCGTAAAAAATAAATGATTGATGAGCCTGAATCCCTGTGCCAACTCAGCCAGTTCCTGACACCATGCACTGTTACATGATTATGCGTGAATACGGACAAATGTAATAGTTTAAGCAGTTTATTGACTGAAGTATTCTACTGCTCTTACCTAAAGTGACTGCAGCCAGCAGGAGTGACCTTCCAGTGCCCTCCTCCCCATCCCACATCATTACCAGTGCACAGCTTGCTTGGAAATATGTAAATGAATGGACAGTCAACACCCACAATGATTATAGATTGGTGCAGATTAAGGAACCCCCCTCACAGTTTAACCAGTCATGCAGGCCGCATGTCAGCAGACGCACCTGGAGCTGGGAAGATTGCAGTGGACCTTGAGATGGACCCTTTAAGTGGTCATTAATTTGCCACTTAAAGGTCTCGGGGGGGACAGAGTGGGAAGGTTGACCATGGACTCCCCCACCCAGAACCTACTCTTGATAGAGACAGGAAGGCATCGGGTTCTTGTCCTGGCGCCAACCAGCCTAATTTTCAGACCCTCCCACCTCCTGTGGGGGCAGAAGATTCCGATTTCCAGTCAATGACCTCTGACCTGAGCTGCCTTTTGTCTCAGAGACAAGAGTGATTGCCATCTCAGCCACAGTTGACAAGTGAGGAGAATGTTTTATTTGCAGTGAGTTGAATGGGTGAAAGCAAATTGAACAGTAATTTTCAAAATGGAATTGGATAACTAGTTGAAAGGGAAAGTTTGGTATAATTATAGGGCAGAGAAATGACACTAATTTCATTATTTTTCTCAAAATAAAGTAACCTCCCATCCATTGACTCTGTCTACACTTCCCGCTGCCTTGGAAAAGCAGCTAGTATAATCAAAGACCTCACGCACCCAGGACATACTCTCTTCCGCTTCTTCCATCGGGAAAAAGGTAAAAAAGTCTGAGATCACGTAACAACCGACTCAAGGACAGCTTAGAACCATAGAAACCCTATAGTGCAGAAGGAGACCATCGAGTCTGCACTAACAACAATCCCACCCAGGCCCGATCCCCGTAAATCCACATACTTACCCGGCTAATCCCTTTAACCTGCACATCCCGAGACACTAAGGGATCATTTAGCATGGCCAATCAACCTATCCCGCACATCTTCTTCCCTGCTGCCATCAGACCTTTGAATAGACCATATATTGAGTTGACCTATCTCTACACCTTAGCTATGACTGTAACACTATATTCTGCACCCTCTCCTTTCCTTCTTCCCAATGTACTCTATGAATGGTATGCTTTGTCTGTATAGCGTGCAAGAAACAATACTTTTCACTGTATCCCAATACATGTGACAATAATAAATCAAATCAAATCAAATTTTTATAAAAGCCAGCACACACAAAATGGGCCATAGAGTCTCCTTCTGCAGTGCATCATTCTCTGTTTCTACGAAAACTGCTGAAGAAAATTGGTACCTAATTGGTAATTACAATCAGAGTGGTTAATAGGATGTATAGTGTAGCAAACTTTAATTACATCTTGAGAGGTCACAGCTACAAGGCCTTTGAAGAAGAATTTTCCCCATGGAGCAATGTAGATGTAATTTTATTCTGCAGTGACAACCCAACAGTGCCTAGCGCAACTAACAAATGCCCAGAATATCAAAGCATCCAACCCCCAGCACTAACCATGCACTGTTTCAGTGAACTGAGAAAGCAAAAATAACCTAAAGCATGAACTTTCACAAGGGCAATGCATTTGAAAATAGTCTTCCAATGTTGTCACAAGTTAGATGTCTGTTTATTATACTTCCATTGTGGAGCCTTATAATACTGATGAATGTTGTCAAAACTAAGGGAAAATCAGATATACACTGAAGAGGAAGGCATTGTATCTTAAACCTTGAAATATCCTTTTACAGATCAACCCTTTTGTATTTCCTCAAGGATTCAGCTGCATCCTGGGCTCCTTTCTTTCCATTGCACTTGCATCATTAGAGACTCGAATCCACCTACCCATTCGCTTTCAACTTACCTTTTTGACACAGAATTGATGGTACTATTTTAGCTGTGTAAATTCAAATCATCACAGAAGACTAGAATGACAATGGAGTATTTCAAAGAAGTTTCTAGACTCCTAGCAATGGCACTTGTCTGATCCACCTGAGGATGCTTAAAGCACAGGAGCTGTGAAAGAAAATACCTCACTCGCATCACAATTTTCTTCATGTGCATCTCAATATTCTGCTGAAATTGGAATTGAAAAGACTATTTTTCTCTGTTAAGCGGATTGGAAATTTGAATAAAATTTTCAATGCTTAGTGTAATGAATTGAGGGCCATTCGACCTGGCTCAAAGTATGAAAGGGTTTATTTTCAACGATAAATAATTATTTACAAACAAGGGTTCGACAGAATTAACTATGCCACTATTCTCCACCTCCTCCCTGGCTCCAAATGAGGATCCCCCCCCCCCGACTCGGGATACGCACCCTTCTACCCGATTGGCTTGGCTTCCCACTTCGACACTCCATCGGGTCCAGCCAGATCACACAGGTCCTCAGGGATTGTCCACTTAAAGGGGCCACGCTACCACACTTAGTTAGCTTTAACTGGAGCTTGCTTTTGCAAAACATTTTAAAGACATGGAAGCAAGTCTATTTGACTTCCTTTTTGACTTCCTTTTTGAACACAAGTTACCTTGATCGAGCTTTCCTCTCTGTGAAGCAGCGTTCATTGCGATTCTAAGATTTGGTGGCATCCACAGGCCCAACTAGTGATGCAATATGGGGAGGTGATGGCCTAATGCTGTTATTGCTAGACGATTAATCCAGAAACTCTGTTAATGTTCCGGGGACCCGGGTTCGAATCCTGCCACCAGTGGTGGAATATGAATTTGATAAAAAATATCTGGAATTAAGCATCTACTGATGTCAATGAAACCATTAACTATTGTTGGAAAAACCCAACTGTTTCATCGCGAGTGAAGCAAAAATGTATCTCCCATTGACATTCTGTAGCGCTTGGTCTATGTGCAACCTGATTCTTATGGGTGTACATCCAAAGCCACAAACCGCATGTGCATAGTTTGTCATGAAATCTGTCCTTCTAAAGGGTGGTTTACAAGGTCCTCTGGGGGCCTGTGGGCTGATCCAAACTGCAATACCACGGCTGAGGCTGTAACAAGAGAACGGGCCAGAACCCTAAACCCCACCAACTGGCTTGATGCCACACAATCAGCCCAGCTCCCGCATGTGCTGTGAGTCGAGCAGCAACAATGTTGTTTCATAAGTAGCATAGTGGCACAGTGGTTAGCACTGCTGCCTCACAGTGCCAGGGACCCAGGATTGATTCCCGGCTTGGGTCACTCTCTGTGCGGAGTCTGTACATTCTCCCCGTGTCTGCGTGTGTTTCCTCTGGGTGCTCCGATTTCCTCACACAGTCTGAAAGACGTGCCGGTTAGGTGCATTGGCCATGCCAAATTCTCCCTCAGTGTACCCGAACAGGTGCCGGAGTGTGGCGACTAGGGGATTTTCACAGGAACTTCATTGCAGTGTTAACGTGAGCCTACTTGTCACACTAATAAAGAAACTTAAACTTAAAACTTAGGTGGGATTTATGTTAGGGAAGGTTTTGTTTGATTAATCGAATATAAATGAGTGATAGTTTCTCAGAAAAAGCTTATTGTGATGGTTTTATAACATACTAGAAAGTTTTAAAATAAACATGTCCCCTACAGTATTAATGTTTGTAAGATGAAAATGTCCATACATTTGTTTCTGGTATGAACTAATAATTTACTTATGATATAGAATCATTGAATCTCTACAGTGCATTCGGCCCATCGAGTCTGCCCCGACAACAATCCCACCCAGGCCCTTTCCCTGCAACCCCACGTATTTATCCCACTAATTCCCCTAACCTACACATCTCGGGACACTAAGGGGCAATTTAGCGTGGCAAATCGGCCTAACCTGCACATCTTTGGAGCATGGGAGGAAACTGGAGCACTCGGAGGAAACCCACATAGGCCCGAGCAGAACGTGCAACCTCCACACAGTCACTCAAGGCCAGAACTGAACCCGGGTCCCTGGCGCTGTGAGACAGCAGTACCACCATGCCACCCACGGTAATATGCAATTACAAAAATTAATTAACAAGAAGGCACACGGCATGCTTGCCTTCATCGGCCAGGGCATTGAGTTTAAAAATTGCCAAGTCACGTTGCAGCTTTATAGAACTTTAGTTAGGCCGCACTTGGAATGTAGTGTTCAATTCTGGTCGCCACACTACCAGAAGGATGTGGAGGCTTTGGAGAGGGTACAGAAAAGATTTACCAGGATGTTGCCAGGTATGGAGGGCATTAGCTATGAGGAGAGGTTGGAGAAACTTGATTTGTTCTCACTGGAACGACGGAGGTTGAGGGGCGACCTGATAGAAGTCTACAAGATTATTAGAGGCATGGATAGAATGGATAGTCAGAAGCTTTTTCCCAGGGTGGAAGAGTCAATTACTAGGGGGCACAAGTTTAAGGTGCGAGGGACAAGGTTTAAAGGAGATGTATGAGGCAGATTTTTTACTCAGAGAGTAGTGGATGCCTGGAACTCGTTGCTGGGGGAGGTAGTGGAAGCGGATACGGTAGTGACTTTTAAGGGGCGTTTTGACAAATACATGAATAGGATGGGAATAGAGGGATATGGTCCCCGGAAGGGTAGAGGGTTTTAGTTCAGTCGGGCAGCATGGACGGTGCAGGCTTGGAGGGCTGAAGGGCCTGTTCCTGTGCTCTAATTTTCTTTGTTCTCTTTGTTCTTTAATGCATGTAAATTAATTACATTTAATAATGAAAAAAACAGCAAAATATCTATAGTTTTTGTATGTTTCTATTAATTCTTTGGGTATTTTTATGCTGGCAAGGGAAAATAGGTGGGGTAGAACTGATAGGTGGCCTGTGGTCCGAGGACAAAACTGTTTGAGAACCATTGTTCTAGATTTCACTGGAAAATAATTTTCAAAATAGCCTAATTTTATTACTTTCTTCCTTTTTATTCACCATCATGGTCACCTGTGTCATGAAGTCTAAAAGGAATGCTAGCTCAAATGGAAGCTTTGCCCAAGAGTGACCTGGGATCTGATTTCTGACAAAAGGTTATAATTAACTCTGTTTCCCTCTCCACTGATGCTGCCTGACCTGCAATTCATTATCTCACAGCCTGACAGATTGCCGCCGAGCTGAATGGAAAGTAACACGGAACGGAAAGTATATCGGCCTGAAATCCTCCAACCTCGCCCGTGGCTGGGATTCTCCAGTCCCGCTGCAGTGAATGGAGTTTTGGCTGAGCGCCAAATTCTCCATTCTCACTGGCAGCGGTGGCGGAGCAAATGAGATTGGAGAATCCCGCCCATAATTTGATTTTATTGTGGTTTCCCATTGGCTTTCTGTTTAGTTATGACAACACTCCAACAACTTCTCTGCAGTTTGGAAGTGTTTGGAGAGTTTGCAGATGACACCAAAATTGGTGGTGTAGTGAACAGCGGAGAAGGTTATCTAAGACTACAACATGATCTTGATCAACTGGGCAAGTGGGCCAAGGAATGGCAGATGGAGTTTAATTCAGGTAAATGTGAGGTGTTGCATTTTGGTAAGACCAACTTGGGCAAGACTCACATGGTTAATGGTAGGGCCCTGGGGAGTGTTGTCGAACAGAGAGACCTAGGGGGTGCAGGTATATAGTTCCTTGAAAGTGGCGTCACAGATAAACAGGGTGGTGAAGAAGGCAGTTGGCACACTTGCCTTCATCGGTCAGAACACTGAGTACAGGAGTTGGGACATTGTGTTACAACAGTACAAGACAATGGTAAGGCCATATTTGGAGTACTGAATACAATTCTGGTCACCCTGCTATAGGAAGATGTTATTAAGCTGGAAAGAGGGCAAAAACGGTTTACGAGGATGTTACCGGGAATGGAAGGTTTGAATTATAAAGAGAGGCTGGATAGGCTGGGACTTTTTTTATCTGGAGCGTAGGAGGATGAGGAGTGACTTTATAAAGGTTTATAAAATCACAAGAGGCATGGATAAGGTGAATGGCCAAGGTCTTTTCCCCAGGGTAGGGGGAGTCCAAAGCCAGAGGGCATAGGTTTAAGGTGAGAGGGGTAAGATTTAAAAGGGACCTGAGGGACAACTTTTTCACACAGAGGGTGGTGCGTATATGGAATGAGCTGCCAGAGGAAGTGGTAGAGGTGGGTACAATACGACATTTAAAAGACATTCGGACAGGTACATGGATGGGAAAGGTTCAGAGAGATATGGGCCAAATGCAGGCAAATGGGACTAGTTAATTTAGGAAACTTTGGTTGGCATGGACGAGTTGGGCCGAAGGGCCTGTTTCTGTGCTGCATACATCTCTCTCTGACTCTCTATGAGAGGATTGCAAACTCCATGCACCTGTGAATTCTCCCACAGTATCATTCTGATTCACAACCTGTTTCAGAGCCTTCTATAGAAAAGCATTTCCAGCAAGATTTAAATCCATTCTATCCAGCCGTGCTCATTACCTCAGTCTCTGCTTACACAATCTGATCTTCAGTTTCTACCTAGCTGCCTGCCCCAATCTGGTTTACTACTTAATAACTCGTCAAGTCCTAATTAAGGTTATGCTGCTGAATTGCACCCTTAGGTATATTGGCAACAGTTCCATTTCTTGAATTAAGTTGCATCTGTAAGACATTAATATTTTATCATACCACAATTCTTTCCAGGGTGTATGGTGCCATGCACATGCACACCAGCTATTCTCTAACATGTCAACTCTCCCTCCCTTTGCAAACATCAGCAGAGCTGATACAAGCACTTGAGGTAATTTCAATCAAACAAATTATCCTGTATGTTCCACTGGAGGGATGTTGATGCCTCATAATTGTTATTGAAAACTCGCTCTCTTAATGACAATGAATGCTCCGTTATCGCTGAAGTGATAACATAAATCTGTGCTCGAGCAAGTAGCCAGTCCTTTAGTAAAGATGGTGCATTTGTTCATTTTATTGGAGGCACTTAACTTCATGTTGAAAGTGCCTTCTAAAGATGTTCGCCGTGTACGCGCATCAAGAGAATTCCGTTTTTGCATCACTGGATCCAAGCGGCACCATGATTATTTTTTAATTAATCGCTTCTTCCCTAAAAGCACAGGGACACCATGGAAACGGATAATTCTCTGGCTGAGAGCGTGTATTCTACCTCCTCTCCAGCTAATGATAAGATGAGAAAATGGTCTTTTCATTAGAAGAAAGAAAATTGCACAGTGGCTTGATGGAGGCATTTTAAATTATATGGGATTTTGATGAGGCAAAATCCATTTCCATTGATTGGAAGTCGGGAACTGGGGGCACGTTTACAGCCTCAACATTGCCGAAAGCGTGAAGAAATAGGTTGGAGACAATTTCTTGGACAGAAAGGTGATTGGATATGAGATGGCCTACCCGAGATAGGTGAGGAGCATCCATCGTAGTTTCCAAAGGGGATAAATATTTGAACAAAAGGAACTTCGAGCGAGTGCAGGGGAAAAAGTGGTGGCAATGTTCCTCCAGTGGGCTGACACAGGCAAGACGGGCCGAGTGGCCTGTTTTAATGCTATAAAATGCAGAAGGGAGAGATTTTGCACTGCTGGCTCACAGCCTGAGGGACCCGGTTCGATTCCCGGCTTGGGTCACTGTCCGTGCGGAGTCTGCACGTTTAGTTTTAGTTTATTTATTAGTGTCACAAGTAGGCTTACATTAACACTGCGATGAAGCTACTGTGAAAATCTCCTAGTTGCCACACTCCAGTGCCTATTCGGGTACACTGAGGGAGAATTTAATAAGGTCAATGCACCTAACCAGCACATCTTTCACATTCTCCCTGTGTCTGCTTGGTTTTCTTTCGGGTGTTCCGGTTTCCTCTCGCAGTCCGAAAGAGGCTTGAGGGGAGGTGTAGTGTAAAGGATTAATGCAAATTGACAGTGTACAGCACAGTGCACTAAGGGAGAATTTAGCATGGCCAATGCAGCTGGCGAGCTGCATTGGTCATGCTAAATTTTCCCTCTGTGAACCCGAACAGGCGCCAGAGTGTGGCAACCTGGGGATTTTCACAGTAACTTCACTGCAGTGTTAATGTAAGCCTACTTGCGACACCATCAGGCGCCACGGTGGCACAGTGGTTAGCACTGCTGTATCACAGCACCAGGAACCTGGGTTCAATTCTGGCCTTGGGTCACTGTGTGTGTGGAGTTTACACATTCTTCCTGTGTCTGCGTGGGTTTCCACCGGGTGCTCTGGTTTCCGCCCATAGTCCAAAGATGTGCGGGTTAGGTTGATTGGCCATGCTAAATTAACTCTAGTGTCAGGGGGAGTAGCAGGGTAAATATGAGGGGTTGCGGGAATAGAGCCTGGGTGGGATTGTGGCCGGTGCAGACTCGATGGGCTGAATGGCCTCCATCTGCACTGTAGAGATTCTATGATTCTAACAAATCAACTTTACTTTCCTGGGTCTGCACCTGGTCTTACAGCTTTTAAATTAATAGCAGACAACTGAGGTGTGGGAGGTGGGTACAAAGTGGAGAGGAGATGGGGTTAGTCAACGTACACTCCTGTGAAGGAACTTTCCAGAAATGTCTCAGACGCACTGTGCCTGGATGGTCAGATGTATCTAGGCTCCGAGCCAGAAAACGTTTGCTTATGATTATGCGGTGAGCATTGTTGTGGGAATTTCTAATATTGAAATACAGAGCACGTTTTTACACTTGGCGTGAGAAGAGTGTTGGATTATGAATTGAAAAATATTTAAGTACAACTTGTTTATCATGCTTGGAATCACTGCCCAATGATTTTCAAAGTCCTGTGTTTTGATCTTCGCTGAGGCAAACTGAGATAACATATATTAGCCCATTTGTCAATTAGCTAAATTTTGGAATGCCAGCGATTTTCTTTCAAGCAGTCATTCTTTCTTTATCTATACAAAGCAGCTTTCATTTTTTAAATTATATATTTTTTTATTTTATTTTCCTTAGCTCGGTCCGTTGAGTTGATGGTCTCAGAACCTTGGGATCTAAGATGTTGCGGAACCCTAAGGTTATTTTGGATTGCAAATTTCAGCAGAATTCACCCATAGATAATGGAAATAATGACGACGCTTAACATTATTGAGAAATGACCTTTGCAAACAGAAGATTCTGTGAGTGTCAGAAGTGTGTGATTGTACAGGGTAGGCAAAGCAGTAACTGGATCCTGAAGAGAGACTCACTTCTTATTAAATAGATTTTTGCCTTTCTTGGTGTTCAGAGTGAAGTTGCTGAGCTTGAAAATTGGCTTGGATTTTTCTCTGTTATCTCACCCTAAATTAATTGGGATGGTGACCGAAACAGTCGCTGTATACTCATACATGTGATAGTAATAAATCAAATCAAATCTAAATCAGAGATAAAAGTAGCGGCCATTAAGAGATCAGGTGATGCTAACCTTGACATAGATTGAATTGATTTGATTTATTGTCACATGTATTAGCATACAGTGAAAAGTATTGTTTCTCGCACACTATACAGACAAAGCATACCGTTCAGAGAGCATGTAGGGGAGAAGGAAAGCAGAGGGTGCAGAAAGTAGTGCTACAGTCATAGTTAGGGTGTAGAGGAAGATCATCTTAATATAAGGTCGGTCCATTCGAAAGTCTGATGGCAGCAGGGAAGAAGCTGTTCTTGAGTCGGTTGGCATTTGTTTTCAGAATTTTGTATCTTTTTCCTGACGGAAGAAAGTGGAAGAGAGTACGTCCGGGGTGTCTGGGGTCCTTGATTATGCTGGTTGCTTTTCCGAAGCAGCGGGAAGTGTAGACAGAGTCAATGGATGGGAGGCTGGTTTGCATGATGGACTGGGCTACATTCACGACCTTTTGTAGTTCCTTGTGGTCTATCCCTGCTGGGCCACGACTACTAGCCACCTTCCAACCCCCATTTACTCTCTCCCCTGCTGTATATAAACAGTGGTGAAGAGGGAGGATCCAGGTGCTCAGTTGGCACTTTTACCATCCCCACCTCCTTCCTTCCAGTTACTATATGTTTCTGGAACTAGTTGGAAACTTCTAGAATAGATTATAGTGGATCTGGTGTCATAACGGTAAAGGACTTGGAAGATTGTGATAGAGAGAGTGGATTCAGTAAGAAAGGGGTTTCCAAACCATGGGTGACAACGTCTATTGGGCTGATCATTTGGGGTTGCAAGTTCTGAGGCAGCAATGGCGATTGTCGAGCGGAGACTCTGGGCCAGGACATGATATGTTTTCTCTCCTCCCCCCAAACCCCCAACGAAATGGTTCTTTGTTCATCCAGCAATAAGAACCCTCCAGTAGCAAGCAATAATAAGCAAAAAAAACCAACTTCATGAAGTAAATCCAAAGGAATGGTTTAATAAACATGCTCCGTTACACAATCACTTCGGCCCACACTCTGGGCCAATAAAACTTCCCCCAATCCCCATTTGCTTTCCATTCTACTGGGTCAGCTGGTCAGCATGTTGCCATTGGTTACATTCTAGCACTCGGTCAGTGGGATCACTTTTCACTGCCCTGGTTAGTCGATCAGTTCAGCTTTCCAATTGGCTAACAAGAGACTTCCTTGGATGCGCTCATGATGGAGGGGGTATTTTGAATGCACATTGTGTCAAAAGACTGGACAGTGCTGGGATCCGCTCTGAGACACCATTATAAGCATGCACTCTTCTTAGTTTCAAGGCCCCATCAAAGTCTTCAAAACTACTGTGCACAAAATGATTCCCTGCTCAACATCTGCCTTCTCCCCCGCCACTCAACAGATCTTTCCCCCTCCATGGCTCTCACTCTGGGGTCACAGCTATGTTTAAGCATTAAAATGATGTCAGAATGGGTAAAGGTTTGGGAAGTGATGTAGCAGAAGCTTTTGTCTCTTTCTGAATGTTCAGTAGGCCCAATGGTCAGCCAAGGACATCTTAATTCTCCAGACCTTTTCTCCTTCAAAGTCTTGTAAGTCCAACGGCTGAGGTCTTCCAATGCTGCATGAGTGATTACTTTCTGGGTGGTATGATGTCCATTGTGAACCCAGTTTTCATGGCCAATTACACCAATGTCAGCAAGCTGTAAGTCCACCCAACAATGACCTGCTGGAGAGGGGGAAATTCCACCAGCTGTGTCTCTTGGGTACTAACTGTGACCAAAAACCCGGGTAGGATGGCTATCAACTGGGTATGAGTCCTTTGACAGGACTTGGCTCTCAACAAATGACAAGAGAAGTGGCTAAACAAAAAGGCTGGTGTTGTCACCATGGATGAAACAAACCTCCTTTAGAACAGGTAATATGCTGAAGAGCCAAGAATTCAATTATTATGGATTCACTAGGAGCCAATGAGTCCCTTCAGTTGTGCACATTATGGGGACTTAGAATCATAGAAATCATAGAAACCCTACAGTACAGAAAGAGGCCATTCGCCCCATCGAGTCTGCACCGACCACAAACCCACCCAGGCCCTACCCCCATATCCCTACATATTTACCGACTAATCCCTCTAACCTGCGCATCTCAGGACACTAAGGGCAATTTTTTTTAACCTGGCCAATCAACCTAACCCGCACATCTTTGGACTGTGGGAGGAAACCGGAGCACCCGGAGGAAACCCACGCAGACACGAGGAGAATGTGCAAACTCCACACAGACAGTGACCCAAGCCGGGAATCGAACCCAGGTCCCTGGAGCTGTGAAGCAGCAATGCTAACCACTGTGCTACCGTGCCACCCTTCCTGGACACTATGGTGGTGTTATGTTACAGTTTAATCAGGGAGTCTGAGTTGCTCTGACAAGATGCACTTTTTCAAACATTATATGGTCTGGGGTCATGACTCCAATGTTCCTTCATCACATGGCTGACCAGGAAACTCTCCCGCTCTTACTGCCTTCCCTTGACATGTCTTGGAAGGATTTGTAGGACAATGTTCATCCTGCTTGGTCACTTTAAGAATGCACCTTTCTAGGTCATCCTAGGGGGCCCAGAGGCAGGGACACTATCCAGTGCATCACAAGACCACCTCTTGGGTGATGTACTGACATGCACAACCCTTTGATTATGGCCGTACACCTTTGAGGGATTCGGCTGGTGAATGTTACAGGTCGGTGCACACATGATTGAGTGATCATGTGGATAATAATGCTGGATACTCTGGCAATGCCAATTTTTCACATTTTCCTTACGCACCTTGGTGCTGATTTTCCCACAGTCAGCTGTAGGTCACTGCCAGGGATGAGCATTCCTCTGGCAGCAGTCTGTGGTGACACTGCAAATGTAGGTCTGAAGGTTTTTTTGGTCAGGATTTCAGCTGTAATGGGATTTAGGAGCAGGAATAGGCCACTCAGCCCTTTGAGCCTGGGTTATCTTCTCAAAATGGACAGCACGGCTGCCTCACAGTGCCAGGGACCTGGGTTCAATTCCAGCTTCGGGTCACTGTCCGAGTCCAATAACGCCTGACTCCCCCATCTATCAAAAATCTAGAAAAGTCTGCCTTGAAAATATTTAACAAACCATCCTCCACTGCTTTCTGGGAAGAGAATTCCACAGACTAATGACTTTCTGAGAGAAAAAAATTCTGCTCATATCTGTCTTGAAAAAGAGACCTCATTCTTAAATCGTGTAACCAGGTTTTAGTCTCCCCCGCAAGAAGAAACACCCTCCCATCATCTGTCAAATCCCCTCTGGATGTTACACATTTCAGCAAGATCACGGCTTGTTCTTCTAAACTCCAATGGGTTTCGGCCCAACCTGTTCAACCTTTCTTCATGAAATAAAATCCGTTCATCCCAGGAATCTTCATGAAAATAATGGGCTACAAATCTAAGGTGAGTGTGAAATGATGTGATGGGGAATTAGAAGACCCATAGAATCCTTACAATGCAGAAGGAGGCCATTCAGCCCATTGAGTCTGCACTGATGTTCTGACAGAGTATCTTACCCACCCCAAGCCCTATCCCCATAACCCCAAGCATTTACTCCACTAACCCCCCTAACCTACACATTCTTGAGCACTAAAGGGCAATTTAGCATGGCCTATCTGCTTAACCTATGCATCTTCGGACTGTTTTATCCTCTAGTTGAGGTTCCTTCCCGTTTGCAGGACGATGCAATTACGGGTGTGATGAGAGTGTATAATTTGTGATGCATGCATGGGACCAAAGAAGAACAATTAAAATTTAGTCCTGAATCTTGTGCGCACCAGGCGCACAATCAGCGGGGCCCAATGACCTTGGGAGTACAAATCATTCTTTGAAACTACTAATGATTCCACCCCATCCCTTCACTGAAGCGCCTTTCCCCTTGATTTCAGAGAATTTAACTGCAACCAAGTGGCATTTAATGTGTTTATGAATCACCATGGCAGAACATAAACGAGAGGTGCCATGGAAACAGAGTACTCTCTGGTTAAGAGTATTTGTCCCAGATACTTTTCTGGTCACAGTGAGTGCTCTGTTATCAAAATGCAGAGCCATCACCCTGCGTTGCTGAGTGCCTGGATTCAGGAGAGCTGCTGGCACATTTACACGGCCCTGCTGTTCTTGATCTCTCATTAATGTTTCCACAGAATCAGGACTAACAGACCTCATCCTTTGCTTCAGGTGCAGAGTATATGGCAGAATTTCCATCTGCCTTCCCTACGGGGGAAAAGAGCAGGGGAATGGCGCCATGTCATGATGCTAGCTCAGAGAGCTGGTGCAGACGGGATGGGCCAAATGGCCTCCTTCTGAGCCGTAACGGTTGTGCGATTCTGCGATTGGCAAAGTACAGGAAAAGGCGTTGGACGTTTAGTAAAAATTACAGAGTGAAGTACCTGGGGAGATGACTTGCTGTATGACATAACTTGCTTTGTATACTTGCAAAAAGATCCGGATGCATTGCTAATGAGCATTCATTGATATATTCTTCATGGGTTAAAACTACCTTCCAAAAAGGTCAATTTTATCAAATTGGGATACTGTTTTTTTTCTACACCTTTGACTGGCTGGGAGCAATACATCTAAAAGTGTCTTCAGTCAGGAGGTGATAGTTTAAATTTCACAGACTTGAGAGCATAATCCAGGCTCTTCTTCACTTCAAGACTATAACGAGGGAGCACTGCATTGTCAGATGTGTCCTGTTTTTGGGACAAGACACTAAATTGAGACCCCCTCCACCCTCGAGGTAGATATCAGAGATCCAACAAGACTATTCAAAGAAGAACTTCTAGAGTCCTCGTCAATATTTACTCTTCAAATGGGCCAAATGGCCTCCTTCTGAACTGTAGGGATTCTATGATTCTATGAAGAACCCAACAGCACCATCCCCTGCTCCCAAGACCCCCATTAAAGGGATATCAACTGCTTTCAGGTTAGCCGTTAGCTTATTTCTTCTGGATGTTGCTACAACTCTACATGTTTTTGGTGCTATCCATAGTTGCGTCAAGTATCAGAGGCCTACAGAGAGTGAAGTGGAAGAGGCTAAAGACATCAACCAGTTGTTCCCAGACGTAACTTCACCAATAGGCTACATATGAGGATAAGACAGTACTGGGGGAAATGAGGAGCCATTGGGAAAGGGAAGTGGGTGGGGGGGGGGGGGGGGGGGAATGGCTCTCAGAGGATGGCCATCTTCATCAAGGTCCTCAATTCCCCTAACTGAACCTCAGTGCAAATCGACATTTGAGAGGTCTATGGTTCATTAAGGAGGTTGACACTTTAACACATAAATCAGGCAACTGCTCCAATCACAAATCCAGCCTTGGAGCAGGGTTAAAGACTGCGTTGCCAGTGGCAGTCAAGGTGACCATGGTGATGAACCTTTATGCACCTGGCTCTTTCCAGGTTGGTTCTGGAGATTTTAGCAATGCCTCATAGTCTCCACATCACTGTTGCATCAGAGAAGTCCCATCTATTCAAAAAAGGATAAGTTAATTTACTTCCATCTTGCCAGAGAGAAGGAGGCAAGTGGGCGCAAGCATTTGTAGATGGCCTCATTTTTCAGGGTGCCATTGTTTCTACTCACACATTGCTTCATGTGTGGTCTTCATGTCAATGAACTGGAACTGAAAATGATCCCGCTCGCTCAATGTCCAGCTGGTGTGTGACCATAGGCAGTGCATCATACAGGTCAATGTTTGTTACCCTGGTAACAGTCATGTTGCATTCTTTCTGTGGGAGTCTGCTGTCAACAAACACGCCATGCTAATTTGGTCGCATCTCTCTTATATTTAAGTGAAAAGTGGGAAGGAGGTAGGGAGGGTGCAAAAGAGACATGAGAATTGTCCTGAAAATGTTTGACAAACAGCCTGCATGATCCAAGTCTTTGGTTTTCTGCACTCCTACAGCTCATAGAATCATAGAGTCCCTACAGTGCAGAAGGAGGCCATTCGGCCCATTGAGCCTACACTGACAACAATCCCACCTAGGCCCTATTGTGGAAGTTACAGTGTTCAAATTAAAGTTTCATGCTTTCTCTGGACAGTAGTGGAAAATGTTTATCAGCCTACAGACCTTCAAAAGTGGTCAGTGTCTGGTATTCAGCATGAACAGGCTAATCTTCATCTGCGTAAGCCACATAACATTCTGTTTTTTGGCTTTCACCAGAGGGTGAGCAAGACCAGATTTTTCCATAACAAATGCCAAAGGCGAGATAAGGGGATTTGCTATGCAAATGAAGGATTAGCAGAAGTTAGTTTTTCATCGAATGAGAAAGGGCGAAACATAGAAACCCTACAGTGCAGAAGGAGGCCATTCGGCCCATCGAGTCTGCACCGACCACAATCCCACCCAGGCCCTACCCCCAGATATTTACCCACTAATCCCTCTAACCTACGCATCCCAGGACACTAAGGGGCAATTTTAGCATGACCAATCAACCCAACCTGCACATCTTTGGACTATGGGAGGAAACTGGAGCACTATGCCACCCAGCCACCCTCTGAGCTGAAAAGACAAAGCTGCAGTAAAAGCCAGGTTTAATTGGCGAATATGTATGCAAATGGAGGATTAGAAAAATTGCTTGTTCTGATTTGCTGCAATTGACTATAATTGCCAAGTTGTTTGTTTGTACCATCGGAAACACTTGCAGGACGATTGCAAGCTAGTTTCTCCTTGTGCACAAGCCATTAAAGGCCTCGCACCAGATTATGCATGGTGTCTGGCGCTGTTTGTGCTCAAGTCAATGAAGAGTGCCTAAGGTTGCTGCTATCCAGGATCTCTGATACTATCCCTGTATTTACCCTGCCAACCCCCCTGACACTAAGGGTCAATTTAGCATGGCCACTCCACCCAACCTGCACATCTTTGGACTATGGGAGGAAACTGGAGCACTATGCCACCCAGCCACCCTCTGAGCTGAAAAGACAAAGCTGCATTTTTGTAGTGTCTCTTTCGACCTCAAGCTGTCCCAAAGTCAAAAAAACTATTACTGCTAGACCAATTTCTCCGCTAAGATTTCTGGTTAGAACACTATTTTGAGTTGGCTCCATCGAACCTTTCCAACCATAGAATAAAGAGAGCTTAATAACTTTCTGCAGCAATTCTATGAAATGTTTAATTTCTATAATAAAACAAGCGTTAATGATTGCGGCTATTAAATTTGCCAGCTCGATAATGTATATTTCATAATGTGAACGTTAATATCAAAGATCAGCATTTATTACTAATTCCTAATTGTTCTTGAGAAGGTGGTGGTGAGTCTCCTTTTAAAAAAATTTTCACTTATTCATTGAGGGTACGTTGGCACGTTGGCAAGGTAGGTGCTTATTGCCCATTCCTAGCTGCCAAGGAAGGAGGTGGCAAGCTGCCTTCTTGTCTGACCCTTTGGCAAAGAGTCATCTGGACTCGAAACGTCAGCTCTTTTCTCTCCTTACAGATGCTGCCAGATCTGCTCAGATTTCCCTTTTGCCTTCTTGTCTTGCGGCGTTCTGTGTGGTAATGGTACTTTTGTTGTGCCAGAGTCCAAGAAACAAAGAAGAAATGGCAAAACCTGTCCAAGTCAGGATGGTGTGTAACTTGGAGGTAATGGTGCCATTGTCCTTCTAGGTGGTAGAGGTCTTGGATTTGGGACATTCTGTTCAATGCACCTTGGCATGTTACTGCTACCAGTGGTGGAGGGAGTGACTGTTTAAGGTGGATAAGGTGCCAATCTAATGAACAGTTGTATTCTGGATGGCATTGTGCATCTTCAGTGTTAGACTTGCATACATCCAGGTAAGTGAAGAGTATTCCATCACACTCCCGACTTGAAGCCCAACAGGTTTATTTGGGATCAGAAGCTTTCAGAGCAGTGCTCCTTCATCAGGTGACCTGATGAAGGAGCAACGCACTGAAAGCTCGTGATTCCAAATAAACCTGTTGGACTTTAACCTGATGTTGTGAGACTTCTTAATGTGCCCACCCCAATCCAACGCTGGCAACTCCACATCACTCCTGACTTGCACTTTGTAGATGGCTGAAAGGCGGCATGGTAGCACAGTGGTTAGCACTGCTGCCTCACAGCGCCAGGGACCCAGGTTCAATTCTGGCCTTGGGTGACCATGTGGAGTTTGCACTTTCTCCTCGTGTCTGCATGAGTTTCCTCCGGGTGCTCCGGTTTCCTCCCACAGCCCAAAGATGTGCGGGTTAGGTTGATTGGCCATGCTAAATTGATCCTAGTGTCAGGAAGATTAGGAGGGTAAATGTGTGGGGTTACAGGAGTAGGGACTGAGTGGGATTGTGGTTGGTACAGACTCGATGGGCCGAATGGCCACCTTCTGTACTGTAGGAATTCTATGATAGAGTTTTGAGGAATCAGTAAGTGAGTTACTTGCAGTAAAAAGCTCAGCCTCTGATTTGCTCTTGTAGCCACAGGGGAAGCAATGGTGTGGTGGTATTATCACTGGCTAGTAATCCAGAGTAATGCTCTAGAGACAGGGTTCAAATCCCACCATGCCAGATGTTGAAATTTGAATTTGATAAAAATCTGGAATTAAAAAATTCTACCGATAACCATAAAGTCATTGTCGATTGTTGTAAAAACTCATTTGCTTCATTAATGTCCTACATGTGACTCCAAACCCACAGCAATGTGGTTGACTCTTAAAAATACTCGGGATGAACAATAAATGCTGGTCCACCCAGCGACGCTTACATTCCATTAGCAAATTTAAAAAAGCATTTATATGGCTGGTCCAGTTCACTTTCTGGTCAATGATAAGCCCAATGATGCTGATAGTGGGGGAATTCCGTGATGGTAACGCATTGAATGTCAAGAGGAGATGGTTAGATTCTCTCTTGCTGGGGTGACTATTGCCTGGCACTTGTGTAGATCAAATGTTATTTGACACTTACTAACCAAAGTCGTGATGTTGTCCAAACCTTGTTGCATGCTGGCATTGAAGGATTCATTATCTGAGGACCTGCAAATGGAGCTGAGCATTGTGCAATCATCAGCGAATGTCACCACTTATCAGTAGATTATTAATCCAGAAACCCAGCTAATGTTCTGGCCGATTGTCAGAAAAACCCATCTGCTTCACTAATGTCCTTTAGGAAAGGAAATCTCCCGTCCTTACCTGGTCTGGCCTACATGTGGCTCCAGAGCCACAGCAATGTGGTTGACTGCCCTCCAAGGGCAACTGGGGATGGACAATAAAAATGCTGGTCAGTCAGTGACTCCCATGTCCCGCGAATTAAGAAAAAAAATCTTCTGATGGAGGGAGGGTTTGTCGATGAAGCAGCTGAAGATAATTGGCCTTTTATCTTGAGGAACTCCTGCAGCAATATCCTGGAGTTGGAATGATTGGTCTCACTACATCTGTCTTCCTTTGTGCCAGGTGTGACTCCAGCCATTGAAAAGTTTTCCCCCAAAGTAAAGGAAAAGAAAGGGAAAAACAAGAGAGATTAGTCAGCAAAGCAAGAGGAAACAAAATGGGGGCAGAGGCTGATGAATGAATGAATTCAGTATTGAGTGCAGAAGCTGTGATGTGCTCAGAAGAAAGATGAGGTGATGTTGAGCTTCAGTGGAACACTGCAAAAGGCCACATGTTCATGATTGCCCCAAGGCAATAATTTAGTCTGGAAGTGTGTGGAACTGGCAGACCCCATTGGAGAGCAGGGTATTAGTGAATAAAGTGCCACATGGTTGTGGCATTGTAACTCCCTTCAACAGATTAGGAGTTAGATTTATCTGCTTTTTGTAGGCAGGACATATCTTGGGAATATTTTACACTTTTGGATAGATGCCTCTGTTAAAGACTCATGGAACCTTGGTTTACCATTTTAATTCTAAGTGCTGGGTGGACTTGAAATTGGAAGTGTTTCAGATCCGACTTTTAGACCCGTTCTGGGTGCCCCCATACGCACTCTGCCTGAAAAAATATAAATGATTTTGAATCGCACTGCACAATCCTGTGGGCAGAGCTTAACGTGCCCAAAACCCTGCAGCTCTGATCGGAGCCCCCAACTGCGCATGCGCAGAAAAAAAATAGAATGCTGCTTCCCTGCCACATTGTTCACAGGCCAGATAATGCCTCCCCCTGGCCCCCACAGACATTTCCCCACCCCACAACATTACTGACCCCCTTATCCCGCCACCCAGTCCGTCACCCAGACTTATCGCGGGCCCCTTCCCGCTCTTCCACCCCAACTGATCTCAGGCAGAGTGGCTGCAGACCCCTCTTCCCCCTCACTGATCTCAGGCAGAGTGGCATCAGACCCCTCTTCCTCCTCACTGATCGCCCCTTTTCTGGTAAAGGGGGAAGTATCGGTAAGGTTGGGCGTGCAGCCCATTAAGTCAATCTAAATGCATGCAAATACATTTAAATGGCCATCGCGTCCATTTTGGGTGTGGTCCCAATTGCGGCCATTTTTGGGCCTTGGCAAAGTGGGAACTGGCGCTACTCTCCTCATACCCGACTTTACCACGTTTTCGCATCCGAAAAGGAGTGCAACTTGATGATAAAATTGGACCCATAGAGTCATAGAGATTTACAGCATGGAAACAGGCCCTTTGGTCCAACTTGTCCATGCTGCCCAATTTTTACCATTAGGCTAATTCCAATTGACCGTGTTTGGCCCATGTCCCTCTATACCCACCTTACCCATATAACTCTCTAAATGCTTTTTAAAATCCAAAATTGTACCCACCTCTACTACTGCCTCTGGCAGCTCATTCCAGAGACTCACAACCTTCTGAGTTAAACAATTGCCCCTCTGGACCCTTTTGTATCTCTCCCCTCTCACCTTAAACCTATGCCCTCCAGTTTTACACTCCACTACCTTTAGGAAAAGATGTTGACTATCTAGTTGATCTATGCCCCTCATTATTTTATAGGCCTCCATAAGATCACTCCTCAGCCTCCTACGCTCCAAGGAAAAAGGTCCCAGTCTATCCAGCCTCTCCTTATAACTCAAACCATCAAGTCCTGGTAGCATCCTAGTAAATCTTTTTTGCACTCTTTCTAGTTTAATAATATCCTTTCTATAATAGGGTGACCAGAACTGTACACAGTATTCCAAGTGTAGCCTCACCAATGCCTTGTGTAACTTCAACAAGACGTCCCAACTCCTGAATTCAATGTTGTAGCTTTACTGGAACAGCGTGTCTAGTTCTGAAACACAGGTCTTCAGCATTACATCTGGAATGTTTTCAGGAACCATAGCCTTTGCTCTATCCAGTGCGCTTCGAAGTATCCTCCCAAAGGGTGCCATGGTGAGTTTAACAGAGACTTCCAGGAACTTCCAAATATCTAGTAACCACGCAAAACTATGTACAGGGATAAACAAAGACTACACTCCTTCCAGAACCATCTCTCTCTCTGAGTTTCCATGACAGGTGATCTGACATCATCATTGATGTACATTAGCTGTTAGCATAATTTATTGTTCCGATATCTTAGCCAACATTTGTCCTTAAACAAATATCAATAAATGGGGCGGCACGGTGGCACAATGGTTAGCACTGCTGCCTCACAGCTCAAAGGACCTGGGTTCAAATCCAGTCTTGGGTGACTGTGTGGAGTTTGCACATTCTCCCCGTGTCTGCGTGGGTTTTCTCTGGGTGCTCCGGTTTCCTCCCACAGTCCAAGCGTGTGCAGGTTTGGTGGATTGGCCCTGCAGAATTGCCCCTTAGTGTCCCAAAGTGCGTATGTTAGATGGATCAGCCATGGTAAATGTGTGAGGTTACGGGGAAGATAATCAGTCAGAGAGTCAGTGCAGACTTGATGGACCGAATGGCCTGTTCTGCACTGTAGGGATTCTATTCCAAGTAAACAGTCTCCCTGATCACAGGTCAGTCACATTGCAGTCTCTGGCATCTTCCTGTGCACAAATTGGCTCCTGCGCTTCTTCCACTATAACGGTAACTGTGCTTCACACTTAATAGGCTGTGAAGGTCTTTACAATATCCTGAGGTTGTGCTTATAAATACAAATCATTTTTTACATCTCATACATTTCATTTCCAACAGGTTATTGCAGTCTAAGTAATTTAAGATATAATACAGTAACCGAGGCTCCTTAAATATTAATGAGAGTGTTTGATATGCATTCCAAGGCATCTCGGCTGAACAATTCTTTTGTTTTATTTCATTATAAGACATGTCACAATTGGTTCCAAAGTGTCCCTCAGCATTACAATCTGTCCACTCTACATGGAGTTTTTATGACTTCAGGGGCAGAATCCTTCTGATATACTCCAGGGGTAGAAGGGTTTCAAGACATGACAGCACCTGCTTGCATGGTGTCCTGCCCAATCATGAGAGATTCCATGTTTATAAGAACAAAGAACAAAGAACAGTAGTGCGCTGGAGATGGCCCTTTGGCCCACCAAGCCTGTGCCGACACATGACTCCTTTCTGAACTAAAGACGCTTTGCCCCTACGAGGTCTGTGTCCTTGTATTCCCTGTCAATTCATGTATCTGTCAAGATGCCTCTCACTCGTTGCTACTGTATCTGCTTCTATCACCTCCTCTGGTGGCGCACTCCAGGCACTTACTATACCCTCTGTGTAAAAGACTTGTCTCTCACATCTCCTTTAAACTTTCCCCCTTTTACCTTAAATCTATGTCCCCTAGTAATTAACATTTCTACCCTGGGGAAAAGATTCCGACTATCCATTCTGTCCATGCCTCTCATAATATTGTAAACTTATACCAGGTCGCCCCTTCAGACTCTGACGTTCAAGTCAAAACAAACCAAGCTGGTCCAATTTCTCTTCATAGCTAACACCCTCCAAACTAGCAACATTGTGGTAATCCTTTTCTGGATAAGGGCTGGTGTGACTGCCCAGCCTTTTCCAAGATGGCTGATGCAGGGCCAGGCTGGTGGGGTGGAAGGAAATCTGGGGGGGTTGGTGGGTGGCAAGTGGGGGAGGGGCATTGGGCAAGGCTGCCAACATTGAGAGTTCAATGGTATGCGGCCTGTCGGATGGAGTCCATTGACTATTTGTCCAGTCAATGGGTGGTTATTCCTCGACTGTTTTCCAGTCATATTATATAGTGCAGTTTCCAATGAGTTAGATGTTACTGGAATGTAAGCAAAATACTACGGATGCTTGAGGTATGAAATAAAAACAGTGAGTCCTGGACAAATACAGGAGGTGTGGGAATCTCTGTGGAGAGAGAGAAACAAAATTAATGGGGGGGATTTTCCTCATCCCACCCACCATGGGAATCGTAGTGGGCGGTGGGGCGGGGGGGGGGCGGGGTGGGGGGGGACGGACCATGCAAAGGTCCGTTTTAGGGTGAGCCGGAAAATCCCACCCAATGTTTTGAGACCAACATAATGGTTTTTCCAAGTGGACAGAGGTAAATGCCAACTGGGTTTTATGCTGTTGAAAGCTAATGTTCTGGGGGCCCAGGTTCGAATCCTGCCATGGCAAATGGTGGAATTGGAATTCAATAAAAAAAATTTGGAATTAAGAATCTACTGATCACCATGAAACCATTGTTGATTGTTGGAAAAACTCATCTGGTTCACTAATGTCCTTTAGGGAAGGAAATCTGCCATCCTTACCCGGTCTGGCCTACATGTGACTCCAGAGCCACAGCAATGTGGTTGACTCTCAACTGCCCTTGGGCAACTAGAGATGGGCAATAAATGCTGGCCAGCCAGCGATGCCGATGTCCCGTGGATGAATAAAAAAAAAGAAAAGCAGATAATCTTGCTAAGCAGATTATGGATGTGTGTGGGGGTCACAGGGTAATTGTCATGGGGGACTTTAACTTTCCAAATATTGATTGGAACCTTTGTAGGTCAAATAGTTCGGATGGGGCAGTTTTTGTGCAGTGTGTGCAGGAGGGTTTCCTGACACAACATGTGGATAGGCCGACAAGAGGTGAGGCCACATTGGATTTGGTACTAGGAAATGAACCGGGCCAAGTGTTAGATTTGGTTGTGGGAGAGCATTTTGGAGATAGTGACCACAATTTGGTGTCTTTTGTTATTGCATTGGAGAGGGATAGGGCCGTACGGCAGGGCAAGGTTTACAATTGGGGGAGAGGTAATTATGATGCGATTAGGCAAGAATTAGGGGGCATAAGTTGGGAACAGAAACTGTCAGAGAAAGGAACTAATGAAAAGTGGAACTTTTTCAAGGAACAAATACTGGGTGTCCTTGATAGGTATGTCCCTGTCAGGCAGGCAGGAAATGGCCGAGTGAGGGAACCATGGTTCACGAAAGAGGTGGAATGTCTTGTGAAAAGGAAGAGGGAAGCTTATGTAGGGATGAGGAAACAAGGTTCAGATGGCTCGATTGAGGGTTACAAGTTAGCACGGAATGAGCTGAAAAAGGGGCTTAGGAGAGCTAGGAGGGGACATGAGAAGTTCTTGGCGGGTCTGATCAAGGAAAACCCCAAGGTTTTTTACTCTTATGTGAGGAATAAAAGAATGACCAGGGTGAGGTAAGGGCCGGTCAAGGACAGTAGTGGGAACTTGTGTATGGAGTCAGTAGAGATAGGCAAGGTGATGAATGAATACTTTTCTTCAGTGTTCACCAAGGAGAGGGGCCATGTTTTTGAGGAAGAGGTGTTACAGGCTAATAGGCTGGAGGAAATAGATGTTCGGAGAGAGGATGTCCTGGCAGTTTTGAATAAACTGAAGGTCGAAAAGTCCCCTGGGCCTGATGAAATATATCCTAGGATTCTTTGGGAGGCAAGGGATGAGATTGCAGAGCCTTTGGCTTTGATCTTTGGGTCCTCGCTGTCCACGGGGATGGTGCCAGAGGACTGGAGAGTGGCGAATGTTGTTCCTCTGTTTAAGAAAGGGAATAGAAATGACCCTGGTAATTATAGACCGTTTAGTCTTACTTCGGTGGTTGGTAAATTGATGGAAAAGGTCCTTAGGGATGGGATTTACGACCATTTAGAAAGATGCAGATTAATCCGGGATAGTCAGCACGGATTCGTGAAGGGCAAGTCGTGCCTCACAAATTTGATTGAAGTTTTTGAGGAGGTAACTAAGTGTGTTGATGAAGGTAGGGCAGTTGATGTCATATACATGGATTTTAGTAAGGCGTTTGATAAGGTCCCCCATGGTCGGCTTATGATGAAAGTAAGGAGGTGTGGGATAGAGGGAAAGTTGGCCGATTGGATAGGTAACTGGCTGTCTGATCGAAGACAGAGGGTGGTGGTGGATGGAAAATTTTTGGATTGGAGCGGGTTGCTAGTGGAGTGCCGCAGGGATCAGTGCTTGGTCCTCTGCTCTTTGTGATTTTTATTAATGACTTAGAGGAGGGGGCTGAAGGGTGGATCAGTAAATTTACTGATGACACCAAGATTGGTGGAGTAGTGGATGAGGTGGAGGGCTGTTGTAGGCTGCAAAGAGACATAGATAGGATGCAAAGCTGGGCTGAAAAATGGCAAATGGAGTTTAACCCTGATAAATGTGAGGTGATTCATTTTGGTAGGACTAATTTAAATGTGGATTACAGGGTCAAAGGTAGGGTTCTGAAGACTGTGGAGGAACAGAGAGATCATGGGCTCCATATCCACAGATCTCTAAAGGTTGCCACTCAAGTGGATAGAGCTGTGAAGAAGGCCTATAGTGTGTTAGCTTTTATTAACAGAGGGTTGGAGTTTAAGAGCTGCAGGGTTATGCTGCAACTGTACAGGACCTTGGTGAGACCACATTTGGAATACTGTGTGCAGTTCTGGTCACCTCACTATAAGAAGGATGTGGAAGTGCTGGAAAGAGTGCAGAGGAGATTTACCAGGATGCTGCCTGGTTTGGAGGGTAGGTCTTATGAGGAAAGGTTGAGGGAGTTGGGGCTGTTCTCTCTGGAGCGGAGGAAGCTGAGGGGAGACTTAATAGAGGTTTATAAAATGATGAAGGGGATAGATAGAGTGAACGTTCAAAGACTATTTCCTCGGGTGGATGGAGCTATTACAAGGGGGCATAACTATAGGGTTCGTGGTGGGAGATATAGGAAGGATATCAGAGGTGGGTTCTTTACGCAGAGAGTGGTTGGGGTGTGGAATGGACTGCCTGCAGTGATAGTGGAGTCAGACACTTTAGGAACATTTAAGCGGTTATTGGATAGGCACATGGAGCACACCAGGATGATAGGGAGTGGGATAGCTTGATCTTGGTTTCAGATAATATCTCAGCACAACATCGTGGGCCGATGGGCCTGTTCTGTGCTGTACTGTTCTATGTTCTATGTTCTAAAAGGGGGCAGGTGGAGCAAAAGGGAAGCTCAAGGATCGGTTAGAGGGTGTGACAGACTAAATAACAAAGATATCACAGAACAAAAGACAACAGGAGTAATGATAGTATTAAGAAACAAAGGATTGATCCAGAGTAGGTGTGAATAGCGACTAAAAGTCAGCACTGTCTGAAAGCAAAATCGCAGAATGTTTTAATAGCAAGATAAATGTTTGCACTGTCTAAAAGCAACAAAATATAAGAACAAAATTAGAAATCAGGATGAACCAATTACTTTGTGCTGTTTTATCTGTACCTTCAAACCATAAGTTTTACAGGGCGGCACAGTGGCACAGTGGTTAGCATTTCTGCCTCTCAGCGTCAGGTTTGATTCCGGCCTTGGGTGACTGCGGAGTTTGCACATTCTCCCCGTGTTTGCATGGGATTCCTCCGGGTGCTCCAGTTTCTTCCCACATCCCAAAGATGTGCAGGTTAGGTGAATTGCCCCTTAGTGTCTAAAGATGTGTAGGTTAGGGGAATTGGCCATGCTAAATTGCCCATTAGTGTCCAAAAACGTGTAGGTTAGATGGATTGGTCATTCTAAATTGTCCCTTAGTTTCTAAAGATTTGCAGATTAGTGGATTAGCCATGCTAAATTGCCCCTTACTGTCTCAAGAAGTGTAGGTTAGTGGATTAGCCATGCTAAATAGCCACTTAGTGTCCAAAGATATGTAGGTATGGGGAATTGGCCATGCTAAATTGCCCCTTGGTATCCAAAGATATGTAGGTTAGGGGAGTTGGCCATGCTAAATTGCCTCTTAGTGTCCAAAGATGTTTCAGGTGAGAGGAGAGAGATACAAAAGTGTCCAGAGGGGCAATTTTTTCACACAGAGGGTGGTGAGTATCTGGAACAAGCTGGCAGAGGTAGTAGTAGAGGCGGGTACAATGTTGTCTTTTAAAAAGCATTTAGACAGTTACATGGGTAAGATGGGTATAGAGGGATATGGGCCAAATGCGGGCAATTGGGACTAGCTTTGGGGTTTTAAAAAAAAGAGCGGCATGAACATGTTGGGCCAAAGGGCCTGTTTTCATGCTGTAAACCTCTATGACTCTATGACTCAACGTGTAGGTTAGGTTGATTTGCCATGCTAAATTGCCCCTTAGTGTCCAAAGATGTGTCGGTTAGGTGGATTGGCCATGGTGAATGCATGGGATTGTGGGGAATGTGGGGGGGGGGGGGGGGGGGGGGGAGGAGGTGAAGGGAGGTGAAGGGGGGTGGGGGGGGGGGTGAAGGGGGGGTGGCGGCAGTGGGCCTGAGTTTGGGAAGTCAGTGCTGACTCAATGGGCTGAACGGCCTCCTTCTGCACTGTAGGGGTTCAGTGGTTCTATGGCTTACTTTAGGATCACTCAGGAGCTGTTTTTTTTGTCTCAGTGCCTCTTGCGCAGTCTGTCTTGCTGTGCATCACTGAACTAGTTGGCTCTGCTCAAATGTGACAACCACTGAGTGTAAGCTTCTGTTTCGCAATCCACAGCTCTGGCTTAATTAGATGCGTGGGTTTCGCTGGTGATATGCTAACTACCCAGCAGCACCAATGGTACAGATGAGCAGTATTGTTGATCTCGCTTTGTTGAGACCTTATTCAGAGCTGTGTTACAGGCCGGCAGGCTCAGAGTGAAGGCCTAGGCACTCACCAGATTAGATTTGTCCGTCCTCCCGGCTAGGCCACAGGGGAACTGGCGGACTCCTGGGAACTGCATGTATCGAGCCAGCTGGTAAAAGAAAGCTTGAAAAATACAAATATATAGTTTCCGAAAATGTGTGATTGCATGTTTATATATATCACAATCCAAATTTGAGTGCATGCTGTTCATTACAGATCTGATTCTACTGATTCTACCACTGATGCCAACATAAACATGGGTGGCAGCAGGCTTGAAAGGATGGAGTAGGCGATGCGTGAGTAAGCAGCCTGGCTCATTGTGATGGAGTTGAAACGGAAGAGACATTGTTCAGAAGTACCGCTCCGTTGAAGAGCAGATGGGATTCACTCAACACTCTCCAGCAACCCCCTGAGGTGAGGGTGTGTTTGCGGATCTTGAGGGGTGGAGCATGATTGGCCTCCGCAGTGGCGTAGTATTGTCGTTGGATTATGTAATGACTTCAATCAGTCCATTGAGGTTGGCCTATTGGAGTATGAACTCCCTGGTTAAGGATCCAATTGATGGGTCAATCAGGGAGTCTGCCTTGTACTTAACCAGGGGGTGTCAGTTCCTCTGAAACCCCCGGAGGTAGACTGCTGACTGCTAGCACTCTGTGTACTTACTGTTAGAGTTTGTAAATAAAGGGATTTTGGTGAAGGGACTTCTGCCTCTCAAAATTTATTACAGACTGTTAATTCAGAGACCCAACTCAAGATCCGAGGACCTGTCTTCAAATCTCACCACAGCAAATAGTGAAATTGGAATTCAATAAAATAAAGATCAGAAATTTCAAAAAAGTCTATGATGCCTATGAAACCATTGTCAATTGTTGTAAAAACCCATCTGATTCACTAATGTCCTTTAGGGATGGAAGTCTGCCGTCCTTACCTGGTCTGGCCTACATGTGACTCCATAGAAACCCGACAGTGCGGAAGGAGGCCATTTGGCCCATTGAATCTGCACCAATAACAATCCCATCCAGGCTCTATCCCCATAATCCCACATATTTACCCTGTTAATCCCTCTAACCTATGCATCCTGGGACACTAAGAGGTAGTTTAGTGCCAATTCCACTTGAATCCGCTCACCCAGTCATAGACACCCACAACCCCTGAGCGAATAAAAGAAAAGTCCGACCCTCCACTGTGTAACCCTCTGCGTGCATGCACACAGAGCTATGACTGGCTATGCTTTTGGCAACTTCTGGAGAGAAAACATCAGATTTGGAAAGATAAATCTGAGGAAAGGACTACATATTTGTACATATTTCAAGAACAGCTTCTTCCCTGCTGCCATCAGACTTTTGAATGACCTACCTCGCACTGAGTAGATCTTTCTCTACACCCTAGCTATGACTGCAACACTACATTCTGCACTCTTTTCTTTCCATCTCTATGAACGGTATGCTTTGTCTGTACAGCAGACAGTATACTAATACACGTGACAATAATAAATCAAGTCAAATGTTTTGTCTATATAGCGCGCAAGAAACAATACTTTTTACTGTATCCCAATACATTAAACAATAATAAATCAAATCAAATCACATCAAATATTTGGATGTCAACTGTCATTTTGTCTTGGGTTAGACAGTTAATGAATGATAAATGTTGCAAGGGTGGGGCAGCCGGAGTGGGGGGGGGGGCGGGGGGGGAATGGGTACGGTGTCTGTTGTGCTCTTATGACGCTATATAGTGAACAGAATGGCAAAGTCTGAAATTAATTTCCTCTTGTCTGAAGGTAGAGTTTGACCATGTAATTTTCTTCCTACACTAGGCAGTTCGAGTGCTTCTTGCGAGTTCCCTATTATTTCCTTGAGGAATTCTTTTGTCTGCTCACATTGTGACAGTGGATCCAGTGCTGATGTGTTTACCTTCCGTCTTCCATTAACACCCTGAATTGATTACGTAAATAACTTCTGGCATTTAGATTACAGGGTGCCCGACATTTCATTGTGGCATGAAAAACGTATAGTTTTCTGTGCTGTACTTGACTCATCCAACGCAAAGGTGCACAGCAAAGTTTGAACTAAGGGAGAATCGGATCTGGAAAATTAAATCTCGCCCCCATCCCCTCCCCATTGTAAGCATCATGTTCAGATACTCAAATTTCCAGATCCCATCAGGTCCAGCTATTCCGATTTCCAGATCGCAATTCCTGGGAAGCCCCTTGTGGAATGCATTTGTTCCTGAAGTGCTCAGACTCACGGGAGCAATGGCTGAAGGATTGATAATGAGGAGAGGCGATGGACTAGTGGTATTTTTGCTAGACTATCAATCCAGGAACTCAGCTAAATGTTCTGGGGACCCGGGTTCGAATCCTGCCACAGCAGGTGGTAGAATTTGAATTCAATAAAACAACCTGGAATTATGAATCTAATGATGACCGTAAAACCATTGCCGATTGTCAGAAAATCCCATCTGGTTCGCTAATATCCTTTAGGGGAGGAAATCTGCCGTCCTTGCCTGGTCTGGCCTACATGTGACTCCAGAGCCACAGCAATGTGGTTGACTCTCAAACTGCCCTCGGGCATCTAGGGATGGGCAATAAATGATGGCCAGCCAGCGACGTCCATTTCCTGCGAATAAATAAGCAAAATGAGATGATCTCGATGAGGCCCATAAGGGAAGGCAATCATGACCTTAACCAGGGAGCTCATACTCCTCTTGGATTAAGGTAATGATTACCTGCCCAGTCAGGGCATCTCACCTGTATATATATTGAGGAGTATCAGGTCTACTGACACTCCGGATTTTGACCTTGTACCTGAAGCACTCCTGGAGTGGAGATAAGTGATGTGAATCTGGTGAAGGGACAGCGGCCTCCGAGGAGTTATTTCAGATAATGCAGGATGTAAGAACAGGACCTGCATTTATACAGCAGAATTCACAAACTCCCAAAACAGTCTACAGCTAAAGTGAAGTCAACGTTGTAATGTAATGGAAATACAAAACTGCGCGCAGCAAAGTCTCACAAATAACAACAAGGAACACAGCTAGATCCTGCCTTTCAATTATGTTGTTTTCACGATTAATATTGGCCAGAATACCTGGAGAACTCCATGCTCTTCTTCAATTGGTACCATGGGACCTTTTACGTCATCCTGAAAGGACAGGTAAGGTCCCCGATTAAGATTGACTGTCTTTACAGTAAAATCATAGAATTCCTACAGTGCAGAAGGAGGCCGTTCGGCCCATGAAGTCTGCGTTGACTCCCTGACAGAACATCCCACCCAGGCCCAATCCCCGTCACCTCACATATTTACTATGGCTAATCCCCCTAACCTACACATCTTTGGACACTAAGGGACAATTTAGTGTGACCAATCCACCTAACCTGCACATCTTTGGACTGTGGAAGGAAACTGGAGCACCCAGAGGAAACCCACGCAGACACGGGGAGAACATGCAAACTCCACACAGACAGTGACCCAAGCCGGGAATTGAACCTATGTGCCTGGCACTATGAGGCAACAGTGCCAACCACTGTGTCGCCTTAAATACAAGCATTGCAGAAACAGTGAACATGACAAATGCAACCAATTAAATCAGTTGAATCGGTTGAAGGTAATTCCTTTCAGCAGCTAGAGACTGGTACCCTTATTTTAATAAAAACTTGTTCTGAGGACTTGGGCTCACTGTCAAGGCTAATGTTTATTCCCATCTCCAGCTGCCTTGAGAAGCTGATGTGCTTCCTTATAAATCGCTGCATTCCATGATGGTGATCCTGATTTGGGACTTCCAGGATATTGACCCTGGGACGATGAAGGAACAGCACCCTAGGTCCAAGTCAGGAAGATGTGTGACGCAGGGATCAGAGTGTTCCCGTGACACTCCTGCCTCTGTTCTCTTACTGGTCGAGGTTGTGGGGGACAAATGAGCTCTTGAATTGGCCTTGGTGTGTTGCGGGTGGCACGGTGGCACAGTGGTAAGCACTGCTGCCTCACAGTGCCAGGGACCCGGGTTCGATTCCAGCCTCGGGTGACTGTCTGTGTGGAGTTTGGACACTCTCCTCATATTTGCGTGGGTTTCCTCCGGGTGCTCCAATTTCCTCCCACAGTCCAAAGATGTACGAGTTAGGTTGATTGGCCATGCTAAATTCCCCCCAGTGTCAGGGAGACTAGCTAGGGTAAATGTATGGGGTTATGGAGATAGGGTCTGGGTGGGATTGTGGTTGGTGCAGATTCAATGAGCCAACTGACCTCCTTCTGCACTGTTGGATTGTATGATTCTACTAAAATTAAAGACTAAAACTCTGAAGCAGGCCATTTGGCCCAACTGGTCTGTGCCAGTATTTATACTCCACATGGGCTGCTGCAGTCCACCCTGTGGATCGTATACACTATAGTCTTGGTTTGCCTGCAATACAGGGGTTATCTAATGAGACCAATAATAGGGTGTTGATGGATTGCTCTGTTCTGGATGGTATCAGGCTTGTTGAGAATGAACTCATCCAGATGAATGGTGAGTATTTTATCACTCTCCAGACTTGGGCTTTCTCATTATCTTTCCATAAATTAGATATGTAGTGTAATGAAAGCATTAAAAATACATAATTCTTTAAAAGGTTCATGAACTTGCCTATAAATGTACTTATTGTATTTCAGAAATTCTTCCTGCCGCATTGTCCAAAGTCCTTTCCTGGAGTTTAAACTTCCTGCCAGGTTCTTCAACACTGAGGTTTTATGGGTTGCAGACATTTGCATGGTCAATAGCTGTCCTATACTGTGTCCCTGCAGGACATTCTCACCCATAGGAATAGAGACGGAAGGGAAGATGCCAACTTTTGTATGGTCCTCCTGTCCAAAGTAAGTTTTCCAACCTGAAATTTTGTGAATTAATGCTGTCAAGAAGGTAACCAAAGCCCGGCTATGCGGATGTCACAATCTTCATTGGCATCCACCAAGATTCTTAGTTTGTGCGTGTGGGTGCCTTTGGACAGCAACAGACAAGGTACCTGTGGCAGTATGAATAAAGGCATAAGAATTGCTTGCTCCTGAAACATTGTCGTGGCTGTGTCCTTTGACAGTGCCTGTAGTCATCCGTCAACCACACCTCTCCGGAGTATGTCCATAATGCTCTTGGAAGCAGCACTGCTGCTCCTTGACTGTCTGGTAGTGACATTAGTGTTCCTACATTGGATGGTATTGTTCCAAACATTGTTCCAAACAATAACAACTGAATCTGGCACTAATGAAGGTTCATCGAGATGCAAAACGTTGGCTCTATTCTCTCTCCACAGATGCTGTCAGACCTGCTGAGAATTTCCAGCATTTTCTGTTTTTCCTTCTGAGGATATCTTGTTTTAGATAGAACTTGGAGAAGGAAGAGAAGGATCAGAAGAGGGATTTGAATCTTTTACCCATTCTTATGCCTTTACTCGTACTGCCACAGGATCTTATCTGTTGCTGTCCAAAGACACACACACACAGAAACTAAGTATCTCGGTGGATGCCACTGAAGATTGCGCACGATTCTACATCTCAGGTTGCACACTGGTTTTGGGCTGGGGATTAGACTTAGATGAGTTGTTGGCGAGAACGTTTATAGCTGCATCGAATCTTTACTGAGACAACATCCCTCCAAACTACTAAAAATCGTTTTAATGTACCTGAACCAAGAGTAAGTGATGAATTATTTGTCAGGGCTGGTGATTTCATTAACCTCCCTTCCAAAGCATCCAGCACCAAGAAAGGACACATTACAATAGCATAGCATAGCTATCACGTGGCTGTGTTTGCGAGAAGTCCCAGTGTTATACCATTCAGGAATTGAATGGACTCCATGCAGTTTTCTCTTTTTCTAAAGTCATTCTCAGGCAATGGGCATCACTAGCAAGGATGGGATTTAATTGCCCATCCTTATTTGTCCTGAACTGCTTGTTAGGTCATCTCAGAAGTCAAGCAGGGATGGTGTGCAACTGAAATCACATCCCAGTCACAGAGGACAAGAACAGAAGACTCCCTCGCCTACAGGCCTTTGAGAACTCACTGGGCTTTTACAACAATGCAAGAACATCATACACAAAAGAAACAACAAAGGACAAAGAACAGTACAGCACAGGAACAGGCCCTACGGCCCTCCAAGCCTGTGCCGATCACCTTGTCCTATCTAGACCAATCACCCTCTATCCCTCTATTCCCTGTCTGTTCATCCAGATAAGTCTTAAATGTCACTAAAGTATCTGGCTCAACCATCTCACTTGGCAGTGCATTCTTGGCCCTCACCATTCTCCAGAACAAAGAACAAAGAACAGTGCAGCACAAGAACAGGACTTTCGGCCCTCCAAGCTTACGCTGTTCACATTGTCCTATCCAGACCAACCACTTGTATCTCTCTATTCCCCGTCTCTTCATTGCCGATCCAGATAAGGCTTAAATGTCACTAACGTATCTGCCTCAACCACCGCACTTGGCAGTGTATTCCAGTCCACCACACTCCGTGTAAAAGTTTCTCTCGCACATCTCCACTGAACCTTTCCCCCCTTACCTTGAACTTGTGCCCCCTTGTAATTGTCATTTCTGCCCTGGGAAAAAGCTTCCAACTGTTCACCCTATCTGTACCCCTCATAATTTTATAAACTTCTATCAGGTCGCCCCTCAGCCTCCATCTTTCCGGGGAGAACAATCCCAGTTTATTCAATCTCTCCTCACAGTCCAGTACCAGGCAACATCCTGGTAAACCTTTTCTGTGCTCTCTCCAAAGTCTCCACATCCTTCTGGTTGTGTGGTGACCAGAGTTGGACACAATATTCCAAATGTGGCTTAACCAACAATTGTCACCCTCAAGTGCGACAATTCATTGTCACTTTTACCAGTTAGTTTTTTTCCCAGATTTTTAAAACCTGAATTCAAATGTACAAACTGCCACAGTGGAAATTGAATGTTCATCCTACTTGATGATTAGTTGAGGCCTCTAGTCCAGTAACATAACCAGTACCCAAATGCAACCATAGTAACAGAGTTATGCATACCAATGTCTGTTACCATGGCAGTTTCCATGATTCTTTTATCCTATGGCAGTCAAAGAACCATAGTTCACAGCGCAGCAGGGGGTCATTTAGTTCATCATTTCTATGACAGCTTATTGTTGGAACAAATCAAAGCTAATCCAGCTTTCTCTCTCTTTCCCAATCCCTCCATACTCCTGTATTCTTTCCAGCTCCATATATTTGCCCAATTCTCTCTGAAAAGAAGCAAATTTCACTGCCCACAAACCCCACCCCCCCCCACACTCTACCCTCCCCCCGCCCCACCTCCCTCACCATCCCCATAGCAATATGCTCCATCAACTTGTATGAAAAACCTTGAGTTCTCATTCCAAGGGTTGAATTTCTAGCCCGATTCAAGAGCGCAGAGTCATGAAAATTATCGACTTTGCCATCCGACTTGGGAGAAAGCGCCCCGGATCTTCAGATTTTCGTTCTGGGGCTGGGAGGGTGCGTGTTTGCAGGATTTGGGCTTGTAGGACTGCTGCTCCTGGAAAGAGTGCAGGGGTAGTAACAGGCTGCTGGGTGTGGAGGGGGGGCTGGTTAAAAGGCCCACCTCGGTGCTCTTGGACTTTGTCCCAGCAGTTAAAAAAAAACAAAAACATCCCTCGCCCTCACACACTCTCATACCCCCATACAACCCCCATGCCCCATTCATGCCAACTCATAACCCCCCACCCACCGTGTTATGGCCCCTTATATTTCCATGCTAAATATGCCCCTCTACCCATACCTAACACCTCTCATACCCTCAATGCCAATCTTTGCCCCTTTACCCACCCTCCATGTCCCTTTATAGTCCCTATGCAAACTTAGCGCTAACTCATGCCAACCCATGACACCCCACTCATCCCTGTGGCCCTTATACCCACCATGCCAACTCCAGCAGCCACCATGGACAGATCGCAGGAACCATGTAAGATTGAATAAAATAGAATTCTCAGCAGCCACTGATGTTTTCACTTTTTTAAAAAATCATTCATAAAAACCCATTCAATACATTTGAATTGCTTCAAGTTCTTAATCCTTTATTAACACAAGCATTTCATTCAAGTACTTAATTCCTTATGGAAACAAACATTTGTTTTCAAAGCCGGACATCAAAGACATTACAATTGCTTGGAGCTGTTCTTCAAGCTGTAAACTTACAGGTCATTCACTGTGATAATGAAATGTTCAGTCGGTCAGGTAGCACTAATCTTATAATGATGACCCTCTGTCTTATGTCAAGAGACATCTAATGAAAAACACTGAGATTTATCAACTGAAGGCTGTTTTATTCCTTTAAACTTATGGAGCTTGTGGACTTAAATGCCTTGGCAGCTTGGGTTTATCCACTTTTTACGCATATTCATGTTTATTTTTAACAATCTCAAAAAGCACCTGACCTCTCCCAGAGGGGCACCTGGACCTCTCCCAAAGGGGTACTTTACTTCTCCAAAGGGGCACCAACCCGCTCTCCAAATAAGTCAGGCAGCATTCGATATTTTCCTCAGAAATCTAAATCTCAAGGGTTGTGGTTTGGACATCCTATTAACAAAAACTATATCTGTTGTGGGCGGATGCAATTCACAATGTGCAGGCTGTCTCCATGAATGAAGAATGTACAAAGCACAACCGTCCCCATTCTCTCCGCCCTCAGGTGAAAATGATGGGTGCCTGTTGCTGGGCTGAACTTCCAGAATTACGGCTTTGACGCCATTTTGGCTAAGGCGTGGTACTGTCCTCACAGGGGGGCGGGGGGGTGGTTCAATCAGGTGGGAAGATGGTGGATTCCTATATCCACTTCAAATATAGTGGTGGTGGGAAGCTCTGTGCATGGAATTCCTGTCCCATTGCCAATTAACCCAGTGACGGGCAGAGGAATCTCCAGGTGGTGAGCACGATGACAAACCCTGGCATGTTTACCTGTGAGCTCTTGGCAGGAGGTGGGGGGGATTGGGGTATGTGGGGTGAGCAGGGGAAACCAGGCATTAGGAAGGGGGCTCAGCTGAGAGGCACCCCTCTGCCCATGCTGTCAACTACCAGGATGGGCAGGATTTATTCCCACTTGGGGAAATAAGTGGACATATTAGTGAGAGGCAACATGGTGCCGAGACAGGATTTATTCCCACTTGGAAATAAGTGGACGTATTAGTGAGAGGCAACATGGTTTTGTGAAGGGGAGGTCGTGTCTCACGAACTTGGTCGAGTTTTTCGAGGAAGTGACAAAGATGATTGAAGAGGGTAGGGCAGTGGATGTTGTCTACATGGACTTCAGTAAGGCCTTTGACAAGGTCCCTCATGGCAGACTGGTGCAGAAGGTGAAGTCGGATGGGATCAGAGGTGAGCTGGCAAGGTGGATCCAAAACTGGCTCGGTCAAAGAAGACAGAGGGTAGCAGTGAAAGGGTGCATTTCTGAATGGAGGGCTGTGACAAGTGGTGTTCCTCAGGGATCAGTGCTGGGACCTTTGCTGTTTGTAATATATATAAATGATTTGGAGGAAAATGTAACTGATTTGATTAGTAAGTTTGCAGGTGACACAAAGGTTGGTGGATTTGCAGATAGCGATGAGGACCATCAGAGGATACAGCAGGATATAGATCGGTTGGAGACTTGGGCGGAGAGATGGCAGATGGAGTTTAATCCGGACAAATGTGAGATAATGCATTTTGGAAGGTCTAATATAGATAGAAAATATACAGTAAATGGCAGAACCCTTAAGAATATTGATAGGCAAAGGGATCTGGGTGTACAGGTACACAGGTCACTGAAAGTGGCAATGCAGGTGGAGAAGGTAGCCAAGAAGGCATACGGCATGCTTGCCTTCATCGGCCGGGGCATTGTGTTTAAAAATTGGCAAGTCATGTTGCAGCTTTATAGAACCTTAGTTAGGCCACACTTGGAATATAGTGCTCAATTCTGGTCGCCACACTACCAGAAGGATGTGGAGGCTTTGGAGAGGGTACAGAAAACATTTACCAGGATGTTGCCTGGTTTGGAGGGCATTAGCTATGAGGAGAGGTTGGAGAAATTTGGTTTGTTCTCACTGGAACCATGGAGGTTGAGGGGCGACCTGAAAGAAGTCTACAAGATTATGAGAGACACGGACAGAGTGGATAGTCAGAAGCTTTTTCCCAGGGTGGAAGAGTCAATTACTTGGGGGCACATGTTTAAGGTGCGAGGGGCAAGGTTTAAAGGTGTACGAGGCAGATTTTTTACACAGAGAGTAGTGGGTTCCTGGAACTCGTTGCCGGGGGAGGTAGTGGAAGCGGATACGGTAGTGACTTTTAAGGGGTGTCTTGACAAATACATGAATAGGATGGGAATAGAGGGATATGGTCCCCGGAAGGGTATGGGGTTTTAGTTAAGTCGGGCAGCATGGTCAGTGCAGGCTTAGAGGGCCGAAGGGCCTGTAGCTGTGCTGTAATTTTCTTTGTTCTTTGTTTTTACCCTCCCCCGTGACTTCCTTCCCATGACAATCTTCCAGCCTGCATCACTCCTCGCTCTGGGGCCTCAGATGACTGTTATATGGTGGCAAAGTGGTTAGCACTGTTGCCTCACAGCGCCAGGGACCCAGGTTCAATTCCTGGCTTGGGTCACTGTCTGTGTGGAGTTTGCACATTCTCCCAGTGTCTGTGTGGGTTTCCTCCGGGTGCTCCAGTTTCCTCCCATAGTCCAAAGATGTGCAGGTTAGATGGATTGGCCATGTTAAATTGCTCCTTAGTGTCAGGGGGACTCTCTAGGGTAAATGCATGGGGTTACGGGGATAGGGCTTGGGTGGGATTGTGGTCGGTGCAGACTCGATGGACCGAATGGCCTCCTTCTGTACTGCAGGATTCTATGATTCAATGATTCTACAAGCAGTAGTCACTATCTCCCAGATGGAGCTGCTGAGTATAGGGGGCTCACTGGCTCTGGACCCCTGTCACCGCCACAAGATTCCACCTGTTATAAGTTCTGTCTGAAAATCCAGATAGAGCACATCTATTGCTTTTCCTTTGTCTATCCGATCCATCATTGCTTTGATTTGCCACACGTGACTTACCCTTAACAAATACACACCTTCCTTAAGACCTATAAGAGGGAACTGAACTGATTCCTGACTGGGAGATAGTTCACTTCATATAGATGGCAAGAGATTTTATAGATGGTTCATGTCTCTGCCAGATTGGTTTCAACGAGGGGATTGGAGAGGAATTTTCCGGAGTATTTTTTCCCTACTGGCCCTGCCTGACACTCTCTCGGATTATTTCACCTCTCTCAGGAGATTATGTGGCTGTGAAGATGGGCTGGACAGTGGTGGAAATGTTTTAATCAGGATGCGTATGAAGCCAATGGAATGGACCACTGAACTTTTCAAATTTTGTATGTTTGTATTTCTAAATACTCATTAATAGCTTGAGTTATAGTATTATTAAAGGGACCAATTGGAATGGTGTTTGGAAGGCTGAAGGATTCACTTTAGTCACAGCTCCTGACATCACTGTGATACCTATAGACAGGTCTTGAGGAAAGGTACAGTGTGATTTCATTGAAGTGTGCCTTGAGAATTTTCATGTGGCAATTCTGATATTTGGACAACAACAATCTCCAAGGTGCTTTGTGTGTGGTTAGAAACAGGGGGTACGCTTACACCAGTTTGGGAGCCGGGATGGCTCCTCGCTAGATTTCAATACGTACTGAGGGCTCCTGCTGAGAAGGCGTCACATACGTGAATGACTAAGGAGGGAATTTCCTCATCCCACCTGCCACGGGAATCGTAACGGGTGGGGAGAGCAGGCCATTGCAAAGGTCTGTTGACCTTGGGCGGGGTTTTCCGGTTTTGGGGCAAGCATGGCTGGAAAATCCCGCCCTAAGAGTCTACACCGCTGTAGGGTTGAATGTGACTTTTCCAGTTGGAGGTTGTCCTATTGACAGTAGCCATTTTGTGTCTAGCTGTTCTTTTGCTGTTGCTCATTCCTGTTTGGAACTCATTGAGACTGCCGAGCTTGCCAGTGATGTTGTCAGTTTAATCATGTTCTCTTTGGCCTTCTTCAGAATTGCTCTAATGAACAGAGCAACTTCGTTCCAAAAACCAACTGCACCATGAAACATTTTTGTGCACCTTTTTGTGTCATTGCATTTTTCCATTAAGTGATTAGTGTTTATGGTCATCAGCCAGTTAACCATTGTGCCAATGGTGTGTATATTTCCCCTGATAGTTCGCCACATGCCAGCATATTTATATTAAATGATTACATTTGGATGAATTTAACAATCCATTTACACTAACATTATAGAACATTAAATTGACCCCATTGTGTTCCTATTGTACAAAATAGGTTATGTACTACATTAATTTCATAACTTGAATGACAAATGAACAAAGAAATAAAATGTTCAAATGTTTGATAAAAGTTCACTGTATGGATAACCTTTTACAAGACTAACTATACTTAAGTGAGGTTAAGTATATGCTGCCACTTCCAGCGTCCTTTTGAAAGCCATGTCCAGACCATGTTGCAAATTTGTCTCACTAATAATGATTGTTTCTCTCCATCATTGAACCAATACATCGAACAGGGGCCCAGTATCCCTGATCTGCCTTCCGCCCTCTACAATTCCCATGGCGGGTGGGATGGGGTTTTGTAGAGGCTTTCCAAAGTGCCAGCAAAACAATGTGAAAGTGCTTAGCGAGTGGGGCCCACCTTTTGGATGGGCAGCCCAGCAGAATTCCCAGGATGCCATGCTCAAGAGGGGTGAGTGAACAGTAGTTCTTGGGCGGCACAGTGGCACAGTGATTAGCACTGTTGCCTCACAGCTCCAGGGACCTGGGTTCGAATCTCGGCTTGGGTCACTGTCTGTGTGGAGGTTGCACGTCCTCCCCGTATCTGCATGGGTTTCCTCCGGCTGTTCCGGTTTCCTCCCACAGTCCAAAGATGTGTGAGCTAGTTTGATTGGCCATGCTAAATTGCCCACAATGTCCCGGGATGGGTGGGTTAGAGGGATTAGCGGGGTAAATGTGTGGAGTTGTGGGATAGGGCCTCGGGTGGAATTGTTTGTTGGTGCAGACTTGATGGGCCGAATGGCCTCCTTCTGCCCTGTGGGGTTTCTATGGTACAAGCCAAGTGGTGGGAGTAGGCAGCAGCCATCACATGTGCAGCACAGAATGGCCTGACATGCCTCACTTAGAAGGGGGACTTGGATCCGGGATAGCTGGGAACAGTGCCAAGTTAACGAGGTACACCCACAGCTCAGCCGAGTGCTGGGCACCTAGTGAGTTCAGTCTTGTTCAAGAGGGAGAAACTTTTTTTATGTACTTGAGTACTACACATACTTAAACCCAAACGGATTCACTCTAATTCTCCGAAGGCTGGGAGGGTAGTGTACAAGTTCCGTATGGAAGTGGAGAATGATTTATGAATGCCATTATCAAGTATCACATTTACTTATTTATTAATTTATTGGTGTCACAAGTAGGCTTACATTAACACTGCAATGAAGTTATTGTGAAAATCCCCTAGTGGCCACATTCCAGCGCCTGTTTGGGTACCCTCAGGGAGAATTTAGCATGGCCAATGCACCTAACCAGTACGTCTTTCAGACTGTGGGAGGAAACCGGAGCACCTGGAGGAAACCCATGCAGACATGGGGAGAATGTGCAGACTCCACACAGACAGTGACCCAAGCCTGGAATCGAACCCAGGTCCCTGACGCTGTGAGGCAGCAGTGCTAACCACTGTGCCACCGTGCCGCCCAAGGATAGACAGGATAGAAGATCAATGATCAACAGACTCTGCAATGTGAAGGTCCATCCACCTTTCTGATATCTGTGAGTAAATACCTGCTTTCTTAAAAACATTATTAATCCATTTGAAAACCAGAAATACTTGAGAACCACTGCAATACATATTCCAATGCTCTGAAGATTCAATTTCCTTTGTGTAGTGACTACATTTTCCTAACTCTGAGTGAAATAAGTTTTTGACAAAATGTCCCCTACCTTCAATTCAATTGATAATAAATGGCTTTACACAATAGCCTAAAGAAGCCCATTTCTACCCAGTGTTTCCCACTATCAACATCCTGGGGGTTACCATTGACCAGAAACTGACTGGACCATCCATATATATATACTGTGGCTACAAGAGCAGGTCAGAGGCTCGGAATCTTGCGATGAGTAACTCGCAATACTGACTTCCCAAAGCCTGTCCACCATCTACAAGGCTCAAGTCGGGATTCTGATGGAAAAGTGCCTGGAAGCGTGCGGCTGCAACAACACTCAAGAAACCTGACACCATCCAGGACAAAGTTGATTGGTACCCCATCCACAAGCACTCACTCCCTCCACACCTATGCACAGTGTCAACCTGTGTACATCACTGCAGGGACTCACCAAGGTTAGACGGCACCCTGGGCAGCACGGTGGCACAGTAGTTAGCACTGCTGCCTCACAGCGCCAGGGATCTGGGTTTGATTCCCGGCTTGGGTCACTGTCTGTGTGGAGTTTGCATGTTTTCCCCGTGTCTGCCTGGGTTTCCTCTGGGTGCTCCGGTTTCCTCCCACAGTCTGAAAGACATGCTGGTTAGGTGCATTGCGCCGAACAAGCGCTGGAGTTTGGCGACTAGGGAAATTTCACAGCAGCTTAATTGCAATGTTATGGTGTGGAGTTGCCGGGTAAGCCTTACTTGTGACTAATAAATAAATAATAAACTTTACCGTCCAAACCACATCTGCTACTATCTCAAAGGACAAGAGCAGCAGATGCGTGGGTACACCACCACCTAGTAGTTCCCTTTCAAGACACACGCTACCCTGACTTGGAAATATATAGGCGATCCTTCACAGTTGCTGGGTCAAAATCCTGAAACTCCCTCCCTAACAGAACTGCGGGTGTACCAACACCACAAGGATTGCAGTGGATCAAGAAGGCGGCTCACCATCAAGGGCAATTAGGGACGGGAAATAAATGCAAGCCTAGCCAGCAAAGCCCATGACTAAAATAAAAATACATGCATGCACATGAACATTTCTCCTTATTAAAGACAATTAAAAACAGAGATAACACAGTGCACCAGTTGCCTCTGAATATGCATGGAGGTCCTTGTACCTAATAATTAGTTTTGTAATCTGCTGCGGATAGATTTCATTGTTGCCGCTTGCAAAATGTTAAAGTGAACCATTGCTGAATACGTTTAATTTTATGCAAACAATTGAAGAGACATAAACAAATAAGATCTGATATTCGGAAAGGCAATGAGGAGACTAAATGGTTTTCTCTCACACAAAGGAGCCAACGCTATCTGTCCGAATACAAATGCTGGAATGGATTATCATGTATTTAAACAGAGGGGGGCACTGGTGCTCTGTACTAAAATCTAAGTTTCACCTTGCAAAAGAAAGTTTATCAACAGCTTACGCAAGCTACACTTCGTAAACAGTCGAAAAAACAATTCCCCTGGCATCTCTCTTTACATGTTTGCCTTATGGAAAAAAAAATTGTGACAAATAGATCTCGTTGACAAATGTCATGGCAGTCAAATGTTAGCGGCTTACAAATATTCCCTGGTACAGCTATTAACATTTACATCGAAACAATAAATTTCAATACTTTAAGGCCAGCTCCTTGTTCCCTGTCAATGCAGTTAAGCTGAAAGGTCAGTCCATCTTGTGGATTTGATATTTTGACGTCGAGAAGGATTTGGGCAACTGAGAGCCATCACAGCAAGGATGCAACATTAAGATGCTGCCACCCTAAGTTTTTGACATTTAGGATTCTTCTCCTCAGCCGAAATGTAATCAGCCCAGAGAGGCAGGGAGATTGAATGGATGTTCAAGCGACAAAACCGTTTCGGTTTGCCACCCCAGTCTGAGTCATAAGGAGAGGCTGGATAGACTGGGACTTTTTCCCCTGGAGTATAGGAGGCTGAGGGGTGATCTAATAGAAGTCTATAAAATAAGGAGGGGCATAGATCAGCTAGATAGTCGATATATTTTCCCAAAGGTAGGGGAGTCTAAAACTAGAAGGCATAGGTTTAAGGTGAGAGGGGAGAGATATAAAAGAGTCCAGAGGGGCAATTTTTTCACACAGAGAGTGGTGAGTGTCTGGAACAAGCTGCCAGAGGTAGTAGTAGAGGTGGGTACAATGTTGTCGTTTAAAAAGCATTTAGACAGTTATATGGGTAAGATGGGTATAGAGGGATATGGGCCAAATGTGGGCAATTGGGACCAGCTTCGTGGGACGGCATGGACAGGTTGGGCCGAAGGGCCTGTTTCCGTGCTGTAAACCTCTATGATTCTAGGACATCTGAATATTTTGCACATGTGCTTACGAGAAGTCCCACTTCACAGGCCTGAGCACAAAATCTCGGCTGAAATCCGGGCTGTTGGAGGTCCCATCATTTGGATGAGACTTTTATTCAAGGGCCCCTTTTATTCAAGTGAATCCTACAGTGCGGAAGGAGGCCACTCTGCCCATCAAGTCTGCACTGACTCTCCAACAGAGCTTTTACCCAGACCCTCCCCTCTTTCCATAACCCCATGTATTTACCCCGCTAATCCCCCTATACATCTTGGGACACTAAGGGGCAATTTACCATGGCCAATCCACCTAACCCGCGCATCGTTGGACAGTGGGAGGAAACCGGAGCACCCGGAGGAAACCCACGCAGACACGGGGAGAACGTGCAGACGCCACACAGTCACCCAAGGCTGGAATTGAACCCGGGTCCTTAGTGCTTTGGTGCAGCAGTGCTAACACTGTGCTGCCCTCATGCCACTGTGCTGCCCATCAAAATTCCTGTGCTATTGCTTTGGAGAAGAGCAGGGGAGTTCTCCTCAGTGACCTGGCCAACATCGACCCCATAAACAACACCTAAAATGAATTACATTGCTATTTGTGGGACCTTGCAATGTGCAACTTCATTTCCCTATACTGCAACAGTGACTACATGTCAAAAGTTCACCATTGAGATGTATTGAGCTTATGAAAGGCACTATATAAATGCAAGCCTTTCTTTCTTTGGCGGTAGGGCTGACCTTTAGCTGCTTTATAACTGACTGGAACCTAATGATATGGTAAGAAGTCCCACAACACCAGGTTAAAGTCCAACAGGTTTATTTGGTAGCACAAGCCACAAGCTTTCAGAGTGCTGCTCCTTCATCAGCTACCAAATAAACCTGTTGGACTTTTAACCTGGTGTTGTGAGACTTCTTACTGTGCTTACCCCAGTCCAACGCCAGCATCTCCACCTAATAATACACCAGCAATTCACATCATAGTGGCTGCTGTGGCTCAGTTGCTAGCACTCTGACCTCTGAGCTAGGAAGAGGGTTCATCCTCTCACTCCAGGACCTGAGCAGTAAAACCAAGGCCAACAGGCCAGTGGGCTACTGAGGGAGTACTGCACTGTCAGAGGTGCCGTCCTTTGGATGGTTGATGTAAAATACCCATGGAGGTGTATAAGATGTTGAGAGGTATTGATAGAGTGGATTCTCAGAGGCTTTTACCCAGGGCTGAAATGGTTGTCACGAGAGGCCACAGGTTTAGGGTGCTGGGGAGTAGGTGTAGAGGAGATGTTAGGGGTAAGTTTTTTACTCAGAGGGTGGTGGGTGCATGGAATCAGCTGCCGGTAGTGGTGGTGGAAGTGGATTTGATTGAGTCTTTTAAGAGACTTTTGGATAGGTTCATGGAGGTTAGTAAGATAGAGGGTTATTGATGAGCCTAGAAGGTAAGGAAATTGTTCGGCGCAACTTGTGGGCCGAAGGGCCTGTTTGTGCTGTAGCTTTTCTATGTTTTTTCTATTGGGTGACTGTCTGTGTGGAGTTTGCACTTTCTCTCCGTGTCTGTGTGGAATTTGCACGTTCTCCCCGTGTCTGCGTGGGTTTCCTCCGAGTGCTCCAGTTTCCTCCCACACACCAAAGATGTCCAAGTTAGGTGGATTGGCCATGCTGAATTACCCCTTAGTGTCCAAAAATGTGCAGGTTAGTGGGGATTAGCTATGGTAAATGCGAGGGGTTACAGAGTTAGAGGGGAGGGCCTGGGTGAGATGTTCTTTTGGAGAGTAGGTGCAGACTCGATGGGCTGAATGGCCTCCTTCTGCATGGTAGGGTTTCTATAATGCTGGAAACAACAAATACATGGCTCCAAATAATGTGACTTTTCTTTTTGGTTCACATTCGACTGAGCAGAATCCCTCATTAAAGTTAATACTTAATTTGAATTATATTATATCTCACTGCGCCTTGAAGAGTGAGATTCGAAGCACATTCTGATATCTGTCTGTTCATTCCTTACTTTTATAATGATAACAAATTTGGTCTCAGATGAAAAGGTTGGAAGCTTCCCTCTGCGTTAGTGATGCAGAGTAAGGATTCAGAATTCTGAAGTTGTTTTGTAGCACAGGACAGAACCCAATTGCAGCATTGTCAGCCATATCATTATGAATGACAACCAACTTTGACAGGCAGGCCAAGAGATGCAGGAAGGGACTGAGACAGAGAAAATCAAAACGTAAAGTATTAGTTTAGATTGGATCGCAGAGGAAGACAGTGATTGAGGTGACACAGGTGAGCACTGAAGGGTGGCACGGTGGCACAGTGGTTAGCACTGCTTGCCTCACAGCGCCAGGGACCCTGATTTAACTCCCGGCTTGGGTCACTGTCTGTGTGGAGTTTGCACATCCTCCCCGTGTCTGTGTGGGTTTCCTCCGGGTGCTCCGGTTTCCTCCCACAATCCGAAAGACGTGCTGGTTAGGGTGCATTGGCTACATCCTCCCTCAGCGTACCCGAACAGGCGCCGGAGTGTGGCCACAAGGGAATTTTCACAGTAACTTCATGTAAGCCTACTTGTGACACTAGTAAATAAACTTTAAAGACTTTCCTCCAGGCTGTTTCTTCAGAGCTCGACAGTAATGTCATAGCTTGTTAACAGCACGGTGGGTGTACCTACACCACATGACCTGCAGATGTTTAAGAAGGAAGCTCACCACCACCTTCTCAAGGGGCAATTAGGGTTGGGCAATAAATGCTGGCCTAGCCAGCAACACCCACATCCCATGGGAGAAGAATTAAAAGATGCTGGTGTTAACACACATAGTGGCAGAGATGGCTGCTTCCCACAATGCGTGGCTAAAGCATTCAAGGATTAAAGAATGAAATCACATCGCACAGAGGGAGGCCATTTGGCCTCTCACTTTTTAATTCTTTCACAGGAAGTCCGTGTCATTGACTGGGCCAACATTTATTGCTTATCCTGAATTGCCTTTGAGAAGGTAGGTACACCCACAGTGCTGTTAGGAACTGAGTTCCAGGATTTTGACCCACCGACAATAAAAGGAACGGTGATATATTTCCAAGTCAGGATGGTGCGTGGATTGGAGGGAAGCTTGCAGGTGGTGGTGTTCCCATGTATCTGCTGCCCTTGTTCTTCGAGGTTGCAGGTTCAGAAGGTGTTGTTGAACAGCTACTTCCCTGCTGCCGTCAGACTTTTGAATGGACCTATCATATATTAAGCTGATCTTTCTCTACACCCTAGCTATGACAGTACCACTACATTCTGCATCGTCTCCTTTCCTTCTCTCCTCTGTACTCTATGAACAGGATGATTTGTCTGTACAACACACAGAAAACAACACTTTTCACCGTACACTAGTATATGTGACAATAATAAATTAAATCAAATCAAAAGGAGACTTGGTTAGTTGCCTGTCTGTGTCTCTTCTGATTCTTTGAAGGAACTATCCAATTAGCCCTGTTTGTTTCCCATAGGCCTACATTTCTTTTGCTTTGCAAGTATTTATCCAATTCCCTTTTCAAAGCTAACTTTTGAACATGTATCCACCACTCTTTCCGGCAATGCAATCCAGAAGATAACCAGTTGCTACCTAAAAAAAGAATTCTCCTCATTTTCCATTTAGTTGATGGACTTAAGTCTCAGTCATCTTTTGCGGATGTATCACAGCTTGGTATGGCTCCTGCTCTGACCATGACTGCAAGAAATTACAAAGGGTTGTGAACATAGTCCAGTCCATCACACAAACCAGCCTCTCATCCATTGACTCCGTCTACACTTATAGGGCCTGATTTTACCATTTCCATTCTAAGTGCTGAATCTGGGTGTAATGCAGATCTGACTTAGAAATCTGCTCTCAGGCACCCCCATACGCTCTCAGCCATCTCCAGTCCCATTCACGCTGTGGGTGGGGCTTAGCGCGTCCGAAACGATCGGAGCTCTGAACTGCGCATGCACAGTTAGAAAAAAATTTGAAAAAGCGCGCCCGTGTCAGATCGCTCCCGGGCCGCAGAGAGCGGAGAAAGCGGAGAAAGCGGCCCGGGAGCACGAGCGGCAGTGATGTCCCCCACAACCATCACTGTCCCCCTTATCCACCCCCCTCCCACTACACACACACATCACTGTCCCCCTTAGCAACCCCCCCACTACCCCACACATCACTGTCCCCCTTATTCACCCCGCACCACCCACACACATCACTGTCCCCTTTATCCACCCCCCCTTGCTACCCAGACCAATTGCCACCCCGCCCTCCTCCCCTCCCCACCGATCGCCCGCAGTGTGGCAGCGGACCCCCCCTGCACCCCACCAGAGATCCATCTGCCCCCCCCCAGAGATCCATCTGCCCCCCCATCAGAGATCCATCTGTCCCCCCACCACCAGAGATCCATCTGCCCCCCACACCAGAGATCCATCTGCCCCCCCCCCCATCACCAGAGATCCATCTGCCCCCCCCCCCCCACGAGAGATCCATCTGGCCCCCCCCCACCAGAAATCCATCTGCCACCCCCCCCCACCAGTGAGCAATGGGGCCTCCCCCCCCCCCCCCCCGAGATACATCTTACCCACCTCCCTCCTCCCCCCCTCTCCAGACAACGATCTGGCCTTACTCCGCCCCCCCCCCCAACCTGCAGAGAATGGTCTGGCCTCACTCCCCCCCCCCCCCCAGAGAATGGTCTGGCCTCATTCCCCTCCCCTCCAAAGGAACATCTGACCCGCCTCCTCCTCCCTCCCCACCAGACAACGATCAGCCCTCCCCCCCCACCATCAGACAACAGTCAGCCCTCTCACCCCCCCCCCCCCTCCAGAGAGACATCTGACCCGCCACCTCCTCCTCCTCCCCCAACCAGACAACAATCTGACCTCACTCCCCTCCTCCCCCCCCCAACCAGAGAATGACCTGACCCGCCTCCCTCCTCTCCCCTAGCACTGATCTGAGCCAGAGAGCCGTTGGAAACACTGAACACGCTCTTCAGCAGCTGGACCGTCCGTTTCAGACTTTTATTTAGCAGGTCCATTACGGTGCAGTTCCGGATTGGTGGTAAAGGGGGAAATGCTGATAAAGTTGGGCGGGCAGTTCATTAATTCAATTTAAATACATGCAAATGCATTTAAATCGTCGTTGCACCCGTTTTGGGCGTGAATCGAATCGCCGCCATTCCCGGGTTTCGGTAAAGTGGCAATTTGCACGGATGCGGGCACGGATCGGGTTAATGGCCTCTCACCCGACTTTACCACATTTTCGTGCCTGAAAACGGGCGCGAGGCAATGTTAAAATAGGGCCCATAGAGTCATAGAGGTTTACAGCACGGAAACAAACCCTTCGGCCCAACTTGTCCATGCCACCTTTTTTTTTAAACCCCTAAGCTAATCCAATTGCCCGCATTTGGCCCATATCCCTCTATACTCATCGTACCTATGTAACTATCTGAATGCTTTTTAAAAGACAAAATTGTACCCACCTCTACTACTACCTCTGGCAGCTTGTTCCAGACACTCACCACCCTCTGTGTGAAGAAATTGCCCCTCTGGACACTTTTGTATCTCTCCCCTCTCACCTTAAACCTATGCCCTCTAGTTTTAGACTCCCCTATCTTTGGGAAAAGATATTGACTATCTAGCTTATCTGTGCCCCTCATTATTTTATAGACCTCTCTAAGGTCACCCTTCAGTCTCCTATGCTCCAGAGAAAAAAGTTCCAGTCTACCCAGCCTCTCCTTATAACTCAAACCATCAAGTCCCGGTAGCATCCAAGTAAATCTTTTCTGCACTCTCTAGTTTAGTAATATCCTTTCTATAATAGGGTGACCAGAACTGCACACAGTATTCCAAGTGTGGCCTTACCAATGTCTTGTACAACTCCAAGACATCCCAACTTCTGTGTTCAATGTTCTGACCGATGAAACCAAGCATGCCGAATGCCTTCTTCACCACTCTGTCCACTTTCAAGGAGCTATGAACATGTACTCCTAGATCTCTTTGTTCTGTATCTCTCCCCAATGCCCTACCATTAACTGAGTAAGTCCTGCCCTGGTTCAATCTACCAAAATGCATCACCTCGCATTTGTCTAAATTAAACTCCATCCGCCATTCGTCAGCCCACTGGCCCAATTGATCAAGATCCCGTTGCAATTGGAGATAACTTTCTTGTCACTGCCTCGGAAAAGCAGCCAGCATACTCAAGGACCCCATGCACCCCGGACATACTCTCTCCCACCTTCATCCGTCGGGAAAAAGATATAAAAGTCTGAGGTCATGTACCAACCAACTCAAGAACAGCTTCATCCCTGCTGCCATCAGACTTTTGAATGGGCCTACCTCCCATTAGTTGATCTTTCTCTACACCCTAGCTATGATTGTAACACTACATTCTGCATTCTCTTGTTTCCTTCTCTATGAACGGTATGCTTTTGGCGCACAAGAAACAATACTTTTCACTGTATATTAAAACATGTGACAATAATAAATTAAATCAAATCAAATCAAATCAAAACTTCCTGCCAGTAGAAATGGTTTCTCCCTATTTTTTCTTATCAGTACCCCCTCATAATTTTGAACCACTCTTTTAAATCTTCCCCCAACTTCTGCTTGAAAAACAATTCCCTCTGCTCTCCACATAACTGGAAGTTCTCACCCTTGGAAAGCCTCTCGGTTTAATCTTATTGCAAAACTTTCCCAGACATGCAATTTAGTTTAATGAGTTGGTGAACACAATCCAGCATCTGACCTGACCTGAGGACAGCAGCTTAAGAGACTGAAGGAAAGAAGAATGCGCATTCATTTCCATGTCTCGTTACCGCACTTAAATATAATTCAGTTCAAATCTGCTGTAATCGATGTTGCCTTTTAGCCATTAACGGGTATTTTTAAATTGCTACAAATCATGTCGGAAAGGTCATTCCGATGTTTTCGTTTTTGCATTTAAAGTCCCATCTTCTCTAGGTAGCTGCAATAGTTCTTGTTCGACTTGCTGACAAATTGACGGCTAAACAAGAAGTAAATAAAAAGCTTCCACTCAGCAATATTTTCTTTTCAGAGTCACCATGAACGAACCAGCTGATGGTTCATGTCCTGTTAGGTTGGGTAAGGTGCTTGCAGCAGTTGACGTTTCCAACAATGTTTTAGATGTAATTAATCACACTGAACATTTATTTCATCCATTTAAATACTGGCAACAGGCAATCAAACAGCAAGGGACGGGAGGGCTGATTCAGCGATGGTGGACTGATTATATTGTATACCTGGCCGCTCAACTTAAGGGCACCAGTTCAAAGCTAACAATTTTATTCATTGTGAAGGACTTGCATTGTTCCCATTTCCTTTGTGCCAAATGCCTGCCAAAGCTACCTGGCGGTTTGGCTCAGAATTGAGGCATAGAACCCTAAGGAGAAAAAGGTACAAAGCAGATTGATATATGCTTTGAACAAGACTGTTATGAGTTTAAGTTTATTTATTAGTGTCACAAGTAGGCTTACATTAACACTGCGATGAAGTTACTGTGAAAATCCCCTAGTCGCCACACTCCGGTGCCTGTTCGGGTACACTGAGGGAGAATTTAGCATGGCCAATGCACCTAACCAGCACGTCTTTCAGACTGTGAGAGGAAACTGGAGCACCCGGAGAAGACGCACGCAGACACAGAGAGAATGTGAAGACTCCACACAGACAGTGACCCAAGCCAGGAATCGAACCTGGATCCCTGGTGTTGTGAGGCAGCAGTGCTAACCACTGTGCCACCGCGCAAAGAGGACTTTGAGTGAATATTACGGTCAGGATTTTCCTGCCCTTCCTGTCAGTGGGATCCTCCATTCCCACTGAAGGTGACCACCCCCCGCCCCCCCACCCCCCCCCCCCTCCCCCACTGCGGGAGGTGGATTTGAGACCAGAGCGAGATCAGTCATGATTTGATTGAATGGCGGAGCAGGCTCGAAGGGCTAAATTTGCCTTTTTCTGCTCCTAATTCCAATATCCCTATGTTCCCTGATGGCGGGATTTGGCGGGCCACGCAAAATGCCATAGACATCGGTGGGACTGGAAGATCTCCCCATGCGGACAATGGCGATCTGCTGGAAAACACACCGTGAGGATGCGAGAGTGGAAAATGCCACCCAACGTGAGGAACCCAGCAACAGCCTCATTATTCACACCCCACCCTCCCCCCAACCCTGCTATCCTCCGCCTCTCACTCCTGCACATCTGACCAACTCTTATTCACCGCTGTATGAAACACCATCTGCTGGAATAGCCCCCAGATATAACCCTGATCCTTTATAAAGTCCTCCTCCTGGCCCTGTGAATATTGGTAGGAAGGAATTCTCTTGCCCACCGCGCCCTCCATCGAGAGGAAATGAGCAGAGGAGGGTCCTGTAATTAATAATTCCTTCATGTTTCTCATTGCTGTGATGTGGAATGCACCGTCTGAAAGGGTGATGGAAACAGATTCAATAATTACTTTCAAAAGGAAATCCTGAAAGGGAAGGCTATGGTGAAATGGTGGGGGAAGATGATTTATTGGACAGCTTTGACAAAGAGTTGGGATGGGTTTGATGGGCTGAATGGTCTCCCTCTGTTCTATGTTGTTCACCAGTTCTGTGATCTTAGAATGTGCTAGCTATACATTGTGACTACTTCTGCCATTAACCTTGTTACGGGAAACATATTATTAACAAGTTAAGAAGTAATGGTGCAGGAAGACCCTTTAATGCTACCCTCTGTCACCTCGATTCCCATCTTTGAAACAAATATGTTTGTAAGTTGCTGAAAAAAAAAGAGACAAGCCGTCGAAGCTTTTCATCTTGCATTCATCAGGACCGATTCGCAATAATACCAAATCTAAAGGGAACAACAATTTATATTGCATGCGAAGAGGGTAGTGTTTGGTTGCCATGGAAAATCAGCCTCATAAATAGGGCCCGAGCTACTGTGCAAGCTTGATGTTGGAACAGGGCACATCAAAGCAATCCTGAGGGTATGATGGCTACTGTGATCAGATCATTTCTCATGCAAGTTCATGAATGGGCCTAAGGCCACCACTTTCACCCATGATAGGTGCCCAATCTTCCTCAGAGTGCCCTGGAAGAGTGAGGGGGGTGTCTCAAAAATTTGAGCAGCAGGTGAAGCTAGTTGTTTCCCACTGCTACTATGCACTAGTAACATGAGTGGTATCCTCCATTAATAGGACACTGCCGTCGAGTCAAAAAGACATTCTCGCCTGGACAACACTTGCTAAACAATCCTGACTGCGCTAAGAATTACATTGACAACCACTTTGAGATTATCAGTCAGCCTCGCAGTAGTGGCTCACTTATTCAGGTTAGAAGCTACATATAGTTACACACAGGGCCCTGTCCTTTGCAAATAGAAAGAGCATGTCCATGTTTTATGCCTTTTTCATCTAAACTCAAGTTTTTTGGACAGTCACCCCCTGGTTCATTCCCCATGACAATGAATTACGCAATCAGAGTGCACCTACCTGGTTTGAAGTTAAACAAATGCTCGACAATAAACTGTTCCCTGGTGCATTCTCCATGGCAAAGCCTCGACCGGACTCCTTTTGTCAACCAATCAGAACCCTCTTCTTATACAGATGTTCCCTTCAGATTTGGCATTCTTGCGAAAATGTCCTGATGAGTGCAAGGTGAAAAGCTTCGACAGCCTGTCTCTTTTTTTCAGCAATACTCAAGTCCTGCACCACCAAGTGACTATCATTGTAAATAACCACACGCAATGTATATACACAAATAGACAGGCACACACCTACACACATAGACACATATATAATGTACAAATACAGGGCATTGCTCTTGTTTGACTGTTTTATGGTGTGCCTTATTCAGTAATGCTATCATGGAGCCTGTAATATAGAACATGCTCTGTGTCAAACCATGGCCTGAGAAAGTGATTAAACACCTTACACATATCAGGGTATAAAATGGAGAAAAGGAAAGGGAAAAGGAAAAGGATGGCATGATGGCACAGTGGTTAGCACTGCTGCCTCATAGCACCAGGAACCCGGGTTTGATTCCTGAATTGGGTACCCGTCTGTGTGGAGTTTGCACGTTCTCCCCATGTCTGTGCGGGTTTCCTCCGGGTGCTCCGGTTTCCCCCCACAGTCCAAAGATGAGAGGGTTAGGTTGATTGGCCATGCTAAATTGCCCTTTAGTGTCGGGGGATTAATAGGGTAAATACATGGGGTTACGGGGATAGGGCCTGGGTGGGATTGTGATCAGTGCAGGCTCAATGGGCTGAATGGCCTCCTTCTGTGCTGTAAAGATTCTATGATTCTATGACTACTGCTGGAGCCAGAAAAAAATCTAAAATATATCTCATTAATGGAGGTATATATTGAATGCCTTGGGAAAATTATTGAACAATTTAAAGAGAAATGCTTAATTGAAAGGAATAAAATTGCTGGGAGATTTATTGATGTAGGAATAGTGTGTACCAGGCATCCCTGAGAGTCTTTAACCTGGCCTATCCAGGTAATCAAATTTTACTTGCTACGTTATTTCTCATTACAATACTAAATTCAATACATATCTACACAAAACTGAATAGCTGCAGTTAACCCCGTGGTATCTCGATTCTCCTTTGCAGGTTTTGGACAGATAGAAAAGAATAATATATTAGGTTCCGAAAGTAATTTAACAGTGCAAGAGTTGAATAGAAATCAGAATAAAATATATATCCAGATGAAGCACGGCTTAACTTGCACATGGCATGAAATTGAAAGAAGGCACATTTGCCAATCTAACCTTTGCAAAGCGCCCCCCCACCACCATCCCCCCCCCCCCCCAGCCCCCGCTCCAGTTTCACCTAGGATTTTGATTCTGAATTCTAAAAGCAATGTAGCAAGACGATATTTAAGTCTAAATTGATGAAAAACAAAAAATAGGTTGGAAGACAAAGCGAGCTTGGCACAATGGTGAGCACTGCTGCCCCACAGCGCCAGGGACCTGGGTTCAATTCCTGGCTCGGGCCTCCGTATGTGCGGAGTCTGCATGTTCTCCCCATGTCTGCATGGGTTTCCTCCGGGTGCTCCGCTTTCCTTCCCCAGTCCAAAGACGTGCTGGTTAGTTGCATTAACGATGCTAAATTCTCCCTCAGTGTACCCGAACAGGTGCCGGAGTGTGGCGACTAGGGGATTTTCACAGTAGCTTCATTGCAGTGTTAATGTAAGCCTACTTGTGACACTAATAAATAAACTTAAAACTGAATTTATATAACGGGGGCGAATGGCTGATCCTCCTAATATCTTGGGACACTAAGGGGCAATTTAGCATGGCCAATCCACCGAACCCACACATCTTTGGAGTGTGGGAGGAAACCGGAGCACCCGGAGGAAACCCATGTAGACACGGGGGGAACGTGCAAACTCCACACAGACAGTGACCTGAGGCCAGAAATCAAACCCGTGTCCCTGGTGCTGTGAGGCAGCAGTGCTAACCACTTTGCCACCATGCCACTGCCCATCCTTGAATGGGCTGCCAAATTTGCATCCTTAGCATGTGGCTTTGTGGGGCCATGAAAACTGCAGTGCACATGCACATTTCTGCCACAATGTGCTTTTTCTAAATAGGGCGTTAGCACGCATGCAAGGAGCGACAACCAGCATTATACCATGTGGGCAGATTGTCAGCACATGTAACGCTCGTTTGATGCCAGCACTGCCATTTTGGAACACAACAGTCTAGCTCATGCTTTCTCTTAACCTCACGTATCATGTGTTTTGCAGCTGGAAGGATCACCATCCGCCAATGCCAATTAAAGGGATTATCAACCACTGTCAGGTCAGTTGCTGATTGATTTCTACTCTTGCTACAACTGTAGCAACTGTTGGTATTAGAACAACTTTTGGTATCTCCCCTTCAGCTGTGCGGACTCACTTTAACCCATGCTTAGAAAGCAGAAAGTGCTGGAAAAACTCAACCAGTCTGGCAGCATCTGCCGAGAGAGAAACAGAGTTAACGTTTTGAGTCCAGCATGACTGTTCTTTGGAATCCTCCGGCATCCGCAGTATTTTGCCAATATTTATCTCACACTAGCTGGCCTCTCACACTTAGCGCTGTTTGCTCAGGTAGACACCCGTTCACCCGCGTGCTTAGCCCCGGCTGCATGCTACAATCATGTAAATTAACAGGCGACAGGATGTTTGTGTAGACTGCCTGCATTCATAGCAACAGACATGGAGTAATCAAGTCCCGTCATCTCCTTGCTTGTTGTTGGGCTCCATGCAACCCCAAGGCCATGATCCTCTCACCCTGAGGGTACGGTCAAAGCCAAGTCTGAATACGGCAATGGTTTTTGACAAGATAGAATCATCATAAAATCCCTACAGTGCAGAAAGATGCCATTCGGCCCATCGAACATGCACTGACAACAATCCCACCCAGGTCCTTTCCCTGTAACTCCACATATTTACCCTGCTAATCTCCCTGACACTAACAGGCAATCAACCTATCCTGCACATCTTTGGATTTTGGGAGGAAACCGGAGCATCCGGAGGAAACCCATGGGGAGAACATGCAAACTCCACACAGATAGTCACCCGAGGCCGGAATTGAACCTGGGTCAGCAGTGCTAACCGCGGTGCCACCATGCCGCCCACAACAAGGTGACAATTTCTGGAGTACGTCAAATATTTGGAATCACTAATTTCAGGGCGATCCAACTCTTTCTTAAACCTGCACCATTAGAACAAAGAACAAAGAAACTTACAGCACAGGAACAGGCCCTTTGGCCCTCCAGGCCTGCACCGACAATGCTGCCCCTCTGAACTAAAACCACCTACCCTTCCGGGGACCATGTCCCTCTATTCCCATCCTATTCATGTATTTGTCAAGAGGTTCCTTAAAAGTCACCATCGTATCTGCTTCCACTACCTTCCCGGGTGGCGAGTTCCAGGTACCCACCACCCTCTGTGTAAAAAACTTGCCTCGTACATCTCCTTTAAACTTTGTCCCTCACACCTTAAACCTATGCCCCCTAGTAATTAACTATTCCACCCTGGGAAAAAGCTCCTGATTATCCACTCTGTCCATGCCCCTCATAATCTTGTAGACTTCTATCAGGTCGCCCCTCAACTTCCGTCGTTCCAGTGAGAACAAACCAAATTTCTCCAGCCTCTCCTCTTGGCTAATGTTAGCTTCAATGTTTTTTTGTTGTCCTGATTTATTTATTCCAAATGTTTAACCTTTATTGGTGAAATAGTCCTGCTTCACTGCTTTATTTACTTCAAGCATTCAGGAGCGGCCTGTTATTCCAAAGCCTACATTTTGTCAGGGCTGATTTTATCAAAACGCCTTTTCCTAGTTTTTAAACCTACCTCAAATTGTGTTCCTTCCTATTAAGAAAATTCCTATCCTTTATTCATTTTCTAAGTGCTTTGTTGCCCTACACTATATGTCACAAAGAAGCATACTTTCTCAGTGGAACCCTGCTTTTACACTGGGCAGGGTGGGGTGCACTGCTGCCCTGCTTGTCCTTCGGACGTAAGTTGGTCGGTAACTGACTGAAGGCTGCCTGCAGCGATAACGCGTTCAGGGGCACGGCCTTAACATACAGAGAATGGGGTTTCCACCCCCGCAGTGGAATGTCGTCCTGCCCTTGAGAGCTCCTGAGCAATCTGAGTGGTTGACAGCTCCTGCAGCCCCAACAATGCCAGCACTCAGTAGTGCAAGGAGGCACTTGGGGATAAAGGATGGACACCAGGCCCCAGTTAAGTCCCGGGCCTTTTGGGCAGGGAGGGATGGGGCACACTAAGGAGGAGTGGATATGGGGAGGGGGGGGTGAGGGGAGCAAGTTTTGGAGGCCAGGAAAGGAGTTACAAAGGTGGGGGGATACAATCTGGTGAGTATTCCCAATGCGCACAGGGTGGACCCCCTAAGGATGCATACCCTCCCTTCCTTCCCGCCTTTTTACCAGCATATAAAGCATCCTTTCTGGTTGTATCTCAGCTTGGTATGGCTCCTGCTCTGTCCAAGACCGCAAGGAACTACAAAGGGTCATGAATGAAGCCCAGTCCATCACGGAAACAAGCCTCCCATCCATTGATTCTGTCTACACTTCCCGCTGCCTCGGTAAAGCAGCCAGCATAATTAAGGACCCCACGCATCCACCTTCTTTCTTTGGGAAAAAGATACAAAAGTCTGAGGTCAAGTACCAACCAACTCAAGAACAACTTCTTCCCTGCTGCTGCCAGACTTTTGAACGGACTTACCTTGCATTAAGTTGATCTTTCTCTACACCCTCACTGCGACTGTAACACTACATTCTGCACTCTCCCCTTTACTCCCCTATGAACGGTATGCTTTCTCTGTATAGCGCGCAAGGAACAATACTTTTCACTGTATACTAATACATGTGACAATAATAAATCAAATCAAATCAAAAGCTTGCTGAGAAAAAAAGCCCTCTTTCCCACTCTCCCCTGCCTTCCACTGCCCAGAACTATGGCCATAGAGTTGGATTGGAGGCCTTAAGTGGGTGCAATATGGCCACTTAAGGGACTCAATAGGCCTAAGTGTGGGTGGACTTGTGTGCATCTGACTCACTCCCTATATTGCAGGGACCAGGCCAGGGATGGGTTGGAAGGAGGTATTTTATGTGTCCCCCCCCCCTTCGGAGGGAACCATAAAATCCAGCCCAGTGAAATGCTGCTTTACTGATCACAACCAAATGCTAATGAAGGTCAACATTTGCTTACCAATAGCACAATCATCTTATTATACACTGCAGTGATTATCTATAATGATCGCGGAGTTAGGCTGGATTTCTCCCCTGTAGCATTAGCTCCCCTTTTGAAAGTAAATATATAATCGCCTCAGTTATCAAGTTGTTTATTTGCAATACTAACTGTCTTTGGTTTTGTAATGGTTATCTGTAAAGCGTTCTGAACTTCCCAGCACTTTAAATTCAGTAAGTTGGCAAATTGTAACGAGGTGCAAATGAATGGAGCAAAATAACACCAGGAGTTTTCTTCTCTTTCTGTTTCTCTTAAAATTCAGAGATGTTAGATGGCTGATGCTCTATCTAATTAAAAAGCATCTAACCTTTTAATAACTGGTTCTGTTTATAGTTACTTGCATTTACCTTTTCTGAAAATGTGACCTAAATATATTCCGCCTCCTTCTCCTTAAAAGGAAAGATGCAAAATGGTTGTTCAAAAACTCTCCGCCACTGATTTTCCACGCCTGGAGAAACTTGGTTTGTTCTCGCTGAAACGACAGAGGTTGAGGGGCGACCTGATAGAAGTCTACAAGATTATGAGGGGCATGGACAGGGTGGATAATCAGAAGCTTTTTCCCAGGGTGGAAGAGTCGATTACTAGGAGGCACAGGTTTAAGGTGCAAGGGGCAAGGTTTAAAGATGGACAAGGCAAGTTTTTTACCCAGAGGGTGGTGGGTGCCTAGAACTCGCTGCCGGGGGAGGTAGTGGAAGCAGATACGATAGTGATTTTTAAGGGGCGTCTTGACAAGTACATGAATAGGATGGGAATAGAGGGATATGGTCCCCGGAATAGTAGGGGGTTTTAGTTCAGTCAGGCAGGCTTGGAGGGCCGAAGGGCCTGTTCCTGTGCTGTAATTTTCTTTGCTCTTTGTTCTTTGTTGTTTATTATTTTTAGTGGCCAGTGTTTTCTTTTGACCTCTAAACATTGTTCAAATTTCGATGAGAAATCTTCTCTTAATTGCACCAGGAGTTAGAGAGGTGCTGGAGGCCGTTCAGGATCAGCCAGCTAGCTGTGCATGGCCAACGTACAGTTTCCTAACCGCCACATACAACATCAATGAGACCCGAACCCAAAAACTGACTGCAGTGGAAATTAAAATTGGGACAGATGTCAAACGTGCTGCCCACTCGCAAGGAACCACTTTATACCATTGCACAATGTCCACAGCTACTCCAGGACTACAACAATGTTGGAGCAAATCTATTCTTTTGTGAGCACACTTGAAGATTAATTTTCCAACAAGCTTTTTTCCCCATATTGCTGTGGTGTGTGTACCTTGTTTGTGCACCAGTGTATGGGATAGAATATAATCATTGAATGCTTACAGCACAGAAGGAGGCCATTTGACATGTAGAACCACCGCCTTGTTCTCAAGGATAGCGACTCCACCAGTCCCACTCCTCAGTGTCAGTCCTTTCTCTATATGCCTGCAATGTATTTTTCCCTTCACTTGCTTATCCAATTCCCATTTGAAAGCCATGATTGAATCTACCTTTACCACTCTTCAGGCAGATCTGACCACTTGCTGCATAATAAACAAATATTTATCTTATGTTGCCTTTGGTTCTTTTGCCAGTCATTTGGGGAGGCGGTGGGCTAGTGATATTATCATTAGACTATTAATCCAGAAACTCAGCTAATGTTCCGAGGACCTAGGTTCGAATCCTGCCATGGCAGATGGTGAAGTTTGAATTCAATTTTAAAAATCTGGAATTAAGAATCCACTGATGACCATGAAACCATTATTGATTGTTGGAAAAGCCCATCTAGTTCACTAATGTCCTGTAGGAAAGGATATCTACCACCCTTACCTGGTGTGGCCTACATGTGACTCCAGAGCCACAGTAATGTAGTTGACTCACATATGCCGTCGGGCAATCATGGATGGGTAATAAATGCTGGCCAGCCAGTGACACCCATGTCCCACGAATGAATAAAAAAAACTTTAAACCTGTGTCCTTTAATTCTTAACCCTACTGCCAATGGGAACAGTTTCTTCCTATCTATTCTGTTCAAAATCCTCATGATTTTGTACACCTCTATCAAATCTCCCCTTCATATTCACTTCCCTATTAGGAGAACAACTGCAACTTCTCCAATCTGTTAAAGTAACCGAAATTCCCCATCCCTGGGAGAATTCTTGTAAATCTTTCATGCACCCTCTCGAAAGGCTTCACTTTCTTCCTGAAGGTTAGTGCCCACAATTGGACATAATACTCCAGCTGATGTTGAACCAGTTAAAAAATATATATCTTGAGATGTTATAACTAATGTGACTGGGTGTTAGATTGTATTAAAAGAATCAGTAGTATGAGTTCAAGAAAACCAAATGGTCATTCTATAGGATGCTAGTCCATCTGCACTTGGAGTAGTGTGCTCAATTTTGATCTCCCCATGTGGTGGGAGATAAAATGGCCTTAGACAAGATCCACAGGAGAGATACGAGAATGATTCCTAGCTCAAAGAACCTTAACTAGTCATTCATATGGGACGGCATGGTGACACAGTGGTTAGCACTGCTTCCTCACAGCACCAGGGACCTGGGTTCAATTCCGGACTCGGGTCACTGTCTGTGTGGAGTTTGCATGTTCTCCCTGTGTCTGCATGAGTTTCCTCCGGGTGCTCCGGTTTCCTCCCAATGTCCAAAGATGTGCGGGTTAGGTTGATTGGCCATGCTAAATTGACCCTAGTGTCAGGGGGATTAGCAGGTAAAATTAGGGTTATGGGAATAGGGCCTGGGTGGGATTGTGGTCGGTACAGACTCGTTGGGCCGAATGGCCTCCTTCTGTACTGTAGGGATACTATGATATAGGCTTCAGGACTTTGGTCTATTTTCTTTCGAGCAGTGGTGACGATGCGATAAACTGAAGATTGTAGTGTATTGAAAATTGCATTGTGTATTTTGTTCTTCTTGGGGCTACAAGGCACACATGTACCAGCAGAGGAAGTGTGCTAGGAAGCTTGTGCAGTTCTAATTTTAAATGACTTTGACTGAATGTATAACTGTTTCTGTCTCAAATACTTCACATTAATGAGATAAAATAATGAAAGGGCCGGATATTGAGAGATTGTCCAAGTAGGGTTAATTGGAGGGGATGAGTTGACATGAATTTAAACTATGCAAAAGTAGGAAAAGATGATGTTTGATTATTCTTTGCCCAGTGAGTGTTGGTCCTCTGGAACGTGCTGCCAACTAATGAACATAGAATCATGACAGTGCTTAAGGAGGCCATTTGGCCCATCATATCTGCACCGACTCTCTGAAAGAGCATCCCACCCAGGCCCTATCCCTGTAAACCTGTGCCCAAAGTAAAACTTTGATCACTAAATGATTTGATTTGATTTATTATTGTCACATGTATTAGCATACAGCAAAAAGTATTGTTTCTTGCGCGCTATACAGACAAAGCATATCGTTCATAGAGAAGGAAGGGAGAGAATGCAGAATGTAATGTTACAGTTATAGCTAGGGGGCAGAGAAATATCAACTTAATGCAAAGTAGGTCCATTCAAAAGTCTGATGGCAGCAGGGAAGAAGCCATTCTTGAGTCGGTTGGTACGTGTCCTCAGACTTTTGTATTGTTTTCCTGACAGAAGAAGGTGGAAGAGAGAATGTCTGGGGTGCGTGGGGTCCTTAATTATGCTGACTGCTTTTCTGACGCAGCGGGAAGTGTAGACAGAGTCAATGGATGGGAGGGTGGGTTGTGTGATGGATTGGGCTACATTCACAAACTTTTGTAGTTTCTTGCAGTCTTGGGCAGAGCAGGAGCCATACCAAGCTGTGATACAACCAGAAAGAACGCTTTCTATGGTGCATCTGTAAAAGTTGGTGAGAGTCGTAGCTGACATGCCTAATTTCCTTAATCTTCTGAGAAAGTAGAGGCGTTGGTGGGCTTTCTTAACTATAGTGTCGGCATGGGGGAACCAGGACAGGTTGTTGGCGATCTGGACACCTAGAAACTTAAAGCTCTCGACCCTTTCTACTTTGTCCCCGTTGATGTAGACAGGGGCATGTTCTCCTTTATGCTTCCTGAAGTCGATGACAATCTCCTTCATTTTGTTGACATTGAGGGAGAGATTATTGTTGCCGCACCAGTTCACCAGATTCTCAATCTCATTCCTGTACTCTGTCTCGTCATTGTTTGAGGTCTGACCCACTATGGTGGTGTTGTCAGCAAACTTGAAAATCGAGTTGGAGGGGAATTTGGCCACACAGTCATCAGTGTACAAGGAGTATAGTAGGGGGCTGAGAACACAGCCTTGTGGGGCACCGGCATTGAGGATGATTGTGGAGGAGGTGTTGTTGCCTATCCTTACTGATTGTGGGTCTGTGAGTTAGGAAGTTCAGGATGCAGTCGCAGAGTGAGGTGCCGAGGCCCAGGTGACGGAGTTTGGAAATGAGTTTCGGAGGAATCATGGTGTTGAAGGCTGAACTGTAGTTAATAAACAGGAGTCTTTGTTATCCAGGTGTTCCAGGGTTGAGTGCAGGGCCAGAGAAATGGTGTCTGCTGTGGATCTGTTGCGGCGATAGGCGAACTGTAGTGGATCCAGGTAGTCTGGGAGGCTGGAATTGATTTGTGCCATGACTAGCCTTTCAAAGCACTTCACAATGATGGATGTCAGAGCCACTGGATGATAGTCATTAAGGCACGCTGCTTGGCTTTTCTTTGGTACTGTATGACAACACTGTGCTTATGCAACAAATCTATTTTTTCAAGCAATTGTTCTGGTTACAGATAAATAGGAGGGAGTTTTCTATTACAAGCTCAGGAGTAATTAACGCCTGAAGCCCTAACTGTGAATATCAAAATATAACTTTGTCTCTCACCATACATGAAAACTGAGATGCCTGTAGTGGTGTCACGTGAATGCGACTGGACACGAAATCCACAAGACGTGAGTTCAACCACACTGCGTGGCAGTTTGAGAATTGTAACTCTTTATTTTTGGAGATATGAAAATACTGTAAACGTTGATACCTCACCATGCATCAACTCCCATTCCCCTATCACCCCTGTGCTCTTTGACCACATTGGCTCCTGGTTAAGCAACATCTTAATTTTAAAATACTCATCCATTTTTCAAATCCCTCCATGGCCTCATTCCTCCCTTACCTCTGTTATCTCCTCCAGCTCCACAACCTCTGAGATGTCCGCTCTCTCCTCTACTTCTAACCTTTGGAGCAAGCCAGATTTTAATTGCTCTGCCATTGGTAGCTGCATCTCCAGTTGCCTCAGCCTTGAATACCTTGCGTCTCTCTGTTTCGCTCTTCTCCTTTAACACCTTGATCAATTTTTTGGTCACCTGACCCAACATCGCCTTTCATGGCTTAGCGGCACATTTTGCTGTATGATGCTCCTGTGAAGTGCTTTGGGGTGTTAAAAAGGTGCTATATAAATGTAAGTTGTCACTTGGTAGAACAGAACTTGAGTATTGCTGAAAAAAAATTTTTATCGAAGTTTTTCATCTTGCACTCATCAGGACAGTCTGATCTGATGAGTGCAAGACAAAAAGCTTAGCCAAGATGTCCTTTTGCAGCAATAATTAAATCCATGTTGTATCAGTAAAGGTGACCATGCTCAAAAGTTGCATTGTTGTACAAACCCCATTGGTTCATCACTGTCCCTTAAGGAAGGCAACCCTTGCTCGGTTTGGCTTATGCGTGACTCCAGCTCCATCTCTGCATGATTATTTCTCGCATTCCCGCTCCCCACCCCCAAACACCCTCCAAGGTGCAGCAGCAAAGCTACTTGGTTGCACTAAAGCTGAGCAGTAAATGCCAGGCTGGGCAATAAGTGTCAGCCTTGTCCAGTGACCAGTCCGAGAACTGTGTATTTCTTAGAAGCCCTGTCTGTCCGAATGTCAGCTTCCCCTGTGAAATGTACAGCATTAAAATCAAATCAGCATGAAGCTCCCCCCGCAGTGAAACAAGGGGATCGGATTAATTTGATGTGGTCTGTGTGAGACCTTGTGCAGCTATAGAACGATTGCACTGTGCAGAAATCAGCACAGTAACAAATTTATATGCCGGCTTCGCTGCAGAAAGGGGCTCATTTAAGGGAAATTACCACATAAATCAAATTCATTATGGTCTGGAAACCATTATGCCAATCACTGGACTGGATGCACTTAGTATAAGTGCACTTAGGAGATCTATCAATATCAAAGCATGATAAACCGAGGCCCATTTACTTTTCACAAGTGGCTTTAATTGCCTTGCACAAGACGAGGTGCAAAACATGTTTGTAGTGAATTTAGGAGTGATTGATTTGAAAATATATCTCACCCATCTGCGTACTGCAGCGACACCACAGAATTATTTAAGCTGAGCATGTACGAAGTGTAAATGAGCGCAGGTTGGGAAATAACACTTTGTGTTATTTAGCCTTCACGGCCATGTTGGAGCTGGTATGATGACTTAAAATGAGGGCTGAGGGTGAAGACAAGAACAAGTTCACCCAGTGTCTATTTAGAAGTGACCCAGGAATGGCTCTATATGGGATTTGATGCATTGCCTCTGACTGAGCAATTCTGATAATTGCCTGCCATTGTTCCTGTCATTTGAAAACACCATTGCCAGACGTATGCTGGCTCGACAATTGGCACGGCTGCACATTTTACTTACACAGCATGTGAGAACAGTATCTTTAATGCACATTGCATGCAAGTAACTGAGCTGGGGTAGGATTTTCAGGCCTCCCCCTCTCAGCCCAGGTCAGGGTCAAGGCAGTAGATGTAGAGGCAGACCCCAAAATAGCAGCCACTGGTCAGTGCGCCAACCTAATTCTAACTCTTCACCTGAAGGCAGGTCCAACTCACAACTTCCACCACAAGCAGGGCAAGGAGACAACTTCCGTGGTCTGGGGTGGGACTTGAACCCAGAGCTTCTAGGCTCAGATGCAGGGACACTACCCACTGAGCCACAAGCATCCATTGACTCTGTCTACACTTCCCACTGCCTCAGAAAAGCATGATGTGGAGATGCCGGCGTTGGACTGGGGTAAACACAGTAAGAAGTTTAACAACACCAGGTTAAAGTCCAACAGGTTTATTTGGTAGCAAAAGCCACACAAGCTTTCGGAGCTCTAAGCCCCTTCTTCAGGTGAGTGGGAATTCTGTTCTCAAACAGAGCTTATAAAGACACAGACTCAATTTACATGAATAATGGTTGGAATGCGAATACTTACAACTAATCAAGTCTTTAAGAAACAAAACAATGTGAGTGGAGAGAGCATCAAGACAGGCTAAAAAGATGTGTATTGTCTCCAGACAATACACATCTGGAGACAATACACATCTTTTTAGCCTGTCTTGATGCTCTCTCCACTCACATTGTTTCGTTTCTTAACGACTTGATTAGTTGTAAGTATTCGCATTCCAACCATTATTCATGTAAATTGAGTCTGTGTCTTTATAAGCTCTGTTTGTGAACAGATTTCCCACTCACCTGAAGAAGGGGCTTAGAGCTCCGAAAGCTTGTGTGGCTTTTGCTACCAAATAAACCTGTTGGACTTTAACCTGGTGTTGTTAAACTTCTTACTCAGAAAAGCAGCCAGCATAATTAAGGATCCCCCGCACCCCGGACATTCTCTCTTCCACCTTCTTCCATCGGGAAAAAGATACAAAAGTCTGAGGTCACGTACCAACCAACTCAAGAACAGCTTCTTCCCTGCTGCCGTCAGACTTTTGAATGGACCTACCTCGCATTAAGTTGATCTTTCTCTACAATCTAGCTATGACTGTAACACTACATTCTGCACTCTCTTGTTTCCTTCTCTATGAACAGTATGCTCTGTTTGTATAGCGCGCAAGAAACAATACTTTTCACTGTATACCAATACATGTGACAATAATAAATCAAATCAAAAGCCCTCCAAAAATGCAAGCCAACTGAACTTTGGCAGTAGCAGGATTCAAACTAGCACCTCTTGGAAGGTTGGAACTTTAATCCAGGGCGTTAGACTGCTGAGCCATCTACCCTCATTAGGAGCCTTGTTGTCAGTGATTATTAAACTAGGCCCAGCAAGGATTTTGCAATTGACCACTAGGTTCCCGATGAGGTTGTGGGGTGGGCCGGGGGTGGGCAATTAAATCCAGGAGGTGGACACCCAGTGACAAGCTGGGGTTCCAGAACTCCAGGCAGATCCAAGTAGGCTTTCACTGTCTGCCTGGAGATGGGCACAATCCAAGACCATCCTGTAGACGGATTACCCCCCCCTCCGCTCCCCCACGCCCCAAGCAGTGTTGGAATCATAGATTCCCTACAATGCAGAAGGGGGCTATTTGACCCTTCGAGCCTGCACCGACAACAATCCCACCCGCGGCCTATCCCTGTAACCCCACATATTTACTCTGCTAACCCCCTGACACGACGGGGCAATTTAGCACGGCCAATCAACCTTTGCTGCCTTTTCTATTGCTGCTTTTTAATAAAAGGGTGAGTTGTCAGTGTTGTCAAGATGTGCAATGATTCAGGGAACCGGTCTCTGTGAAATGTATGTTGGAAATTTCCTACTTTTTAGCTATGTGGTGGATTATTAATCAATTTGGGAGTGATTTTAATTTTATGACTTGTCAGCTGTGATTGTGAATTCCCGGTTGTTATCCCGTTCTGTGCAAAAAGATTTCAAACTGATCAATTGCCAATCATTTTGAAATCCTTTGACAAGGTACCGCATGGTAGGTTGTTGCATAAGGTTAAATCTCACGGGATCCAGGGTAAGGTATCTAAATGGATACAAAATTTGCTTCTTGACAGAAGCCAGAGGGTGGTTGTAGAGAGTTGTTTTTCAAACTGGAGGCCTGTGACCAACGGTGTACCTCAGGGATCAGTGCTGGGCCCACTGCTTTTTGTCATTTATCTGCGGGGGAAGATGAGGAGGAGGAAGACTTATTGGAATGTCCGGGGCTGAACTGCCCTATCCCATTAACCAACAGTGCATATCCAGGAAGAAGGGAAAATCAATGGAACTTGGTGTGTATGTGTGTGTCTGAGCGTGTGTGCATGTGTACATGTCTATGTGATTACGTGTATGTCTGTGTACACTGAGTGCATGTGTGTGTGTATGTGTGTGCGCATTTTATGTGGGTGCATGTGTGGGTATGCTTGTGTGTGCATGTGTCTGCATGTGTTTGTTTGCATGTGTGTATGTGTGTGTGCATGTGTGTGTGTGCACGCATGTGTGTGTGGCTGTGTGTGTATGCATGCGTGTGTGCACGTCTACGTGTCGATGTGTGTTTGTGTACACTGTGTGAGTGTGTGTGTGTGTGCATGTTTATGTGTGTGTGTGTGTTTGCGTGTGCATGTATGTGTTTGTATGTGTGTGTGTGTGCATGTGTGTGTGTGTGCGTGCATTCGCATGTGTGTGCATATGTCTGCGTGTGTGTGCGTGCGCATATGTGTGTCTCTCTCTCTGCAGGGAGAAAAAAACATTTGCAAAGACAATCAGTTTGCCCTTGTACATCATTCCATCTTTCAGCCAACTGACACCAAAAAGCAAAACTCTGACAAGTTTGATTGAAAATCTATCCAGGAATGATGAGCCGACTTCACCCCACCTGACTGCACCCTGAAGACTCAGAGCGAAGGAGCTCTAATGAAAGCAAGGCAGTGATGAATAGAAGCACAGATGTTATTTGGACATGATGAATGGAATGGGAACAATGTGAGAGGAAGGCTTCACTCGGGCACAGCAACATAACAAAAAAAAGAGGCAACGGGAAACAAACATACTAAAAGATAAACTCTTGTTGACCGATTCATCTTTCCCCTTTTGGATTACACTTAATCTATCTTCATCAAATGTCATCGAAAGAATGAAGGCCTTGCAGAGAATATCACCCCCCTGCACTTTCTATTGTCCCCAGGTTGTGTCTTCCAGTCATTTATAGAGAGTGTTAATGGGACATATACACGAGGGGGCCATCAGTGTTCGACCTCACTCTTCTTCAAAAGTGAGTTGAGGAAATGGGATTCGCTACCACATGGAGTTACCGAGGCGAATAGCATCAACACATTGAAGGGGAGTCTAGCTAAGCACATTCTGGAGAAAGGAATCTGCTGATAGGGTGAGATGAAGTAAGCTAGGAGAAGGCTGGTGCAGAGCATAAACACCAGCACAGGCTAGCGGAGATGATTAACCCATTTATATGCTGTGTTCTAGGTAATTCCAAACCAAAACTTAATTGTATAGAATCATTACCTTTCTTATAAATGGATAGCTAGCAACACCACTCATTTGGTAATAAACTTAAATGTGATTACTAATGTGTGTTAGGCTTTTTAAAATTCATTTTTGCGGGATGTGGGCATCACTGGCTGGGCCAGTACTTATTGCCCATCTCTAACTGCCCTCCATTTCAGAGGGCATTTGAGAGTCAACCAGCAGTGCTAACCACACTGATTAGCACTACTGCCTCACAGCGCCAGGGAGCCGGGATCAATTCTGGCCTCGGGTGACTGTCTGTGTGGAGTTTGCATATTCTCCCTGTGCTTGCGTAAGTTTCCTCCAGGTGTTCTGGTTTCCTCCCACACTCTAAAGATGTGTAGGTTGGCCACACTAAATTGCCCCTTAGTGTCCCAAGATGTGTAGTTAGGGGAGATTAGTGGGGTAAATATGTGGGGTTATGGGGATAGGGCCTGGTGGGATATTTCTCCGTCAAACGGTCAGTGCAGACTCGATGGGCCAAATGTCCTACTTCTGCACTGTGGGGTTTCAACGAGATTAGTGTCGCTCTGGAGACACATGTAGGCCAGACCAGGTAAGGACAGCAGATTTCCTTTCCCAAAAGACATTAGTGAATTAGATGGATTCTTTATGGTTCATTTTTAAAGAATCCTTCTTTTATTTGCTTTCCCCGTGTTGGATTCCCATTCGTGGCATGGTATCCCCTAAACGAGAAGCAGAGAATCAACTCCCGGTTGTCTATATGTGTCATTTTGTTATGAACAGTTAAATTCTCGGATGATGCATCCTCTGTCCTATATCACTCCCTCCTTGAGAGGGATATGATCACATTTTAACCAGGAATTCTCAGTGTGCAGGATCATAGTCTGAAAACTTCACATGTCATCAAACAATATCTTATGTTAACATGAACTTTTCCTTTAGATTGGGACACACATATTCCGTAGATTTCTGTTCATGTGTCCAGCTGAGCGAATGGTGGAACATTACCACTTGCAAGTCCCCTCCAGTTCGCTCACCATCCTGACCTGGAAATACATCGCCGTTCCTTCACTGTCTCTGGATCAAAATCATAGAGCACCCTCCCTAACAGCACTGTGGGTGTACCTACACCATCTCGACTGCAGCCATTCAAGAAGGGGGCTCACCACCACCTTCTCCAGGGAAGTGAGGGATGGGCAATAAATGCTGGCCTAGCCAGCGATGCCCACATCCCAAGAATGAATAAAACAAACCAATGTCTGGGCAGGGCCTAAGTTTTTAATGGAGAACCCATCTTTTCCAAAGAAGAGTCACATTCAACACGAAACATTAACTCTACTTCTCTGTCCACAGACCTGCTGGATTTTCCAATACTTTCTTTGTTTTTGTTACAGTCTACACCTGTTAGTTGACGCCAAAATATTAGTTTGCCTAGCTCACCACATCCATGACCTCAGTAATACGAATGAAGGCAGGACCACCAAGATGAGCAAGTTGAGGAATACTAAAGGACGCAGTTGGGCCTTACTTGGGGGATTGCCCAAGTCAACATTTATTGCTCCCACCCGTCATGGTAATTACAAGAGCGATCACTGAGAGAAATCAAACACAATTCTACATGATGTGAGAACAACGCCCTGTTCTACAATACAGTAGCATGGTGGCAGAGCAGTTAGCACTGCTGCCTCACAGCGCCAGGGACCCGGGTTCAATTCCAGCCTTGGGTGATTGTGCGCAGTTTGCACATTCTCCCCGTGTCTGAATGGGTTCCCTCCAGGTTCTTCCCTCAGTCCAAAGATGTGCATGTTAGGTGGATTAGTCATGGTAAATGCGTGGGGTTAAGGGGATAGGATGCAGGTGAGGGCCTGGGTGGGATGCTCTTTGGGAGAGTCGGTGCAGACTAGATGGGCTGGATGGCCTCTTTTGGCACTGTAGGGTTTCTGTGATGACTTGTATTGATGTTACGCACCCTTGCCACACCACTGGCATAAGGCCTGCAATCTAAAGCTGTCTGTCTGTCATTGTACCAACATAGAACATAGAACATAGAACAGTACAGCACAGAACAGGCCCTTCGGCCCACGATGTTGTGCCGAGCTTTATCTGAAACCAAGATCAAGCTATCCCACTCCCTATCATCCTGGTGTGCTCCATGTGCCTATCCAATAACCGCTTAAATGTTTCTAAAGTGTCTGACTCCACTATCACTGCAGGCAGTCCATTCCACACCCCAACCACTCTCTGCGTAAAGAACCTACCTCTGATATCCGTCCTGTATCTCCCACCACGAACCCTATAGTTATGCCCCCTTGTAATAGCTCCATCCACCCGAGGAAAGTGAGATTCTGCTTGGAAAATGCTGTTCCCTCACCACTAGCTACGTGAACTAAATGCTATATCATTAAAATTAGAAATAAACATTGAACTGTCTTCCCACTATTGGCAATCAAACAAGCCTGAACACCCTGTCAGTATTTTCCTACTAACAGATAGGTCAGTAGAATCAAATTTGGGTCCTAGAAAGACATTCTAAATAACAAGGGACTAAGAACATGAGAGGGACAAAAAGATTAGGGTGCGCAGGCATAAAAAGGTAATCAAAAGAGGGCCAATAGTTTGCTGGCTGCTGTCTCAAGAGGGCAGAAATAAACAAAAGAGGAGAAATTATGCTTTGGTATGCGCTAGAATGTGGAGTTTTACATGTCTCCGATGAGATTTTGGGACATGTGTATTCTTAGTCTTTAACTACTTACAGATCCCAGCTGCCGAGCATAATGCTGCTTCTCCATGCAGGCAGGGTTTCAGAGTGTTCTCTCTCAGGGCCCGATTTTACCATCGTGTTGCGCCCATTTTCGGGCACGAAAACTAGGTAAAGTCGGGAGTGAGGTGAGTAGCACGATCCGCGCCTGCCTCCGCGCCAGTTCCCCCTTTACCAAGGCCCGAAAATGGCCGCAATCGGGACCGTGCCCGAAACGGACGCGATGGCCATTTGCAAGCATTTAAATTGACTTAATGGGCTGCACGCCCAACTTTACTGGCACTTCCCCCTTTACCAGCGCGTTTACCCACCCGGAATCGGCGCGGAACAGAACGCTCCATGTAAGTCTGACTCAGGTGCTCCATCAGTGAAGGTTAGTGAGGAGGTAAGTGCCTAGCGTCTGACAGCTCTCTACTTGAGATCGGTGGGGTGGGAGAGTCCACTGCCACGCTGCTGGAGATCAGTGGAGTGGGAGGGGAGGTGGGTCCGCTGCCACACTGCTTATGATCAGTGGGGGGGGAAGGGGTGTCCCCTGCCAGTCTGCCTGAGATCGGTGGGGGGAAGGGTGGATCACTCTGCCTGAGATCAGTGGGAGGGAAGGGGAAAGGGACCTGCGATCGGTCTGGGTGGCAGAGAGGGTAGGGGGATAAGGGGGTCAGTAATGTTGTAGGGGGGGGGAAATGTCTGTGGGGGCCAGGGGGAGGCATTTTCCGGCCCAGGGGGGATGTGTCAGGGGAGCCACATTCTATTGTTTTTTTTCTGCGCATGCGCAGTTGGAGGCGCCGATCGGAGCTGCAGGGTTTTGGGCACGTTAAGCCCCGCCCACAGGCTTGTGCAGCGCAATTTGGACTCACTGATATTTTTGCAGGCAGAGTGTGTATGGGGGCGCCTCAGAACGGGTCTAAAGGTCAGATCTGAAATACTCCCAGCACTTAGAATCAAAATGGTAAAATAGGGCCCTCTGAGTCTGTTACCATGTGCCTCAATACGTCATACCCTATTCTAGGCCCACATTAACCTTTACATTACAATGGCATTCACACAATATCACAGCACTATGAAACTGCAGAATTTACTTGGTACTATATTCCATTTTGGGCAGCACATCTCAAGAAAGATTGCCTTTGAAAGGTGTACAGTGCAGATTCACTGGAATGCCAACAGGGATTAATGGGTTAAATTATGAGAGCAGTGTAGTGGGGGATTCTTTGACGATGGCCTAACTTCTTAAAATAACTTAAAATTTCTGAAAAATAAATTTGCAAAGGCAAGGTCAAGAGATAGCTAAAATTTATTTTAAAACATAAAAATCATACAAGACAAACAAAACATTAACTTACAGCCGTGGGAGGTCTTCGGAAGGTCAAATAAATCTGACAAGTGCCACAAGACCCCTCCAAAGACCTAAGGCACTGTGCCAAAATACAGTGCAAATACCCTCTGCTATCTAAGACACTCCTTCTAATTCGCTTAGATTCAATTTCATTTCATGTTAACATGTCAGTACAAAACATGACAGATTACCTCAGCCAATTGTGATTCGCTACTTGACATAATGCTATTCTATTTAGAACATAGAACATAGAAAGCCACAGCACAAACAGGCCCTTCGGCCCACAAGTTGCGCCGATCACATCCCCACCTCTAGGCCTATCTATAGCCCTCAATCCCATTAAATCCCATGTACTCATCCAGAAGTCTCTTAAAAGACCCCAACGAGTTTGCCTCCACCACCACCGACGTCAGCCGATTCCACTCACCCACCACCCTCTGAGTGAAAAACTTACCCCTGACATCTCCTCTGTACCTACCCCCCAGCACCTTAAACCTGTGTCCGTCTTAATACCAGATTTTTTTTCCCTTTGGTAAGACTCACTTCCTTGTTGCTGTGTTGTTAAGGATACCTCTATCCTAATTCCATTCCCATAGGCACATTACCAAAACAATCTGATAGTGTCTCTCCTGGGCCCATGAAAAGACACTTTCCATGTCTGGACAATAGATGCCTTATTATTTGACACACTATGTTTCAATAACTGTCCCGGGGTTCAAAACTATAATGTATATTCTGCTGACTAATGGATTTTAGCTACTGAACTCTTGAACTCCTGCCATCATTTTTGCAGCATTTGCATTTTTGACTGAGGCGAATAAATATATATATTAAAAATACACTTAATATGTTAAAATACATCGCTTAATATTTTAATATATAGATACTTAATACTTAAAAATCATATTTCATTTATTTTAATTCTGTTATTGCATTCACATCTGAGCAAACCTTTAACATTATCTTGTTAGATAAAAATCATCTTAACCCTTTCCCTCCAGACTATCACTAAAAACTAAAAACTAATAAAATCTCTGCCTGTGGATCTGCTAGCTGACACAAAGCCCCCTTCCACAAGTAGGTTACATCAATTTGATTTGTATTCTCTTTTCAATTGTTAAGGGGTGATCTGATCAAATCAGCAGCAAGTAGAAGCCAAGGGGGTTTAAGTCTGGCATCTGAACTGATCCCACCCCATTCTCGGAAGGTGGGTTAGGTTAAAATTGGGGTTCCAATGCCAGGATCGTCATTTCAGCCACAGCTCGGGAGAAAGGAAGGGGAGGTCCCTCCTGCCCCCACTTCTATAATGTTCTCCAACCATCCAACCTCAATGTAGAATCCCTACAGTGCAGAAGGATGCCATTTGGTCCAACATGTGTTCACCGACCCTCCAAAAGAGCATCTTACCCAGGTCTACCATTCCCCCCCACAGTCCTATCCCTGTAACACTGCACAGTTAGCATGGTCAATTCACCTAACCTGCACATCTTTGGGCATTAAAGGGCAATTTAACATGGCTAATCCATCTAACCTGCACATCTTTGGGCATTAAGGGGCAACTTAACATGGCTAACCCATCTAACCTGCACATCTTCGGGCATTAAGGGGCAATTTAGCATGGCTAATCCATCTAACCTGCACATCTTTGGACATTAAGGGGCAATTTAGCATGGCCGATCCACCCAACCTGCACATCTTTGGACATTTAGTGGCAATTTAGCATGGTTAATCCATCTAACCTGCACATCTTGGGACGCTAATGAGCAATTTAGCATGGCCAATCCACCTAACCAGCACATCTTTGGACTGTATGAAGAAACTGGAGCACCCGGAAGAAACCGGGGAGAATGTGTAAACTCCACACAGTCACCCAAAGCCGGAATCGAACCCTGGGCCTTGGCACTGTGAGGCAGCAGTGCTAACCGCTGTGCCGTCTGACAGGAGTTACATTGCCCCGAAGGGGAGTTCACAGTCTGCCACTCAAGTCAACCTCACCCAATCTCCAGATGGGTTAATGGCTCTGAAATTGGATACGCAGGTATTGTGGTGCCTCACTTGCTGGCGGGGAGGGGGAGGGATGGGTGGATACATTCGCTGGGTGAAGTGCTTCAAAAGGTTAGTCATGGCACGAATCAATTCCAGCCCCCCGGACTACCTGGATTCACTACAGTTTGCCTATCGCCCGCAACAGGTCCACAGCAGACGCCATCTCCCTGGCCCTGCACTCAACTCTGGAATACCTAGATAACAAGGATACCTATGTCAGACTCCTATTTATTAACTACAGCTCAACCTTCAACACCATTATTCCCACGAAACTCATCTCCAAACTCCATGGCCTGGGCCTCGGCATCTCCCTCTGCGACTGGATCCTGAACTTCCTAACTCAGAGACCACAATCAGTAAGGATAGGCAACAACACCTCCTCCAAGATCATCCTCAACACCGGTGGCCCACAAGGCTGTGTTCTCAGCCCCCTACTATACTCCTTGTATACCGATGACTGTGTGGCCAAATTCCCCTCCAACTCGATGTTCAAGTTTGCTGACGACACCACTGTAGTGGGTTGGATCTCAAACAATGATGAGACAGAGTACAAGAATGAGATAGAGAACCTGGTGAACTGGTGCGGCAACAATAATCTCTCCCTCAATGTCAACAAAACAAAGGAGATTGTCATCGACTTCAGGAAGCGTAAAGGAGAACATGCCCCTGTCTACATCAATGGGGATGAAGTAGAAAGGGTCGAGAACTTCAAGTTTTTAGGTGTCCAGATCACCAACAACCTGTCCTGGTCCCCTCATGCTGACACTATAGTTAAGAAAACCCATCAATGCCTCTACTTTCTCAGAAGACTAAGGAAATTTGGTTTTTCAGCTACAACTCTCACCAACTTTTACAGATGCACCATAGAAAACTTTCTTTCTGGTTGTATCACAGCTTGGTATGGCTTCTGCTCTGCCCAAGACTGCAGGGAACTACAAAAGGTCGTGAATGTAGCCCAATCCATCATGCAAACCAGCCTCCCATCTGTTGACTCGCACTTGTCTACACTTCCCACTGCCTCGGCAAAGCAGCCAGCATAATTAAGGACCCCATGCACCCCGGACATTCTCTCTTCCACTTCTTCCTTCGGAAAAAGGTACAAAAGTCTGAAGTCACGTACCAACCGACTCAAGAACAGCTTCTTCCCTGCTGCCATCAGACTTTTGAATGGACTTACCTTGCATTAAGTTGATCTTTCTCTACACCCTAGCTATGACTGTAACACTACATTCTGCATGCTCTCGTTTCCTTCACTATGAATGGTATGTTTTGTCTGTATAGCGCGCAAGAAACAATACTTTTCACTGTATGTTAATACATGTGACAATAATAAATCAAATCAAATCTGCCTCATGTCAGCAAAGAATCTGTCCGTTGCCCACCCGTGGACCAGGAAGGGGTTGATGATGGTGTGGCGGGGAATAGATGAATTCACAGGCCTGAACAACTAAAGCAACCCACAGGTTAGGAAAAGCCACCCACCGTTTCTTAAAAGGAATCAATGGAACAAAAACGGAAAGTAATGGTTACCTTGACAGCCACTGATAAAGCTGTGAGCAAGTGACTGGCAGGTCTGTGTAACATTCAGGGTAATGGCTTATCCTCAGTATGTGGATTTCTTAGAACATTTTGAGTTCTGATTGTCTAACATGGAGACATGGGATGGCGGCATAAGGGAAAATCCTAGACTGTTCACCGAAACAAGGTCATCTACACATCCCTCCTGAAAATACCAAGGGCTGACCATCGCTACCACTTAATAAGCTCACAATGCACGGTCCCCGAGGGAACGAGCCTGGATAGCAGTTGAGGCTAGTTTTAAATGGCTCTCAGTACGTTAGTTGGTTGGAAAGCTACAAAACACCAAATCAAGTTGTCAGTATGCCACTCAACGACAAAGAACCATTGAGACAAGAAGAAGCAAGCACAACAATGAGTGACAGCAAGTCAGACCCCATCAAAACGGTAGACCCAAAATCCTTATGTAATGTTTTTCTTATAAAATAACATGTCATTGATGAGTAATAAAAATAAATGCTAGTTACAACACAGAAGCAGGTTATTTGGTCTAACCACTCTGCATCTGTGTTTACCTCCCGAATGTACAAGTAGTTCTGAACATTTTTGCCCATCCTTTTCTCCTATCACTTTATCCGCATTCTGATCCAACTATAGGGCACAGTTAAAACTCCCCGAAGGCTTTCATAGAATCCTACAGTGCAGAAGGAGGCCATTCAGCCCATTCAGACTGCACCGACAACAATCCCACACAGGCCCTACCCCATGCATTTACCCTAGCTAGTCCTCCTGACACTAAGGGGCAATTTAGAATGGCCAACGCACCTAACCCACACATCTTTGGACTGTGGGAGGAAACCGGGGCACCTGGAGGAAACCCACGCAGACACGGGGAGAACGTGCAGGCTCCGCACAGACAGTAACCCGAGGCCGGAATTGAACCTGGGTCCCTGGCACTGTGAGGCAGCATTGCTAACCACTGTGCCACCGTGCCGCTTGTTTGCAGAGTGTGGGGTGAGGGGAGGTGGGGAGGGGATATGAATTTCATTGGGCCGGAGGATTCGGTATTGGATGGAAGACATGAAGTGGGAGAGGGGTGGCTGGAGTGAGGGGGGTGGGCAGGAAGGCATGAAAGGCAAGGTGGGGAAAGAACGGGGAGGGTGGGGTGGGAGAGGGTCAATTGAGTCAATCGTGGAATCCTGGGGGAGAACAGAGGTTGCTGATGAGAG